>NW_020838062.1:1104027-1637065 GCF_003676395.1 Aethalodelphis obliquidens
TCATAACAAAGGTGCTGAAATTAAAAGCTATTCTCTAGGATAGAGAATTTCAAAATAAGCAAGTGATCTCATTGATCTTACATAAGCTGATAGGCCTAGCAGTTGACCCAACATCATTCAAGATGTGGAAAAGTGGGATTGGTGACAAGCACATAACCCCAGTTCTGGGATGTGTTGCCCCCATCCCCTCCCCTCAATGGGCTCATAGGAAAAAAAGTCTTCTCCCAGAGGTGATGAAAATTTTGACATGGCCAAGAAAGTTTCTGTTGCAATGAATTTATCATAACAAAGGTGCTGAAATTAAAAGCTATTCTCTAGGGTTTCTGATTTCAAAATAAGCAAGTCTCTGGTTATTGTCATATATCAACACCATGTCATAGACAGAGGGAGAAAGATTGTTCTGCAAAAGCTAATGCAGACAGGCAGCAAGTTCCCTTTTAGCTAAACTTATTTAAAAACTCTCAAGAGAACAAATCTGAATTGATCATGGAACAATTGATCATTGATGACTAAGTGTGACTCAACACTGATTTGTCTTGCATACCAACAGAGCTAGTTGTCCAAATGACAAATAAACCCCAAAGCCACCCACTTCAGCAATATGTGAGTTCAATTCCAACCTTGATTCTTTTGACTTACTCAACCTCTACATTGCATTGTTCTTTTCTGGAGAGAAAACTTTCGTTTCTTAGAATAGGTGGAAGGTGCTACCTAGTGAATAGTCACTGTGCTTCCAAATGTAACTGGTAATTTTTTAAAGAGAAGTGTATATTCACTTTTAAAATGTAGAAAACTGATGAAGGCAAATGAATCCTCAAATCCATTAGATGAAATCACTTTTGTTTTCCAGTTTGTTAAGACAGAATATTGGAATCGCACAGAAATAATGTTGGAGAGAGACAATAAGAGCATCTGAGTCAACAGAAGGAATGAAATTTTTAAATCAAATGTTTAATCAAAGTTTTAATGAAACTTTCCCTGGTGGCTCAGCAAGAGAAACAATATTAGATGAACGTAAACTATGTTTTGTTAACAATATTGATAGCATTTGCAGTATGTCTGGGGGTAGATATGTGGGGTGGGGTGATTTTACTGGCCCTACAGTTCCTAAACCTCTCGTATGCACATTCACCTGTGGTTTGTGGTATAGCATTCAGTGCTTCCTTACTGTTGACCTCAGAACATATGCTGTGCTTCTGCCATAGCGTGTGGGGTTAGGAACAGAAGGAGGCTTCTTCTCCTCTGCTTAAGTCGTTAATGCCAAAGTTTCTAAGGTTTCTTCTGCCCTAGACTATATTCTTTCTCCAGACCATACATTCTACAGGGCAAGCTCAGTCTTTTGTTTTAAATTGGAGTATAATTGCTTTACAGTGTTGTGTAAGTTTCTGCTGTATAACAAAGTGAATCAGCTATACGTATACATATATCTCCATATCCCCTCCCTCTTGCATCTCCCTCCCTCCCACCCTCCCTATCCCACCCCTCTAGGTTGTCACAAAGTACCGAGCCAATCTCCCTGTGCTATGCAGCTGCTTCCCACTAGCTATCTATTTTACACATGGTAGTGTATGTATGATTAGGATTGACGTATATAAGCTCAGTCATTTTTAAATCTTCACTTATGAACTGCTTGTATGACCTTGTATACCCAACTGCCTACTAGTAATCTTTATCCAAATGTCCTGCAAACTCAGCATGTTTTCCCCCTAAACGTTTTTGTATTTTTTATCCTGATTAATGGCATCTCCTCTCTTTCTCACACACCCACATGCAATTTATCATCAACTCTTATTGATTCTATCTTCTGAGCAGACTCTCTAATCTGTTAACTTCTCTATTTCTCTACTGCTACTACCTTTAATCCAAGGCACCCTGTTTGTTGCCTGGACCTTCACTTTCTCCTTACCCCCTTACAGTCTATTCTTCACACTGCAGCCAGAATGGTGCTACTAACAAAACAAAGCAAAACAAAAACACAATCTGATCATATCACCCCTTCTTTATAAACATGCATTGCTTCCCTACTGATTATAGAATCAAGTTCAGTTTTGCCCCCCACCACTAGGAGACTTCTTATTTCTGGAACAAGTCATCCTGGTTCTTTCACACTTCTCTGCTTTTGGACCCTCTGACCAAATTCCCAATATACTATAATAGTAGCTAAGATAACAGGCTTTGGCATCAGATAGATCTAGATTCAAATCCTGGCTCTGTCTTATACTTGAACTAGCTGTGTGAAGTTACCTAATCTCTCTGAATCCCAATTTCCTCATCTTTTAATTGGTGAGAATAGAGGTACCTAATGCACAGGAATAAATGTGATAGTATCCGTGAAGCGCTTATGATCAGTCCCTGCTTCCTCTACTGCGTGCCTATCTAAGACCCAGGTCAAGTACCACCTTCTCTGTGAAGCTTTTCTTGGCTACTGGTGTCATAGTCCTCTCCATTCTCTCCTTTGTATTTCCATAGGCCCTTTTGTTCAGATGTAGTTTTTGCTGCGTGCCCTCTTGCACTCTGAGTATTTATTTGTGCCTCTGCCCCCTCCCTAGCACCTGGCACAACACCCAACACAGTGAGCGCACAGTAAGTGTTTGCTGAATGCTGAATGAATGAGGAAGACTTTAGGAATGTTATATCTGTCCTCTAGATTTGAAGGTATAATATATCACAGGATAACCTCAGCTATGAGGAGAAAGGAATTCTCTTAGTATTCTAGTGTCCCTTCAGTATTTTTATTTATGCCTTAGAACTCTTTGCCAAGTTTTTGTTTATCTATAGCTCTGAGTTTTTCTCCCTCTCTGTCCTGTGAAGGGAGAGTTTCCAGTGATAATTCCACCTAAACTCTCAGAGCTGTCAGTGTTTGCCTATACCCCTCTGCTCTGCCAGAGACTGCCTCTGGGGAAGGCAAGGTCAAAGCCATGTTTACCCCAGACTATCTTTCCTTCACTCAGTGATCATCATTTGTATTGAAGGAAGAAAGCAAAGGCACCTTCTCGTGATGATTATCCTACGCATGTTCCTTGCCCTTTCTGGGTCTCGGTTTCCTCAACTCTTAAGTGAGGCCTCACTAGATGATCTCAAAACTCCTACTACTGGGGGAGAAACTTCTCTGAGGATAAGCAACATTGTCCTGCTGGTTTGTAGAGATTATACAGTGTTTTTACACATATTATTTCCATTTAGGTACATATTATCATCACCTAAATAGTATCATTTACGTACTATTTTTCAAATGAGACGGGCTGAGGTGGGTGCATGGAATGACTTGGCCAGTTCTACAACTCCTGTGAAGTCAAATCCCTGGTTCTATCCTGTTGTTATAAGGTCTTCCATGTAAGCTGAGCTGGGCAGAGTACCTCTCTGTGGTGTGCACTTAAAAAAGTGATGTGCCTGAGGGGCTTCCCTGGTGCCGCAGTGGTTGAGAATCTGCCTGCTAATGCAGGGGACACGGGTTCGAGCCCTGGGCTGGGAGGATCCCACATGCCGCGGAGCAACTAGGCCCATGAGCCACAACTACTGAGCCTGTGTGTCTGGAGCCTGTGCTCCGCAAAAAGAGAGGCCGCGATAGTGAGAGGTCCGCGCACCGTGATGAAGAGCGGCCCCCGCTTGCCACAAGTACAGAAAGCCCTCGCACAGAAAAGAAGACCCAACACAGCCCTAAATAAATTAATTAATTTAAAAAAAAGTCATGTGCCTGTTACCACGCATGTTCTCAGGGTTGCTATGGTGGAGGGTAGGGCACGCAGCGGTGATGAAGAGCCCAGATGAATTAGGGGGAGAATGCACCTAGTCAGAGGCTGGTCTTTGGGAAGAGGTAGCTCTGGATCTAATTCTCTCAGACAACTCCAGGGGCAATGAAAATACAGAAAAATGATGGAATAAAATTGAACACTGAGATCTTCAGTTCAGCTCATAGAGGCAGAAACTATTTTTTACAGAATTGGGTTCCATCGATACAAGATGTCTGAACACATCTTGGCTTCATAAGTTTTATATTGCTCCATATCCTCAAAAGTGGATCACCCCAAACTTAAGCAATATCTTTTTTTAAAATAATGCAAATTATTTTATTTCTCTGTCTTAAGAGAACTAATGTTATTCCAGCTACTGATAAACTATTATCAGTTTATCATATATTAAATATGCTAAATATATATGTTAGGGAACATATATGATAAAGAGTATATATTTAATCATGCTATTATTTAAGAAATAAATGACCTTCTTTCTTTATCACTAATCTAAAGTTTCTTTCTCCAGTGAAACAAAAAGTTCCCAAGTTTGTATGCGGATATATGTATATGTATAGCTGATTCACTTTGTTATAAAGCAGAAACTAACACACCGTTGTAAAGCAATTATACTCCAATAAAGATGTTAAAAAAAAAAGTTCCCAAGTTTGAAAATAGGAGCACCATTTACAAAAGTAGTAGAATGTGTTTGTTAAGATTCACTTTACTATAATACCACATTTCAGAATAAGATCTATCAGTTTAAATGCCAATGTCAACTTTTTCCTGTTGAGTAGAAACAAGCAATATCATCTTTGAGAAAGGAGCCAGGTTATATATTTCATTGACACATGAATTTTTTTTGATCTGGAAGAGCTCTTAGGGATCATTTAGTCTAACACCCTTTATTTTACATACATGGAAACTGAGGTATAGCAAGGTGAAGTGAGCAAAATGAGAACCTAGGTCTCCAGACTCCCAGACCAAGTCTTTCTTTATTGTACTTTGTATCACTTACTTATATTCAGATGCTAAAAGTATGACAATACCTCAGTGGAAGAGAAAGGTAAAAAGTAAAAAGAAAAATACATCTATGTTTCTGTTTAAAGCAGAAGCAAAAAAAAAAAAGGTACTAAAACTGAAATGACTCAGATTTTAGCTATTAATCAGTTAAAATAATATAAAAATATCAAAATACTATCACCACCAAGACCTCCTCTTCCCCACCCCTACTACCCCATACCCACATAAACACACACCCTGCTTGCCACGAAAAACTCAGATCTGTTAGTGATCGAAACCAGCCCTGGGTCTGGAATAGCCTTTTCTGGGAATATATATACAAACTTTGGCAGGAGTTCAATCAGTGCAGCTCAAATACCCACACCCACACCAAATCCTGGGCAATATCAGTGTCCTGTCAAATGCAGACATTTTCTGGGAACTTGGTAATGATGGTCATGGCAAACTGTGGCCCTGAAGACTCACAGGCTAATCTAGGTGAATTTGATTAAGCAAATGGGTGTAGTGAAATAAGATTTAACATTCTATCATTTTCATTATTCATGAAAGTTGATTAAGTATCAAAAATGACCTCATTAGGAAAATTGTTCTATTTTTCATATCTTTTCAAAAGCTGAAATTCAGACTTAGAGGAACAGTTGCTTTGTTTCCTATATTTCATGATGTTCACATACTTGTGAGTATAGACCTCCCTGGCTTGTGATTTTGAGCACTCCAAGAGGACTATTTCAAAAACAAGGTAAAAGTACTGATGTGGGACCACTGTTGTGTAAGGTGAGGAGTTTTACTATGGAAGCGGGACCTCAAACAGTAGTCGTACTGCTGAGAGTTGAGTCAATGGAATTCTTAACCCAGGCATATGGTGCCTGAAGGGCCCAATGAATGGGGCAACAAGACTACTGTTGACCCTTGAACAACAGGGGTTTGAACTACACAGGTCCACTTACACATAGATATCTTTTCAACAAATATACAGTCGACCCTCCATGTTCTTGGGTTTCACATCCATGGATACAGAGGGCTGACTGTACTCCACCATTTTATATAAGGGACTTGAGCATCCCTGGATTTTGGTATTCGCAGGGGGTCCTGGAACAATCCCCTAGGGGTATCGAGGGACGACTGTAGTTCCAGAGCCTACTTGCTGCAGCGAGTGGGGCAGGTGGGGGAGGTAAATGGATAGAGCACCTCCTCCCACACCAAGATTGGCTCTAGGGTTCAGGGACTGAATGGGGTCAAACCTAAGAGTGGAAGGTCTTCAGTTCTGTGGCTGAGTGGAGCTTGACCAGTCAAGAACTGACATCAACACTCAGTAAACATGTAGAGGGGAATTTGACAGAGTGGAGAAGACGGATGAAGACACAGAAATGAAAAACCATGAAAGATCATGCAATAAAATGGAAGAAGGAATCATGGTCCAAAAGGGGAGTTGGGAACTGATAAAGCTGAAGGTAATTCCATAGAATTAGTACTAGGGCAAAGCAGAAATACTCTGGGAAATGTGTTGCAGACCCAGTCACTGGGTTACAATCCTAAGTTTACCAATAGAAGAAATAATTCTCCCCCCCCCCCCAAAAAGGCACCAGAAATATGCCTCAACTTTTGCTCTCAGATACTTTGGAGCCAGTGGATGAGGGTTATACAAAAGAAAGAGAGTGCAAGTCCTCCGTGCAAAGAGCTTATTGAAAGGAATTAAAATGATAAAGATAAAAGAATTGGGCTGTTGGGGAAAATGATTTCAAATACTGAACTTCAGAAATGTGCGAGTGCATCAGCAGCCCAACTGGACAATAGGGCCAAGTATATCACAGAAAAGAAAAGGGATAAGCAAAGCTGAACTGCAATTCTGCCTGTACTCAAATGGAAAAGAGTCCTATGTGAAGTTTCTTGTAGAAGCCACTGGGCAATGCAAAGGCAGCACCAAGGCAGCAAGAATGAGCTTCACTTCCTCACCTCCCCCTCATGTCTTCATTCATGCAATCTGACCTGCCACGCTTCCACTCTCAGATCGCTCTATTAAAGATCACCATTATTTATTCATTCATTCATCCATTCAGCAGGTATTTAGTAAGGACCTACTCAGTGCTTGGCACTGACCTGGGCACTTGACATCCAGACAGGATGAGACAGGGTCTAATCTGCCAATCCAGAACACTAAGTCCAATGCTCTCTCATTCCCTACATCCAACCCTTCACCACATTCTGCCTATGCTACTATCTAAATATGTCATGGTCTTGCCTCTGCTCTCCATCATCCCTCGCACTTAGTCCCAGCCTCATCATCTGTCTCTTGGATTGCTGCAATGTTCTTCATTGGGCTTCCATCACCAAACTCTCCTGCATATAAACCATCCACCGCACTACCACCAATTACCTAACACCTGGCTATTCTTGTAATTTGTATACGTTAAAATTTTCAATGGCTCCCCCATTTTCCTCCAGAATGATTTTCAAAGTTCTTAGCCTTCTATTCAAGGCTCTACTTAATTTGATCCCTCTCACCCAAACATTCTAGCTTTACCTCCTATCACTCTCCCCAACAAACACCATGCTCTGGTCATGCCGTCCACTTCCCCTTCCCTGAATGGCATTGTCCCCAGGCACTTTCATGCCTCTGCATCTTTGCTGCCTCCCATTCATCCCTCAAGGTCTTGCTCAGATACCACCTTCTCTGTATAAATAATTGTTTTCTCCACGTTTATAACTTTTCCTCTTAACTATTTCTAAAGATCTCTATGAGATCATATTAGTTTACTTGTTTGCTTAAAGTTCCCCCCTCTACTGGAGGGAGCTAATTAAGGCATTTAATTTATCTCTGCATCTCCAGTGCTCAATATACACTTTGTAATGAATGAATGCACGCATGATTGAATAACTTAACTAATGAGTTTAACCACTGTAACACTAGTTAACTAAGTAACTGCCCCTCAATCCTCCCTTACCTCGTGGGTGTTCCAGGGGAGTTTGGTGTGTGTGTGTGTGTGTGTGCATCAACTGTTATTCTGTTGTTGTTTGTTAGCCAAGTTATTAAGCTGTCACCTTTGCGCCCCATCTTTTTCTGGTTCTCATGGAGGTGGCTGGGAAAGGTGGTCTGGTGGAACTGGTCTGAAGACGGCAGAGTATCAGCAGTGCCCCATCATCTAGGGCTTAAGCAATCTGAAGAAAAACTGACCCTCACAACTGCTGCTCAACCTGCCAGGGTACCCACTTGTGGACCTTAGAATCTCAAGTTTTTGTCACCATCACACTTTGGAACAATGAGTTTTTATCCCCTTATCTCCTAGCATGTTGTCAGGAGTTTTTTCACTGTTCTGTTCCTCGTTCTCTCTTACAGACACCTCTTTCAATTTCTTCTGTAGATCTCAGCACATCTCTGTGTGTAGCAGTTTATCACAACGTTTTCCTCCAATGTTTTGTTCTTCTATTATAGCAGGACCCGTTCAATTTTTGTATAGGTGCTCAGACCTAAAGGTTAAGTCTCTTGCTTCACACTGGACACTAGTCATTCTTTACCTAAAGATAAAACATTTTTAAGAATATAATTTTGGGAGTTGTTTCTATCATTTAGTTATATCTTATCATGTGCTAGACATTGTTCTACATGCTGTGGCTACAGTGCTAGATAAAACACATTACATTACCTGCCTTTCTGAAGCTTACAGCCAGTAACCAGTCAAATACATAAAGTAATTATAATTTATCAATAGATGCAATGAAAAGAGTGATCAAATTTAGATCTTCCAAGGAAGCACATTTCAAGTCATACAAAAGTTTCTGTAGTCGCTACCAGACCATCACAGAGTGGTTAGAAGAAGGAAGGAATGAAGAGAGGAATAGAAAAAGCCACCTGGAATTTTATTGTGGTTGAACCAGTTTCAGATGTTCGTTGAAGGTACTTCCCAGGGGAGACAATGTTATTTCTAGAACTTCCTGTTCTTCCCTACCTGCCTGTTTCCACCACTTAGGAGAACTGCTTGAAAGGCCGCTTAGCCACTGGCTGTCAATGGACCTTCTCATTGCTTCCCTGGTTACATATCCCTTGGCTATGGGGCCCCTGTTGCCTTGATATCATTTCCTCTCAAAGTTCAATTTGGTGACTGTTATTAGACAAGTTGTGCCCTACATTTGAATACTTTGTTGTCCTCCCTTGAAGAATTATGATGAAGGAAATAAGGGGGAGATGGTGCGCTTGGTGAAGTGAGCATCAGATGGGGAATGGAGATACCCATTTTCTAGTTCTGGTATAGCCATTAACTCACTCTGTGACCTAGGAGAGACCATAGTATATCTCTAGGCCTTGGTATCTCCACCAGAACAATGGAGGTGGTGGTGTAAAAGTAGGAATCAGCAAAACCTGGCAAAACAGTACAAGGTCTATTCAAATAAACTAACCTAATGCTTGGCCACAAAACCCTAGTCCATCACAAAGCTGTGGAAGAGTCCTTACAAATCATGCCATGCAACACTGGCCCTAGAGAGCAGCTGCACTGCTTTCTAGGCTGAGACTCTGTTGGACTGTTACACACGCCTAGTAATTATGAAATTACTGAAGTACCTCGGTAGGTAAATAGCAAGGAGAACCAGTTATTTTGGCCGATGATTTTCTTACAGGTGCTCATCCCCATGTGCAAGTGATTTCTGAGTGTGCTCAGCCTGGAACCCTAACCGAGAGAAGATGCGCAGCTCACTGTGCTCTTAGAGAGGCTGTTTGCAGACCTCTTACCTGTGTAGGAAAGGAAGTGTGTGTGTTTTTCTTCTTCCTACTTCTGTATAATAAATTCTGAGACTAAAACTAAGCTGTTCAATAAATATTTCTTTTTATTACTGCAACTACCAGAGACCCAGGGCTTGGTTCCATAATTTATGATGGTGTTTGCTCTCTCACTCTCTGCTAAGGTTTTCAAGATATAAAAAGTTTTGGCAGGCTCTCTTAGGTCTGATTTGAAAGCCAAATCCATTTCTTCTATCTGTAGTGTCTCCCAAATTCATCATCCTCTCTTCTCCAATTTCAATGTCTCTACTCATGTGTAAGCCTTTATCATCTCATATCTAGACCCTTGCAGTAGCCTCCTAACTGCTCTTCTTATGGGACTCTTTCGAAAGCAGAACTCTGATCCTAGCACTCTTCTGATCAGAAACCTTCCACCACTCCCCATGTGCTACAGAATTAAGTCTAAATTCTTCTATTTTTCATTCCCAATTATTTTCCTAAATTATCTCCCACCATTCAACTTTCTTAACCCTTTTTTAAAAATATGAGATATATCAAGTATATAGAAAAATATGGAGACATACATAGAAAATAACCATGTGCCCACCACTTGGCTTTTTCAGATGCTAAGATTTTAACATATTTGCTTCAAATCCTTTTTTAAGACACAAAATATTGGAGATCTAGTTGAAGCATTGGGAATCCTCTCTCACTCCAATTTCTCTCTCTCCCAAGAGTTAACTACTATCTTATTTTTTAATTGAAATATATTTGACAAATAGCATTATATAAATTTAAGGTGTACAACATGTTGATTTGAAACACATATTGCAATTTGATTGCCATTGTAGCAATAGTGAGCACCTGTATCATGTCACATGATTATCATATCTTTTTTTTTGTGGTGGGAATAATTAGGATCTAGTTGGCTATTATAATTCCCATGTATGTTTTCCTAATTTTACTACAAGCTGACATATCCATAAACTATATATAATACGTTGTTGTATGCTTTTAAACTTTATGGAAATGGCAATACTCTTTAGCCTTTGCAATGCATTTTCTTTTTTTTTTTTTTTTGCGGTACATGGGCCTCTCACTGCTGTGGCCTCTCGCGTTGCGGAGCACAGGCTCGGGACGCGCAGGCTCAGCGGCCATGGCTCACGGGCCCAGCCGCTCCGTGGCATGTGGGATCTTCCCGGACCGGGGCACGAACCCGTGTCCCCTGCATCGGCAGGCGGACTCTCAACCACTGCGCCACCAGGGAAGCCATGCAATGCATTTTCTTCACTCAATGTTATCTTCTTGTGATTTTTCATGTTGACTCATGTAGCCTATATATAGTTCATTCATTTTTATTGCCCTAAAGTATTCTGTTTTATAAATGTGCCTCAATTTATTTATCTAATCTCCTGTTTCTTATTTCCATATTTTTACCCTTACAGAAAAAGTTGCAATGAAAACGCATGTGTAAGTATCCTTGTGCAATATGGAAAAGTGTTTTTTTCTAGAGTATTTCTCTTAGATCTGGAATTGCTATGTGTACCTTTTCAGCTTTACCAGATATTGCCATACTGCTCTCCTAGGTTGTACCATTTTATGCTCTTACCAGTGGTTTATGAGAGTTCCTGTTCTTCTACTTCCTTGACATTAGTATCATCAAACTTTTAAATATGTGTCAATTATACAGTGTGAAGTGGCATTTTATTGCTGTTTTACTTTTTACTAGTGGGTTGAACATATTTTCATAAATTCAGTGGCCATTAAGTTTCTACTATTGGTAATTACCTGTTCATATTCGTTGCCTATTTTTTTGAGTCGTTTGTCTTTGTCTTATTGCTACTATGAGTTCTTTATACTACTTATGAGTTCATTCTACTTCTTTCTGAATATTTGTCTCCTAGGGTTCCACTGACTCTTTTCCCTGATCATGGGAGATCTGATCATCTCCCATGGCATCAACGACTCTATGAACTGAGCCTATATAAAACTTCATCTCAAACCTCTATCCTGAGATCCAGACCCATAGATTCAATCACCTACTGGAATCACTCAACATATCGCAAACTGAACTCCACGCTTTCCCCTCTCAATCTACTTTTCTTCTTGTGTTCCCAATATCAGTGAATAACTCCATCAGCCACTCAGGTATTCAAACCAGAAACTTGGAAGTCATCCTTGACTCCTCCATCGCCCTCATTTCAGCACACTGCACTTTAATACAGCAGTCAGAGTGAACATTCCAAAAGGCAATATGATAATACTTTCCTGATTAAAACTCTTCCACGTTCCCTATAACTTTTCAAGGTCTTTCATGTTTCAGTCTTGCTTATGTTAACACGGCTTTCCCCAACTAGGCCGTTGCCTATCTTTCCAGTCTCCTTTCAGCCCATATCCAATTCTCTTGGAAATCCTATCAGGGTTAATGACACCCAGTTACCTAGGTCAGAGACCCAGAATTGATCCTTGATTCCCTCCTATTTATTCATCCAATTGGTTACAAAGTCCTATGCATTCTTTTTTTTAAATGAATTTTTATTGGAGTATAGTTGCTTTACAATGTTGTGTTAGTTTCTACTGTACAGCAAAGTGAATCAGCTATATGTATACATATATCCCCTCTTTTTTGGATTTCCTCCCCATTTAGGTCACTGCTGAGCATTCAGTAGAGTTCCCTGAGCTATACAGTAGGTTCTCATTAGTTATCTATTTTATACATAGTATCAATAGTGTATACATGTCAATCCCAATCTCACAATTCATCCCACACCCCCTTCCCCGCCTTGGTGTCCATACATTTGTTCTCTATGTCTGTGTCTCTATTCTGCGTTGCAAATAAGATCATCTATACTATTTTTCTAGATTCCACATATATGTGTTAATATACATTTGTTTTTCTCTTTCTGACTTACTTCAGTCAATGTGACAGTCTCTAGGTCCATCCATGTCTCTACAAATGACCCACTTGCATTCCTTTTTATGGCTGAGTAATATACCGTTGTATGTATGTACCACATCTTCTTTATCCATTCATCTGTCGATGGACATTTAGGTTGCTTCCATGACCTGGCTATTGTAAATAGTGCTGCAATGAACATTGGGGTGCATGTGTCTTTTTAAATTATGGTTTTCTCTGGGCATATGCTCAGTAGTGGGATTGTTGGGTCATAGGGTAGTTCTATTTTTAGATTTTTAAGGAACCTCCATACTGTTCTCCATAGTGGCTGTATCACCTATGCATTCTTTATCCTAAATACCTCTCACATTTACCCTCTCTTATAGTCTTTAATACCAGTACCCTGATTCAGCACACATCGGTCTCCCCTTTGTGCTCTTGACTCCATGCACACAGCTGACTATTTGCAGCCCTTAAAACCATCACACCATTTCATGTCTTCGTGTTTTTTGCACATACTGCAGTTTTCCCTCTTCCATAATTGATCTTTCTTCTTCTCAACTTAGCTGCCTGGCAAATGCTTCTTAAGTCTTCAAGGCTCAGCTCAAGCATCCATCCTCTAGGAAGGTGATCCTGATTCCCTCAAATAGAGCTGATCTTTCTCTTTTTGTGTACTTGCACTCTATTAGACTGGGAACAACTTTAGAGCAAGGGTTGTCTTATTCATCTGTGCATCCTTGGAATTGTGCACAGGACTTGGTACGTAGTGTAGACTAAAAAATATTGGTTGGAAGGCTTGAATGATCAAATGTTTCCCCTGTACATACTTTATGCACCCTCAGACTGACTACTTGAGCTTCCCTGAATACATGATGGACTTTCCTGCCTCGTTAATCCTATTGTCCTACTTGTCTGCCTTCTGCCATCAACAGTGGCCCAGTGAGCTTAACATTATCACCATGTTACAACCTCTTTAAAACAAGTTTTATCATGCCCATGGCACAGAATTGGAGAAAGCAAGGTTGTGGTATCTGCAACTAGACAAGAGTGATATAAATGTCTCAAGAATACCTTGCTCCTATACTAACTGACTTTTCTATTCATCCATTCACCTATCCCCTCATTAAATATTTGAAGTGACTCCTGGAAGGAAGAACATTATTTCCCTGTTCGCTGGAGGCTCCCCTCAGGGTGAGCTGAAAGTCATGAAGATGGGATCTCAGACTGCCAAATTTGCTCAGAGATCCTGCGTTCATCCTCCTTGAGGTGGCTGTAGGCTAGGGTCAACTGATATGGTAATTCAGACAGGTGTCTGACATCAGACCTAAATACTGGCCTCTAATCAAACACTCTTGTGTCAAAGAGTCATGGATGGAGAAAAACTTGGTTGAGCCAGAAGGTGGTCACTAAGGTGTTATAGAAAGGGCATTAAATCGGGAGTCAGAGAAACCAGACTAGTCCCTTCTCTACCAGCCATCAGTGTTGTTACATCTCCGAACTTCAGCTTCCCCAGCCACAATTTAGTGAAACAAGTAGGGGTCTACACAGCCTGTTTCACAGGACTTCCTAAAAGAGCAGTGAGAAAAGAGATAGGAGCTTGTGTTTTAGTTAGCTGGGAACTGATCTTATCCTCCCAACCAGAATGAAAGCTCCTTAATTTCAGGGACTGTTACTTTCATTTATTCTTTTCATCAGTCAACAAATCTTTATCAAGTGCCCACTTTGTGCCTCTAAGATCAGTGTTGGATATATTGCAGTTACCAAGGCAGACAAAAATCCCTACCTTCTTGGGCCTCGCTATTTGAAAAGGCAGACAGTAAAGAAGTAACCGTGAAACTGATGAGGGTCGTGAAGAGAGGTGCACAGGATGCTATGGGAGTATGATGAAGGGGCTGGAGATACAGTGCTGATGAAAACTGCCCTGATGGTCTCCCAGTCCTGCTCAGCAAAAGGCAGGGTGACCTCTCTGAGACCGACCCTACCAGAGAGACTTGGTTTGTCCCACATGGCGTTCCATACAAACTTGACATGAACACGCACAAGATAGCAGGAACAGTCCTCATGGTCTACAAACGTAAAAAGCCCAAACGTATAAAGTCAAGCTTTACCATTTGATAGACATTTATGGCATTCCTTGTTTGTACCATGCAGTATACTAGATGGATAAGGCATGTTTTCTACCCCACAGAGTTCACAGCCTTGTGGATTAATTATGGATTCTTTTAACTGGTGACACACAGAGAAATACAAAGTGTTGATAACTATGATTACTTTTGAGCGGTGAAACTAGAGATGTTTTTGGTCCTAATGTTTCTGTCTTTTTCAAATGTTCTAGAATGAGCATTTGTTACTGTAACTATGGAAAAAATAAACTTTATTAAAATTTAAAACATAAAATATGGAAAAAAGGAACCCATATGTTTTACAGCTATATGCCAAAATAGGTCATTTTTCAAAATGATCTTAGAAGCTTGATTTGCTGTTGGAGCCCGAGCCAGTGCCATCCATAAATTCCCAGTTTCCAGCCTGTGTTTTTTAGTTACCATGGAAAAGTACTAGGCAATTAGAAATACACCTTTAAAACTTTATGGAAATATGGACTCTTGTGTACAAATCATGAAAAATCAGAGTTCATAAAAATGGTGTAAGAAACACCCAGCTATATAAGAACAATGTTTTGTCTCTTTTATCCTAATAAGAAAAGGATTAGAAGAAAGGTAATCATTATAATTATTTTAGAAATAGGATGAGAAAGAATATAGATGAAAAGAAATCATTGCCTAGAAGGAGCAAAGATCCCTAAAGAAAAGGAAAAGAAATAAAGGAGAAAAGAGCAGGAAGGGGGACGGGAGAGATGGGCTAAGAGACGTTAATGTTCAGAAGGCGACACAATGACAGAGTGTGTTGAATGTGAAAGCGAGTAAATGCCAATTAGCTAGCTTTAGAGCTTGGGAAGAAATCAAGAAAGATGCAGAACCTAAAGCAAAAGCTTAAAGGCAGGCTGTTGAAACATTGGGGCACAGCAGTGAAAAGGCATTGAGCCCCATGCTTGGCCTGGGTGGGGGGAATCACTTACTTGTCATTGAGTCCAGGAATGGGAAGGGTGAGCCACTGTGCAGGGCACTGGGGGGAAGGCTGCACATTGGGATAAGGTCTGGAATTTGCAAAGCGGGTTCACACTCCCTAGATCAGTATCTTGTTAGATCCTCCTAACTCTCCCTGAGGTGGTTAGGATACTATCTGCCCCCGTTGTACAGGTGGACAAACAGAGTGGTGACATGGCTTCCCCACAAAAATCTGTCTCTGAGTGTATTAGCCCTGCCCCTGCGCACTCATTTATCTCAAAATGAATTGATCCTGAGAGGGGCTGCACCTGCACCCAGGTAATTAACCACTCACCACAGCACAGCACAACACAGTGAGGAGACTTTCTGAAGTCCCCTCACTCCAAGCCTACCCTACCATAACTACACACACACACACACACACACACACACACACACACACTCACGTACACATGTACACAAAGGGAGAACTGACTCAGATCCAACCTTGAGCTCTCCTAGGCCCAGGATGGAACTAAGATTCCGGTGTGTGTCCCTCAGACAGAAGGCACAATTCCCCAGGGACTGAAGGGCCCCAGGAAGCACCTCTTGAAGAAGCAACAGGACTGCTCTGAGCTCCCCACCTTGGGGATAACTGTGTGAGCAGGACAACGTTGAACATCTGGGGACCTGAGAAGGTAGTCTGGGCAAAGAGGCCTGGCGCAGGGCTTCTAAGTGTCTCCTCTGTTTTTATTTAGGGGAGGGAAGCACTGACTGCAAGCCTGAACCTTTTACTAATTTGTAGAGAAAGGAAAAGCCTTGTTCAGAGATGCAGGTCATAGAGATGTCACATCCAAGGTAAATGCAAGGAGAGGGGCAAGACCACAGGGCCAGTTTCCCTCCAGTGGGCATTCATGTTCTGAGACTGTGAAGAATCTGAACATATTGGACAAGAGGCTTTGGGGAGAAGAAAGTAAGTTCTTTTCTTATTTTTGCTTGAAAACCATTTGCACAATAACCCTGCCTCAGCAACTCTTCCCTGCCATGTTCTTTCCTAGGGAAACAGCAGAGTGGGGCGAGAGGGACCCAAGCCAGGAGAGGAGGCCCAGAGCCCTGCAATCTGATGCCAGTCCAGCCACTGAGCCTCTAGCAGACATTATGACTTAACACCTCCAAGCTTCCCTTTCCTCATCTTCAAATGGGACGGTCATGCCTACCACTTAGGGTTATTATAAGGACAGGAGAAAATGTGTTAGGGTCCCTTTGGGCTGAAAGATTGCTGGGGCAGGTGAGCGGGCAGGAGCCTTAGAGCTCCCTGGCTCCAGGGAGGTGGGTAAAGTGAGGTCCAAAGAGGGAAGCACTTGCCCAAACTCACCAAGGAAGTCAGAGGCTGGACACAGGCACGTGAGCCCAGGCTGGGTGTCCAGTACCTGGTGAGGCTGCCAGCAGGGCCCTGGGCTCTGAAGGCCTCTGAGAAGCCCTGAGAGTGTCGAGCCAAGGCGGGGCTGGACAGCTGGGGTGTTGCCGGGGCAGCTGCTCACAAGAAATAAAGAACTTCTGCCAACACCTTTCCTTTCCCTGCCAGGGAAGGAAACGCGAGAACTGGGCTTCATTTACCTATTTCAGGTTCCAAAACATTCAATGGTGTTTAGGCAGTAAAGGAGCAGCTAATTTCTTTTTGATTGAAGGGAAAAAAGAGACTTCAGGACACATAGCCTTGACCCCACGTCCTTAATTGAGGGGAGAGGACATGAGGATGACAGCATCCTGTGGCAGACCACAGACAAAGGCACCTCAGCTACAAAGCCCTTATTTCTTGAGTCTCTGCCCTAAGAGAGGAATGTCACCATGTCATGCAGAGCCCCCTTCTGTGAGGCCCAGAATTCCATTTGTCCACTGGAGAGTATAGGATTTTGGTCTCAATTATCATAAGTGCATATTTATCGGGTTATTTTATTTAAGAAGTAAAGGAACAAATGATTTGTCCCCCTAACCTCAAAGTTCCCTGTGCCTTAGGGGCCGGCTTCCAGAAAGATTTCCACAGCTCCTTATTAGGCTGGTGTACCCTGCCCATAGCTGCTCCCAGCTCCACTACCCTCCTACCTGGGCTGTCTTGCGATCTTCCTTAGGCAGCGGCAGCAGCTGTGTCCCCATGAGTGCCACACTTTGAATTTACAAGGTTCTTGCACATATTAGGTCATGTGACCTCTCAACAGCTTGGGGGGAGTGGCAGAGTGGGAATGCTGGAACCACCTGGAGATTCCAAAGGACTTGTCTTTTGTTGTTGTTGCTGTGATCAAGGCTTCCTTGGAATCACAGCGTGCCAATGTTACATGATAAAAGAATACCTTGATATTTTCACACCTGTGTTCATAGCAGCATGATTCACAATAGCCAGAAAGTGGAAGCAACTCAAGTGTCCATCGACAGATGAATGGGTAAACAGAATGTGGTCTATCCATACAATGGAATATTATTCGACCTTGAAAAGGAAGGGAATTATGACTATGCTACAACATGAGTGAACCTTGAAAGCATTATGCTCGGTGAAATAAGGCAGATGCAAAAAGACAAAGACTGTATGGTTCCACTAACATGAGGTCCCTAGAGCAGTAAAATTCATAGCGACAGAAGGAATGGTGGGCACCAGGGGACGTGGGGAGGAGGGACTGGCAGTCAGTGTTTAACGAGTACAGATTTCAGTTTAGGAAGATGAAAAGCGTTCTGGAGATTGGTTGTGCAACGATGTGAATGTACTTAATGCCACTGAACGTAAAATACACATTGAGTGTCCACATCTCTTTCTTCCTCTCACTACATCATGCCCTGTTCAAAACTTTCAGTGCCAACTCACTCCACAGAGATGAAAGGCCACACCTCTGAGCTCAGTCTGCAGACTTACCCACCTCTTTTCCCTTTTGTGCATCCAGCCCATCTGCCTTTTCCAGCCCCCTGCCTGGGAAGGTGAGGGTTTGGGTGTCAGTGCTGTGGAGCTGAAGCCCCTGCTCTCAGCTTTGGCATTGCGTACATTCATAGAATCCTCTGTTTTGGGTATCGACTACTGTCCTCAACTGTTTCTGGTATCCTTCGGCGCAGAAATCCTGTTTACTCCTCTCCAGAGCACAACGTCTCCATGCCCCAGTTCCAGAGGTACCTGGGGATGCCTATTCTTGAGCCAATTGAGGATTCTGTGACGTGGGTTAGATTGGTTCTCAGTGTCCCCACTGCTGACCTGGATTCAGCTTCCTTGGCTCTGCTAAGTCTGCTACCCCTGGTGCATCTCTCAGTGTCAAAAATGTTACTATGGTGGTCTCCCTTTTTATTCTTCCTGCCATTGTAAGTTTATTGTTGAAAGAAGGGAGTGAAATGAGATGTCCATGACAATTCCTCCATCTTTACCTGAAGCCTGAGCTGAGTAGGAAATGGCTAATAGAAACCAGCCAAGGAGGAAAGCATTTCAGACAGAGGAGGCAGCATAAGTCAGACCTGCAAGCTATGAAAAAGGGAGGTGTGTGCAGAAAACCTAGGTCGTGGAGGCCCCGTGCTCTACTAGTCCCCTACGGTGACCTGCTTTTGACAGCCTTAAAGTTGGTCATGAGGGGCTTGGGAAGTTGGGATGATGGCTGGTGGGGAGCAGACCTGTACTGTGCTTTGCAGCACATGCACCCACTGCCATCTCAGTGGCCAGGAGTCCTCGGTGGCTGGCACGACTTGAGCTGCAGCCAGAACAGTACTAGCTGGACCATCAGTTCCTGGAACAGGGGATTCTGTCTGCTTTGATGGGCCTGCTTTGAACCACCTGGAGATTCAAAAAGCCACGAGCTGATTCCTTCACTTACTTGAAATTTGACATGAAAAACTTTTTTTTTCTAATAATGTCTCAATTTAGGATTGCTTTCCTGAACAGATAGCCATGAAATTAGAGAAATGGTTTAAAAGGCAGCAGGAGGGATGCCTATTTGTATGTTTCCTTCACCACACCTGCTGCCCTTCGCCATAAAGAAAAGTAGAAAGTGAGAATATTAGCTGTCAGCAGTGGTAATCTGAAAAGGCCCTTCCAGTTCTTTTTAAACTTCTGCATAACATGACACAGCATTTCAGATGTGACCAACATAAACTTTTTTTTTGCGGTACGCGGGCCTCTCACTGCTGTGGCCTCTCCCGTTGTGGAACACAGGCTCTGGACGCGCAGGCTCAGCGGCCATGGCTCACGGGCCCAGCCGCTCCACGGCATGTGGGATCCTCCCGGACCGGGGCACGAACCCGCGTCCCCTGTATCGGCAGGCGGACTCTCAACCACTGTGCCACCAGGGAAGCCCCAACATAAATTTTTAAATTTAATTTTAATTTTATATTGGAGTATAGTTGATTTACAATGTTGTCAGTTTCACCTCCAGTTTCAGGTGTACAGCACAGTGATTCAGTTATGCATATAATATATGTGTATATATATATATATATATATATATATATATATATATTCTTTTCCAGATTCTTTTACCTTATAGGTTATTAAAAAATATTGAGTATAGTTCCTTGTGTTATACAGTAGCTCCTTGTTGGTTATCTATTTTATATATATTAGTGTGTATATGTTCATCCCAAACTCCTAATTTATCCCTCCCCCACCCCTTTCCCCTTTGGTAACCATAGGCTTGTTTTCTATGTCTGTGGGTCTATTTCTGTTTTGTATTTAAGTTCATTTGTATAATTTTTTAAATATTCCACATATAAGTGATATAATATGGTATTTGTCTTTATCTGGCTTATTTCACTTAGTATGATAATCTTTAGGTCCATCCATGTTGCTGCAAATGGCATGATTTCATTCTTTTTTATGGCTGAGTAATGTTCCATTGTGTATATGTACCACATCTTCTTCTTTATCCATTCCTCTGTCGATGGACATTTAGGTTGCTTCCATGTCTTGGCTACTGTGAATAGTGCTGCTATGAACATAGGGGTGCATCATCTTCTTGAATTACAGTTTTGTCTGATATATGCCCAGGAATGGGATTGCTGGATCACATGGTAGCTCTATCTTTAGTTTTTTGAGGAGCCTCCATACTGTTCTCCATAGTGCCTGCACCAATTTACATTCCCACCAACAGTACAGGAGGGTTCCCTTTTCTCCACGTTCTCTCCAACATTTATTGTTTGTAGACTTTTTGATGATAGCCATTCTGACCAGTGTGAGGTGATACCTCATTGTAGTTTTGATTTATAATGCAATATTTTAAAAAATTTGAAGCAGCAAACCAAACTATACCTGTGAGCCAGCTGCTTGTTTTTGTAAATGAGATTTTACTGGACACAGGGCCAGGGTTAGGCTGAATCAAGTGCGGGATTGGATCTGGTCTTTATCTTAAGTTCGATGTTTGGTTCATGATGGCTTTTTTGCATTCATTTTGATTTTTAGCACATTGCATTAAAGTATATTTACCTTGATTACTGAGTTTTGGGTGCACCTTTAAATTTTGTACCTCAAGTAAGTGCCTCATTTACCTCACCTTAGTCCTGGCCCTGTTTGGTTGAACCTAACCGGGAGCTGTTCTCCTCCAAAGGTTTCCATTCCTCACTGTGAGCCACAGGACCGTGATTGTAGAAAAGGGTCTATAGGCACGGGCTCTCCTTAGTTCAAACCATGGGCTTTCCCCAACCTGTAATTCAAAGACATAAATTAATCCCTCCTCAGAAACAGCTAAATGAGCGGAGTATTGGATTATGACTCTTGCCTGCATATGGTACTTTTAATATCCATCAATCTTTCCTTCTTCCTTTGTTATAGCCAAGTCCTAGCTGAAATTAAAATTTGGACTTCCAAACCATTAAATACAAAGATCAAAGCCTAATTGAATTATGACATACATATTAAATCCAACCTGAGAGATAGACAAATGGGACAATTTGAGTAGTAAGTGCGTATATACAGATGTGTCCCCACCTAGCTTTTTGGCACAAACTAGCTTAAGACTCAGGTGAAATCCCATCTCTATGTCAACATTTTTGAATTTATGGTATTTGATTATTTTCTAAAGAGATTGGCCTCTTGAAAGTATGGCTCTAGCAATAAAAACCTACTTTCAACTCCATACGGCTCAATTTTCATTAACCCATATTGTGCCAAAACAAGGCTTTGGGGCTAGAGTTAAATAGAGGATTTTTACAACCCCTGCTGTGAGAACAGCAGCATACTTGAGGTTGGGGGCATTGGCGCATCCTATACGCGAAAGAGCTGATGCGTCTCCTAAGACACCTGGAGATGTCTTTAAAATGTGGCTGATAATATTTGCAGTGATGGACATATATCCTTTTCAGAAGGCACACAATTGCTTTATCAGCTCCGATGACTTCCTTAGTGCCATTGTAATCTACTAAATAAATGAGCGCTTTTTATAAAAAGCAATTCATCTAATGAGCAGGGTTGGCTAGGCACTGTGGAAACACAGCATGTGATTAAAATACACTAGCAGAAGAAAACATACCAAGTGAGTTGTTGGCAGCCCGCCCCCCCTCCCCCAATAATCTCATTTATGTCTTTGTCCTTCCTCAGAATAAGACTCTAACTGCAAACTGGGTACAGTGGTATCAGGCGTTGTCATGCCTTCTGATGGCTCCCAGCCAGGGCCAATGGGGCTCACTGGAGTTTCAGTCCCCAGAGAAGAGGGATGAGGACAGGCCCAGAAACAGAAAGATGGAGCATCGTACCAGGAGAACATCAAGCCATGTATACTGCGGAGGCAGATCCCAAGTAGTTGAAATACTGCAAAAAAAAGCATGGCCTGGCAACAAGAAATTTAGGAACAAGTCAATTCAGGACAAACTGACAGATTTTCCTTAACAGTGATGTTTGAAGCTAAGATCTGGGGAAAGGGTTAGTGGGGAGAGAAAAAACAGATCAGGATTTGAGATTTTTTTTGCCTGAAACATCTACCCTGATGTTTTAGAGGATGTCAAAAACAAAACTAAATAGCCAGGTAGCTAGTAAAATAGAGAGGGTGTTCCAATCTTCTAGTTGGTAAATGGAATTAAAGAGTTTACCCAAATCAAAGTATAATTTATTCTGGACTATAGCCAAATAAAATGCATCTGGTCAATTTGTCAGCAGGTAGAAGGGGCTCCGTCATCATGTTGACTTTGAAGGAAGGACTCAGGCCATGGGGTGGGGTCTGGCAAAGGACATGGTAAGGCTCCTCCTTTAGAGGAACTGGGCTGCATTCTAAGTCAGGGCCTCAGCCCTGGAAACAGATTCAGTTGTAACAACTAGGACAGGAAGTGGGGCTTGCTCTCCACTGGCACAAGGCTGGAGGCTTGGCCATGAGGTGGGAGGGAGCTGCAGTTGGAGCAGGGAGGTCTTGATATTGTAGTCTAGCTGCTGCTGTCTCCCTGCCCTGGGACATCGGTGACCCACTAGCAAGTGTGCGCCCAAGGGGCGCACAGCTCTGGGCAGAGCACAGCTTCTGAGGCTTCCAGACAGGCACCTGCCCCTGTGAGTTAGTTTCCTGTGACTGCCATAACAAAGTCCCACTTGTGGTTTAAAACAATGGAATTTTATTTTCTCAGTTCTGGAGGCCAGGAGTCTGAAATCAAGGTGTCAGCAGAGCCATGTTTCCTCGGAGGGCTCGAGGGTACAATCTTTCCTGGCTTCTTCCAGCTTCTGGTGACCCCAGGCATCCCTTGGCTTGTGGTTGCATCACTCCACCCTCCACTTTCATCTTCACATCATCTTCTCCCCTGTGTGCCTTCTCTTCTATCTCTTATAAGGACATCCTAAATCCAGGATGATCTCATCCTCAGATCCTTATTACATCTGAAAATGTTCTTTTCCCGAATAAGGTCACGTTCACAGGTTTGGGTGGATTTATCTTTTGGAGGGCCACCATTTCATCCGCTCCACCCTGGATTTTGAATCCCCCAATCTTCACACATTCCTCTGTGTGAAGGATGAATTGGTGCAGTGTGGTACGGCTGCACAGACCCTTGTAGAGTGTTCAAAAGCCTTGTGGGGAATCAAGGGCACTGCTCAGTGGCCATGATGTGAAAAGAGGCCAAGGGCCCAGACCTTGCAAGACAATTAGCCTTTAGGTGCAGATCAGTGAATTTGTCTTCCTTCTATTTGTCTTTATCTCTGAGTTTCCACAAAGGAGCCGCTTAGAGTTTGCCCTACTTTAGCCATCTTTCCAAGATTCAGCAGACTTTGTCCTGGGGAATCAGTTGAAGGAGACCAGCCGCCATGCATCACTGCATCTCTTTTACGAGTGGTCTCCTGGTCCTCCAGCCGTGCTCACAGAGCCTGGCACAGAGCAAGCATCAAAAAACGTTTGTGGAAGATGGAATGAAGAACTGAAGAAAGGGACGAAGGAAGGTAGACATTTGCCCCTCCAACCTTCAACCCTTCAAGCTCCCTCCTAGTACAGGTCTCTCCCGGACCATAGCTCTGACAGTCTCATCATACCGTAGCTGGCATGTTTGCTATAACTGATGTGAATCATGTTGAATGCTTTTCAGATGGCTTTACAGTCTTCTTGTGGAAGAAGAATCATTCCTTGACTCATGACTAAATGAGTGTTTTCTCATTTTCTTGTACCAAATACATACGGTACAAAGAGCTGTGGCTTGGGAGTCAGAAGATCTAGGTTCTAGTCCCAGCTGGGTCACTACCAAGGTATGTGAACTTGACCAAAACCCTTTCCCTCTCTGGCTCCAGTTTCCTTTTTTTTTTTCCATCTAAAGCAGTGCTTTTAATTTTTTTTTTGATCACAGTCTCACCTACAAAACTAATGACAGTAATGGTTCCCTTCCCAATACAGGTATACCTATGCATATACACACAGAATTCTGCACAAAATTTCAGGCTTTCCAAACTCCCCAATCTTGACTATGATCCCAAGGTTAAGAAATGACATTTAGCTGTTAATGCAAGCCCATATCTCTGATGGAATCATAAGAGATTTGTACTACAGAAATGATAAAAAATGTTTTCACAGACATATCCTTAAGCAGTGATTGCTACAAGGGACAACGTCTGAATAGGGCAGGAGGTGGCTGCTACAGATAAAAAGCCTGAGTGGATGGGGGGCAGGGGGTATCTCACTGACCACACTGCTCACTTACTTTCCTGAGATCCTCCAGGGAGGGGAGAGGTGCAGTACAAACATCCCTTCAAAATCTGTCAGCAAATGCTGAGATCTTTTCTGAAGCCTCCTTGACAAGCTAAGTCATTCCTGCACATGAACTTCCCAGTGTGAGTGGTTTATATGGTGCTGCGGCAAAATTACAAATGATCACGTGCTCTGGACCTTTGGCTTACATGCAGTATATATGAAATTTCAAATGTTGAATCTGTGAGTGCTAAAGGTCTGATATTCTTGACGACTACTAGCCCGTTTGTTCACTATTCTGGGACTGACAAATTTCAGCCTCTAAACTTAAATCTCTTCCTCCAACCCCTGATCCAGAAAATTACTAGAAGTATGTGGCAAAGGTATACTCTAATTAGTTTTTTAAATTCACATCTTTTTTTAAAAACATTTTTATTGGAGTATAATTGCTTTACAATGGTGTGTTCGTTTCTGCTTTATAACAAAGTGAATCAGGTATACACATACACATTGGCTCTGGTTTCTTTGAAGGTAAAATAGAATTAGACAAATTGAAGCCCTTTCCACAGCTGAGGCTCTTCTCCATTGTGGATGCTTCCGCAGAAAATGCTTTGCACAGGTCAAAACCGAGCTGAATTTAAACAAAGATGTGAATTTCAACATCTCCCACACCAGGAATTGTTGACCTCACTCCACTCCCCCACTCTAGACCCCCAGACAAAGTGACACTCATTTGGGATGAAAAACCAGCCTCCACAGTGGGCCGCCTTAAGCTTCAGCCCCAGGACTCCAATAGCCTTGCTTCCTGAGACCTGGGGCCAATGATCGGACCTTTCCTCTGGGAGGGAAAGAGGAGAGACTGAGGACAGAAAAGCCATGTGCATGAATCCAATGGGCCTCGCCACACTCCAAACTGTCACACACACCCATACACATAGCACATGCATGCACCTTTCTGGAGCCAATTCCTAGAGATGGTTTATATGTCCGCTTACCTGAACTACATTCATCTCTTTTAAAATAAATAGATGTTTTCTCATGGCTTATTTTTGCGAGTATTCTTTCCAAATGGAAGTAACTAATATATGTTCACCAAAGAGGGAAACAAAATTTATCTTTTACAAACTCCTACAAATTACATCAATTAATATCGATGAGAGAGAACCAAGATTCTGTCGATATTTTCTATATAAGGAAACCATAAAATGTCTTTCTTTAAAGCTGTGTTGGCAGTCTCCTTGGCCTTTGCATGTGGAGGGTGCATTCTCTTCCACAAATCCAGAGGGCTCTGGGATGAGTAGAAAGTGGTACCAGGGTTCCACATCAACTCCCACCACTTACCCGCTTCAGGACCTTGGGCAAGTCATTTCCCATCTGTGAGCTTTAGTTCTCTTCTCTGAATCAGGGTCATGGCATAACTGGCCTGGCTACCTGACCAACTCACAGGGCCACCAGGATCATTAGAGGGTAAGGTCACCACTAGGGAATCACTGTGTCAATGGTTCATCACAACACTCTGTCCTATGACCCTCAAAGGGAGGGCGCTCGGCAGGGCCTCTGAGGTACATGGCTCAGGGACACCATTCACATCAAATATAGTATGAACAGTGACCCCTGGAGTTGTGCCACTGGGAGGAGGCCTGGCCTGTATCACAATTTGATGTGGACAGAGCTGCTTCTGGGATCTGACTCTTGGATAGCCTTTGGCTCTCTGTAAAGTGGTTTCAAATCAATTATTTTATCTATGCAGGCATCCTACAGGGAAGAGATTATTTTCATTATTATCTCCACTTTCTAGAAGAGGAAAGTAAGGATCAAAGAGGTTGAATGACTTATCCAAAGTGTACAGCTTATAAGTGACAAGTGTGGGAGCTTACGCCCAAGTGTTCAGGCTTCTGAAAGCTCTTCTCATGATCCAAATAAGCTTTGACTCGGGGTTGGCAAGGACAAATGTGTGGACGACGCAGTTTTTCACATGTAAACTGAGAGGAAACCTTACCCATATGTTCGTTCATTTATTTATTCATCTAATATTTATTTAGTAAATATTAACTGGAGGCTTCTGCTGTACCAGGTGCAGCACTGAACTCTTCATATTCTTCATGTAAAATGGGGGTCAGTCAAATAAGATGTCAGGTTTGCCCTTTTTTTTTTTTTTTTCCTTCGGCCAGCATATAATCTTGCCGTCAGTTTCAGGACTTTGTTTTAGGATAACATCAACATCTGTTTGCAAGGGAAGGATTCTCTTCCAATTTTTCATCCTGTTTTCTTTTCTCTCTGAGAGCCTCTCCTAATCGTGATTAAGAGCACAGACTCTGGACTCAAATTGACTGGGCTCAAATCTCAACTCCACTACTTCCTAGCTGTGTGACCTTAGGCAGGTTACTTACCCTCTCTCTGCCTCTGCTTTCTCACGTGTAAGATGGGGTTTATATCAGTACCCACCCCATAAGGTTGTGAGGAGAATTAAATGAGTTAGTATTGGCAAGGTGCTTAGAACAACGTCTGGCCCATGGTAAGTTCTATATAAGTATGTGCCATTATTACCATTATTGTCCTTGGGATGAGAAGGTGGGAAAGAAACGTGGAAATTCTCAGGAAAAACTCAGGGCAAGTGGGAAGTGGAGCAAACTGGTGTAATTAGATATAATCAGACAGCTTATTAAAGTATCTGCAAATATCCCAACCTCCACTGTAGGATACTGTTCCACTGCGGGAACAGATCCTGTAGAAACACAGATGTTTTCTGTCTGTCTTGCTTTTCATTCTTCAGTCATTGAAGATGAAACTCACCCATTGATTGTTTTCCATTTTTGAAAGGAAACAATCAGAAGGGGCTGCTTTGGACACATGCTGTGCCGAGAGGAATAGATCAACTCAGCAGGAGGACTGCACCTGTAACCATCGTGCCTAGGGAGACACCTTGCCTGCCCTGCTCCTGCCCATCTGAGACATACATACATATGTATGTCACATGAATGTTCCCTTGGTCAAGGACACAAACTTAATTCATACAAGGAAGTACAACTCTTTTCTTTCATCCAGACTTTTAAGTCCCAGCTCAGTTGTTATCAGCATGATTTCTTCTTCTTGAATCCACCACCCCTGTGGAAATGAAGTGAGAGAAGTAGACTGCCCACGAGTGAGACGATTTGAGATTGAGTCCTGGTTACAGTACTGTGTAACCTTGAGCCAATTGTCTCCACTCTCTGCACCTCTGTGCCCCATCTTAAGTAGAACTTAGAGTTTACGCTTAGCTCTGATGTTGGGGATAGTGGTGATGGGGCCGTTCAGTTCGCTCTGGGGAGGAAGGCATCTCCCATCCAGACTCACTCCAGTCTCCTGTAAGGCCGGAGTGATGACTCACTTCAGTGGACCGCGCCCCATCCCTGTGTCTGTGTGTGTCCCAGCCATCTCCTCTAGTCACCTGGGAGTCCCCTGACAATAAGGGCTACTCTGACTCCTCTCTCTGCCTTCACCTTCTCCTAAGTACTTGATAAACATCTGTGGCATAAATGACTGAAAGAGCTAGGAGGAGGGTGTACTGCGCAAGCCTAAACTGCGCCACAGTGCAAGGTTCCCCTGCCGGGAGCAGCAAGTTTAGCTGCCGCTGCTGCTTGTTGTCTGTGTGACTTTGAGCCGAGGCTGTCTCCCACTCTGGGGCTCAGTTTCCCCACTTCTGGCATCCTATGACCCTAGGGATGCTTCTATAATAACTCTTCTATGTGTGATACGAATCCATGTCGACTCTTCCAGTGGCCTGGAAAGCCCTTTGTACGCACATGGAGTGTCATCTGGAGGAGACTGGCACTCTCTTCTGAGGTGGCCATGTCTCTGCTCTTACTCTGCTAGAGAGAGACTGACTCCTTTCTTGGAGTTCCACCACTTGACAGCAGCTCCCAACCCCCTGGACACATCGGCCCCATAGGCTCAGGGCATCTCCCACCCAAAATCCATTCTTCTTCCCTGACCTCTGACCCAAGCGGCTGAGTTGGGGGAGGCTGACAGACCAGTCAGTGACTGCATGTCAGAATCCCTAAGAACACGTGAACAAAAATACACAAAACTAAGCATAACCCCAGTCTCCACCGAATCCAACGTCCTGGTGATATGAACAGAGATCTGTATAACATTCATAATGAAAGCTTTTTCACCCCAGTTGTTCTAGAACAGGGTAGAATATAGTCTTCCCTTCTCTCCCATGCCATCCCCTCAGAGTTCACTCTTGTCAAGACATGGCAACTGTGTTCTGTACTCAGAGATGAGGCCCTGCCACCCTTATGGGGAACCAGGTAAAAGAAAGTTGGGTTAGTCATGAATGTCCCACTCTGTATTATATAACAGCTTTGGTCTTCATGCTGGTGGTCTCAGGTTGCAGAGGGCTGAGTTTTCACTACATCCCTGTGCAAAGTTTAATTAAAGTTTCCCAACAAAGACATTGTCTCCTGCTACAGTCCATGGAGATGTCTGCACCGGAAATTAACGGGAAGTTTTTTTTTAAAAAACTGTTTATGAGAAATGTACCACCTTCCTCCCATTTCAGGATGTCTAAGATGGATGTTTTCTTTGGGGGGTGGGAGAGGGGGGAGTAGGAAGAATTTGCGTGAAGAGGATTTTGGAATGCTCAAGAAGAGAGGTGACGTTGGCAACCCTGGGCATGAGGGAGCACAAAACCAGGAGTCTGCAGGGCTGAGCTCCAATTCTAGCTCCACAGCTAGCTTGTTGTAAGGCCCTGAGCAGGTTCTTTGGCTTTTTCAGCCTTTGATGGTCCCATCTGTAAGTCTCTCCTGCATGAAGTCTAAGGGAAAACACCATTTCCGGCAGAACAGTCTGTGATCTGTCATGTGCACTTATCCCCTCTGCAGGCCACCAGTTTCATGGGGACAGTGCACATTCTCATTTCAGAAACAGCTCCTCTTCGGTCCTCAACTGGAGGCTTCTTGAAAGCTTATGAGGTACGGCAGGCAAACAGCAAAATGGGAACTCATGGGTGCCCCCTAAATTGCCTATCAACAAAAAGGACGTCGCTCATACACACTAAAGCACAGACGGAGAGCACCTGTCTTCCGTTCCCTAACCCTAACCCTAACCTTAACCCTAACTCTAACCCTAACTCTGCAGAATGAAACGAAACAAACAAAAACCATCCACACATCAACTCTCAAAACAGAAGCTATCCTAAAAGTGACTTCTACTAGAGGGAAGATTTTTCCATTTTTCTGTTTGGTGGTGGAGGCGGGGGGGCAGGGGAGGAGGGTGGCACATTCTCTAAATACTCTCCCGTGATGGGCAGTGATGGTTCCAAATGTGAGCAGCCTGGAGGGCTGGACAATGGGCCTGACTCATGTGCAGGAACCACCTCAAACTTCTCGGCACCCAGCAGTACCTCAGCAGCAACCCTCACAGCAAGCACAGTGAGGGCCACCTTCAAAAGTGCAGCCATTATCCCCAGATGGAGTCCTGAAAATGGCCCAGAGATTGCTCCTCTTAGACGGGAAGGCATCCAAGTGGAAAGGGGGTACTACGAGCCACACAGCTTCTGCACCTTTCTGTGTCAGAGGCCACTCTTCCTTTCCACTTTTCCCTCTCTCTGCCCTCTCTGTGCCTGGAATTAGATGCCCCAGGAAGATGGGTAGAGCAGAGGTGTTATCAGAGCATTTGCTTCATCTGTTTTATTCTCAAGTTAGTACAGAACATGATAACTCAAGTGCTACCTTTCTAGTTAGCCAAAGAGGTTCTTCTAGAAGTGCCCATTTTATTATTAAGTCAATATTTGGGCTGTGTTGAAGTTGGCACAAACTGTAGGATGACTACTCAGCTTGAAGGAATCTATTAGGTTTTTTATTTTCCTAATTGATCTACGGGTGACACCAGGTTCATATATTTATACTCCTTTTTCTTCTGTGTGAAGCATAAATAATAGACTGTGATTCCCTGACTAAAGTTGAGAGCTAAGCAGGAAAGCAGGGCAAGTAGCAGGAGGAAGACGTGCTCAAGTTAGTGCTGTCGAGACCCGTAAGGAGGGAAAGATTCCAGACACTGCTCAAACCTCAAAGCACTGACCTTTTGCTATGAATTAATCGTTTGGAGATCATATTTCTCATGTGCTTTACTCACAGGAGGAATTGATTAGAAGCTGAAATTAGTTGCAAACTGGGATTAACCATTTGCTTTTATACCATGGTTGAAATTTATTTTTTAGCTGTAGTTGCCTTAATGCTTTTATGCCAAGGTTTTTCTTTACTGTACTGCTAATTCCAGGAAATTCCCCACAGTGAATGGACATGTCTGCCCACTCAGTCACTCAAAAAAACATGAAGCCTGAAAGGCAATAAACTAAACACTGCCCTGGATTAGCAAAGCTTGGCCAGAGTAGAAAATGTTTAATTCCTAATCAGAAATGGATTGAATCACTCGAGAGGTTCAGGGATAAAGGCTGGAGCCGCTACAATGAGGGGTATTCACAGTCTGAAATGCAAACAACAACAGCAACACAACTGAAGGGGCTCAGTTCACAGCCAATTTAACCTGAAGCAAGAAGGCCAGGTGGTCACCCTGGAGTGGATGCACTTTTTGGCTGTCTTGGTATTGATGATGCGGAGTGTCCAGTCAGGGGAAGGCTGCACCCTCTGCACTGGCCAAAAGCCATTTGGAATATTGTGGGGTGTGCTATGAGCCACCCTTCTGGGGCGGGGAGCAGCCAGATGCAGCAAAGGTCCAAGAAAGTGTTTCTGAACATGTCAAAAAGGGTGAAAGATTCTATGGGAAACCCCAAGTTGATTTCCACCCTTCTTTCTTTCTAAAGAGCTCATAATTTGTGCATGAGTTACAGGAATTCAGCATAGTGATACTGAATAGTACAAGGGAGGCCCAGAGAAAGTGCTGGGTGCACTCAGGGAGGGGTGCTCACTTCCACCTGGGGTCGTGGGGCTGGGGGCCCGGCCAGCTGCGTGGAGAAGGGGCTTTGGTAATTGCTCTCTCCTCTGACCTCACACAGCCCATCGTTTATTCCTCTGCTCGGGCGCTCAGCAAGCTGGACTGCAATTGTCTGTTTATGTGTCTGTCTCTTCAATTAGACCTCGAGCCCTGAGAGGGCAAGGGGCACGCTTTGTTCAAATCCCCATTCCCAGGGCCAGACAGTCTCTGCACACAGAAGGGTCTCAGGAAAGCTTTGCTGAAAGAGCAGCACTTTGATTTTCTCCATAAGAAAGGAGGTGATTCATTCCACCCAGAGAAGCAGAGGATAGAAATATCTGTGTGTGTCCTTGGGCCATCTCCCCAACTGGACTGTCAACTCCTTTAACGAGGATTGTGCCCTCTTGTCTCTAAATTCCCTAAGTGCCCATCCTTATGCCTGCCCAGGTCAGGAGCTCACTAGCATGGACTTCCAAGCTAATGGGATCCCTCCTCTTCCCACAAATTCAGAGAAACATGGATAAAACAAAACCAAATTCTGCTTTTAATACATAGTCAGCACCTCACAGATTACTTGCTTGTCACAAGAGGAAAAATGTAACTTTACAACGGAGGTATCAGGTTCACATTACCTTAACATAGATCCCTAATAATGGGACAATCAGACCTTACGTTCCTTCTAATGTGATGCAACAGGAAGAATACAGCATCCCCTATGAAATATTCTTGCCAAAAATCAAGCCATTAAACGTGGCTTTCAATGTATAGAAAATAAGGAAGCAGAGGATTAAGGTAAACAATCACAAGGAAATAATCAGACAAAGCCAGAATACTAGACAATCTACAACACAACTAGCCTGGTTTCTTCCAAAAATCAGTGTTATAGGGTTTCTTCCAGATTAAAACAGAATAACAAGACTTAACAAAAATATAATATGTGATTCTTGACAGGATCTTGATTTTTTTTTTACAAATCTCAAACTTATTTACACATCTGGGGAAGGTACACCTGGATTGCATAAGAGAATCTTGACTCTTTTTTAAAACCAGGTATAAAATGTAGTTTGGAAACAATTTGTGAAATTTAAATATTATTTGATAATAGGTTGATTTTCTTAAGCATGATGATGGTATTATGGTTATGTAGGAGAACATCTTTATTTTTAGGAGATGCAAACTGAAGTAATTCAGAGGAAGACACCATGATGACTGCAACTTATTTTGCACAGGTTCAGAAATCTAATAGATGAAGTAAACGTGACCAAAAAAACACACTAAATCTACGGTGTAGGTCTTTGGGTATTTATTATACTATTCTCTCTACTTTTCTAAAAAAAAAAAAACCAAATGAAATATATGCCAAACTAAAAAATATACATGGAAATCTCCAGGCACCCCAAATATAGAGAAATATTAAACCCAGAGCAGTACGGATAAGCTAATCCTGGAGTAGCCCTCAGAGAATTTGAACATGATATAGGTCCCAGGGGCTCAGTATTGGGTCCCAGACATAGAGAAGAGACATGGCGAAGAAGACACATCCATGTTAGGTAGGGGAGTTAGAACAGAGCCCTTTACATAAAGCCCAGAGTCTTAAAGTAACATTATTCTTCACAGACTAGAAAATACATGACCATTCCAGAGAAGAAGTGAGGGAGCTTAAAGTCCATCCAAGCTTTGGATGGGGAAAATTGTTCCCCATGAAAAATCAAAACTCCAAATTCCACACTTTTCATAGATATGGGGGTCAGAATTTATACTATTTGCATGGGACAGGGACCACAAGTCAAGACATTATTATAAAACTTGGTCTGGAACCATTGAAACCCCTGGGGCCCTGGGCAAAAGAAAGCACCAAGCCAGTCTGCAGTGACTCTTTTACAAACCAGGACACATTATCCTCCAACATAATAAATAATGGCTTTACCCTAAAATGAAAATTACAAACTACACCAGAAAATAAACCTTCATAAGGGAGAATCAGCAGACATAACAGATAAAAGTATCACTCTAAAATCTTGAAATATTAGAACAATCTGAAAGAAATGGTAAAGTAAGCGTGTTTAAAATAATTGCAGAGATGAAAAGTAAGCCATAGTGAAAGAACACGGCAATGCGGTAAGAAAAGTTGAAGAAGAACCAGGTAGAACTTCTTGAAATGAAGAATATAATTACTAAATTAAGTGTGTGAGATAGCAGATGGGACACTGATGAAGAAAGAAAAACTTAACTAATTGCCCAGAATGCCAGACAGAGATATAAAGAAATAGGAAATATGAAAATGTCATTAAGAACTTTAAAGAATAGAATAAGAAGGGTCAACATATCAAATGGGAGATCTAGGAGGAGAAGACATAGACAAGGAGATCTAACTATCTATCTATCTATCTATCTATCTATCTACCTACCCATCCATCTATCTATTACCTATCATCTATCTATCTATTGAGAAAAGTTGATGTGATAAAGGCCAATAATTGAAATAAGATGCAAGTCATCAGATGGAAGAATCACACTGAGTCCTGAGCAGAATAAACAAAAACAAATTTACCCCAAGACACATTATGATGAAATTTTAGGACATCGAAGAGAAGGAAAAAATCTTAAAAGCTTCCAGAGAGAAAAAAATAAATCTTGCCCTCAAGGAAATGACAATTAGACTGAATATACACTTCTAATTAGCACAAATACATGTCAAAAGGCAGGTGAATATCTTCAGGGAAAAAATATCAAACTTATTTCATACTCAATTTCATACTCAACTAAATTATCATTCAGAAGTGAAGAAAAATAAAAACATTAATTAGCAAATCAAGCCTCAATAGAATTAGCAAATCAATTCTATATACAAAAGGGTAATATATTATGCCCAAGTGGGGTTTATTCCGGGAATGAAAGGCTGGTTCAATATTCAAAAATCCATCAATGTAATTCACCACATTAACCAAATAAAAGGGAAAATAATATTATCACCTAAATAACTTTTTAAAAAAGCATTTGGAAAATCCAACACATATTCATTATTTAAAACAACAACAACTCAGCAAACCAGGGTAACATAGAATCTGATAAAGCCTATATATTCAGAACCAACAACAAACACTGCATTTAATGGTAAAATACTGAATGCTTTCCCCCTAAGATCAGAAACAAGGCCAATATGTCCATTCTAACAATTTCTACTTGATATTGCACTGGAGGTCTTAGGCAGTGCAAAATGGTGAGAAAAATAAAAAACAAAAAGAATAGAAAAGTAGCAAAACTCTTTTTATCCACAGGCAGGAAGATTGTGTACACAAAAATTTCTAAGGCATCTAAAAAACCTTATTAGAACTAATAAATGAATTTAGCAAACTCACAGATACAAGACCAAAATACAAAATTGTAGCAGCAGACAATACATAATAAACTAGCAACAAACAATTGGAAAACTACAATTTTTAAAATACCTTTTATAATAGTATCAAAAACCGTAAAATACTTAGTAATAAATTTAACAAAGAACTATGCCAGTCCTCCATGTTGCAACTATAAAGCATTACAGAAAAAAATTAAAGGGATCTAAATAAATGTAGAGATATACTATGTCCATGGATTGGAGCACTTAATATTATTAAGATATTATTTCTCCTCAAATTGATCTATAGATCCAACACCATCCTAATAAAAATTTTGACAGGCTTTTTTGGGTAAAATTTAACAAATTTATTCTAAAATATATATGGAAATGTAAAGTACCTGGAACAGTCATACAAATAAAGACTGAGAGAGTTTACTGTTCATTCTTTACTTATTGAGAACATACTACATGACAGGGTATTCTACACGGTGGACACAAAACATTAAGACAAAGACATAGATCTTTGCTCAAAGATCTACTAAAATATGAACTTCAGCAAGAAAATTAAGCTTAAGAAGAAAGGGTGGAGTTCAAGAAACAATGATAAGCTAAGAAACCGGTAAATATTTTGGTATAAAAGTACAGACTACGCAGAGTAATAGCAAATGAAAACGAATTGTGTTGCACTCATACATTGGATCCTACATTGGGCAGGTCCAGAAAAAAATTGGGAAGATTCAAGGATGGAAGGCCAAAAAGGGATTCTGGTCCAGTAGAGGAAATAAACAGGTAAACAGAGAAGTCCATTGGAGGTGCCCTGGTAGATCTCTACATACACATAGAGAGCCCGTAGGAGAAGAGGGTCTGTGCACCTGGAAAGGCACATTCAGTGAGGGCTTCATGAAGAAGTTGATGCTTCAGTACACTTAGGGAACTACAAGTTATTTAGATACAGCTGGAACACCAGGTTTGATGATAGTGGGGTCAGGAGAAGACAAAAGCCTGCACAGGAAGTAAGAGACCATACCATGGGGTGTTTTCTGTGTCAAGACAAGGGAGTTGCCCTTTAATCTTTAGTCTGAAAAGATTGTCTTGGCTCTCTGCTTTTGTGAATTTGAGATAAGGGTGGTTATATTTTGACCTCTAGAATTCAAAATAATAATGAACACACACATTGCTTTAGAGTTTACAAAGCGCTATATACACAGTCTCTTACTTGATCTCACAGCAACACTGTGAGGTATAGAGTCCTCATTTTTGTGGTGAATAAACAGAATTACAGCAAAGTTATAGGATTTGGTCAAGGACATGGAATTTGTAAGTAGGTGATTTTGTCCTAGACTCTGGCATTTTTTTTTTTTTTAATTTATTTTGCAGTACGCGGGCCTCTCACTGCTGTGGCCTCTCCCGTTGTGGAGCACAGGCTCCGGATGTGCAGGCTCAGCGGCCATGGCTCACGGGCCCAGCCGCTCCGTGGCATGTGGGATCTTCCCGGACCGGGGCACGAACCCGTGTCCCCTGCATCGGCAGGCGGACTCTCAACCACTGCGCCACCAGGGAAGCCCTAGACTCTGGCATTTTAGATTCCCCCAGTCAGTGGGGGACAGTTCAGCACTGTCCCTATACTAAGGTGCCCCCTCCTAAACAACACTTCAGGAAAGTGACAGGCTGAACCAGCAAGAATGTGTGAAGGACTGTTTCTGTTTTGAAGATGTTCATAGCTGAAGAATTCATGATCTCTTTAGGGGAACTTTTTAGAGTTCTTGGAGAAAGTTCTCCTTTATGTCTAATCAAAATGAGGACTGCTTCAGTGAAAGCTCATTTCCTCTTATTTGATTTTTCATTAACAAAGGGAACACCTTGGTCAGGATCCTCCTTCTATCCAATTGCAGGAAAAATGAAGCATTGATGCTCTCAGGCGGACAGTTTCTCTTGCTATCTCATTGACTTTCTTCCCTTTATATCTGCACTTTGTTTTTAAACTGACTTCCAAGGCACTCTTCCCCCTTGTCATCTTTCTCTACGTTTAGGATTTGACATGTTCTTTCTTGGAGCAATTTCTGCACATCAATCAATCAATCATTAAATATCTCTGAAATACTCACGCTATGCTTAACACTCCACATTCCTAAAAGAAGAAACTGACTTATTGTTAAGTGGCAGGAAGTATTAGACAAGTGGTAACAGACGTATCACCACACACTCTAGATCAATTCCAGGTACTCTGAGTGGTAAAAATCTCTCCTCAAGTTGGGGACCCTAAATTGGATAAAGTTGAATCCCAGGTGTTACATTAATGGAGCAGCAAACCATTCTGTATGATTTTCCCGCTGTATAATCAAGGATTCACAGTCACTTCTACTTGTAAACTGGCACTCTTTCATTTTCTTACAAAGTTCAGGAGTATTTCTTCTTGCAGAAAAATCGGTCACTTCTTCCACCTCCCACCTAAACTAGTTTCTTTTTTTTAGCTCCCCGGTTTTGGGGAAGGATGGGCACTACCCTTGTCCCAATCCAAATGACAGAATCCTCAGGTAATCTTTTTTTCCCTCCTTTCACCTTTCTTTTTTTTCTTCCCTGTCTCCCTCTGTCCTCCCATCCCTCCTTCCTTCCTTTCTTCCTGTGATTCATTCATTCATCACACACTCATTAGGCACCATGTTCGAGGTATTAGAGGTACAGAGGTGGATCAGACAGGGTCCCTGCCCTTAATTTGCTTTTAGTCTATAGGATAGACAAACAAGTAAGTAGACAGTGAGAATGTGATATGGTAATGCTGTGACTGGGGAAAGCTTGTGGGAGCTGTCAAGGTGAAGAAGGCAGAGTTCTTCCTTCTTGGGGCTCATAAGCTATTGAGGGAGACCACCAGGGACACAGATAACTGGATCCCTGGCAGACTGTGGGAAGGGCCGTTAATAGGGACACAAACAAACAATGTGCCATGGAACCCAGGGAAAGCAATGGTTCATTCCTACCAGGGGGAAATGGGAAGTCTGTAGCCCATAACACATTTCCGCTTTCTCTTTTGATGTTGACATACATTTTATTCCAAGATTCAGCAAAGTCTTGAAGAAATGACAAAGTGTACCTGATTTGAGACAGCCTTTGTGGGTCGCTTTCGTGGAACACTGTTCTTCACTTTATCTCCTGCTGTCATCTACTCATTCCAACCTACACACAGGGGTCAGCTAAGCTGTGAGAATTGAGGGAGCCTGAGAGTCACATTTTCATAGTGGTCCATGTGTGGGGATTGGGGGAGCCTGGAAGTGACTCTCAGGGTAGTTGAAGCCTTGTTACAGGGATAATCTTGAGAATGGAATTTCTCTCTCTGTTACTCATCTGTCAGATAGCATTTCTTGCTTTCTTGTCATTGTCTTATCCCTGAATTGGATCTCAGTGACAGACGCCTGTCTCCATCAGATGCAATAATAACATAATTAACATGGCAACAGGCAACTGGCATGGTGAGAAGCAATATGGTGCAGCTGTCAAGGCACCAGACTTCTGACTCTCACAGACCTGGGATCACATCCCAGCTTCATCCCTGGCTGGCTGTGTGACCTTGGGTAAGTTACTTGACCTCTCTGTGCCTCATTTTCCTCATCCATCAAGAGGGGGTATTAGTATCTACCTTAGGCAGTAATTGGAAAATTCTCTGAGATACGCATGCAAAATCTTTAGCAGAGTGCTTAATACATAGTGTACACAAGCTAGTGTTACCATTATTAGAAGTATTCACAATCCAGGGTGCAGCTGCCTGAGTTTTTACTTATTCAATTCTCACATTGTTCAGAGCTAGCCAACAGACCTTTCTTGCACTGGAATACAACTTCTTCACGACACACACTCCTCTTCTTGGTCTACATACTCTCCCTGGGCAATCTCTCTCATCTGCTCTCAGGGTTTCAACTACCATCTTCATGCTAGTGACTCTCAGATCTGTATTTTCAGTCCAGACCTCTCTTCTGAGAACCCAGATCCATATACTCAGCTGTCTTCTGGTCATCTTAACTCATGTGTCCCTTAAGCACCTCAAGCTCTTGTGCTCAGAGCTAAGCCCTACTTAAGGACTTTTCAGTCACTAGGGGAAACCTCACTTAAAAATTTTTTTAATTGAAGTATAGTTGATTTACAATGTTTCAGGTATACAGCAAAGTGATTCAATTATACATAATTTTTCAGATTCTTTTCCATTATAGGTTATTACAAGATATTGAATATAGTTCCCTGTGTTATACAGTAGGTCCTTGTTTTTTATCTATCTTATATATAGTAGTGTGTATCTGTTGATCCCAAACTCCTAATTTATCCCTCCCCTACTTTTCTCTTTGGTTACCATAAGATTGTTTTCTACGTCTGTAGTTCTGTTTCTGTTTTGTAAATAAGTTCCCTTGTATCATTTTTTTAGATTCCAGATATAAGTGATATCATATGATATTTGCCTTTCTCTGACTTACCTCACTTAGTATGGTATTCTCCAGGTCCTTCCACGTTGCTGCAAATGGCATTATTTCATCTTTTTATGGCTGAGTAGTATTCCCTTGTATGTATATTCCACATCTTATTTATCTACTTATCTGTCAATGGACACTTAGGTTGCTTCCATGTCTTGGCTACTGTAAAGAGTGCTGCTATGAACACTGTGGTGCATATACCTTTTAAAATTAGAGTTCTTGTCTTTTCTGGATATGCCCAGGAGTGGGATTGCAGGATCTTATGGTAGGTCTATTTCCAGTTTTTAAAGGAACCTCCATACTGTCCTCCATAGTGGCTGAACCAATTTACATTGCCACCGACAGTGTAGGAGGGTTCCCTTTTGTCCACACCCTCTCCAGCGTTTATTGTTTTTGACTTTTTGATGATGACCATTCTGACTGGTGTGAGGTGATATCTCATTGTAGTTTTGATTTGCATTTCTCTGATAATTAGCGATATTGGGCATCTTTACATGTGTCTCTTGGCCATCTGTATATTTTCTTTGGGGCAATATTTATTTAGGTCTTCTGCCCCTTTTATGATTAGGTTGTTGTTGTTTTTTTTGATATTGAGTTGTATGAACTGTTTGTGTATTTTGGAAATTAAGCCCTTGTCAATCACGTCATTTGTGAATATTTCCCCTTAGCCCATAGGTTGTCTTTTTGTTTTAAATCCTTGCTTTTTACTGAGGCAATTAAGTGAGAGCTCAAAGAGGAAGTGGCTTATGAATTGAGACTTCAGATAAGGATGTGATTTGATTTAGACTTGGTGAGAGGAAACGGAAATCATTCAAGTGAAAGACAAGTGCGCAGAAGCAGGAAAGCTTCACGGTGTACAGTAAGGAGCCAGGCTTGGTTATGTATCTCCAAATCTTCCTTCTTAATATTCTATTTCACTCTTTGGCAAATACCTAGCTCCTGATAACTGTCTCCACCTCTAGATGTTTGAAAGCTGCATAAAATCATAGACTGATGCTGAGATGGCTGGGGCCAGACTGGAATGAACCAGTTCTTCCCTAACTACGATTCATCGTCTAAGGACCTCATGGGCCACACTGTCATCCCCCTTCCCTAGTCTAATGACATTGAGGTTAATAGAAAGACCTTGTCCCCATTTCTGTGCAATACCATCCATGAATAGCACTTAATAATCCTTGCTGAAGTGAGTACCCCAATTTAAAAGAAATAAGTATGGAAATTGGGTTGTATTTCTATGAACCTCATGTATAAAGTGAAGGACAAACTGCTTGAGTGAAAACTACCGTTGTTTACCATGTACCTAATAAGTACCAAAGCTGCCCTATCTTTTACAGTGATGCGTATGGTCCCAGGCACAATGGTAATGCATAAGCCAGGTGCAAATATTTTTAATTGTTTGAATTCCATTAAGCCATCTACTATTTTGCAAAGAACTGACTTGGGACCAGCCTGGAACTGATTGCTGTTCAGTTGGTTGATGAGACAGCCTGACAAGGCTTTGGAGGTACATTGCTGTTACACATACAGATGAGCTACAGAGGCCAAGAAAGTCCACGGCATTCTTTCCAAGAGGAAGAGACTAGTCCTTTCACTGTTGGATGAATACACAACAAATGACTACAGTTCTTTCCATATCAATGATCCCCAAAGGCTAGAGTTATCTGGCTAGCTAACTCCAGGGGGTGGTGAGCTCCCTGCCATTGAAGAGATCAAGCCCAGGTTGGTGAACCACATGGTAGGAATCTTAGGAGGGGACTCAAGCATCTGAAGGGTATGACCTTTTGTTTACCTAAGACTGTACAATTATGTGACTGCATTAGTTTCTAACAATCAATTGCACACTTGTGAAAATCTCCTCCTCTAAAGAAGAGCATCTGTAAAATGGTTATTAGCTGTTTTATTTCAGGTCCAGGCACAGATTGAAACAGGGCTTCTGGGAGCAATTAGACAAATGGGGGAATTCTTGTGTGGCTTAGGCCTTAAATCCTTTGGGATCTCACTTCTTGGGCCTTTTCTTTTTAATATTGTGTGCTTGTTTGTGTCCTTTTTATTTGGCTGAAGATAGGAGCAAGTGGGGGCCAGTTCATCCCCCAGGAGCAGGAAATTAGAAAATTGGGTGCTGGCTTTAGGATTAACTGTCTCTTGAGGCCCAGATTCCCCAGCAACTCATCTATCTCTTGGCCATGCTGCTGGCCTCCTACCCAGGAGTTCTTCCAGAGGAAAGATCTGTCTGACAGTGAAAATTGGAGAGCTGTGCCACAAGTTTTCCATCTGTACACTGGGTATATCCCCTCCAGCTTTGTCACTTTGTGGTTCTATATTTTTTAAAAAATTGCAGGGTTTCAAGCTCCCAGCAGCTGTATGATTCTGCCTGATTATAGTACAAATCTTAAAATACCTCTGTTCCTATGTTCCAGGTGATGGATGCTATACTGTAGCAAATTGGTTTGCTTGTTTCTTCCCTTCCTCTCCTCCCACCCCATCTCTTGCTCTCTCTCCTTTACTCTCTCTCTCCCTTTCTTTCTCTGAAGATCAGTATTTCCTTTGGATGTCAACAATTGGTTTACAATTTTAATTTCATGTTTCCCTTTCAGATAGTACATGGGAAAGAGAGTCTTGCATCCTTCAAGGAATTCCCCCTAATTGACTGAGGGGTGGGTGAATTCAGGCTGTCATTGCCTGACATATGCCAATAAAAGGTCAAGGACGAGACAAAAAACCCAGTAGATGACTGACATCTCTCCAGCGGTGCAGATGAGGAATTATACATCCAAGCAGGAAAGACACACCTGTATGAGAAGTCCGAGTTATTCCATAGGAAAGGATCTAAAACTAACATGGAGGGATTTAGGTCCAAAAGATTGAAGCAATGGGAAACACAGTAGAGAGAGAATAGAACAGCCTCTGTGAGTGGTAAGCACCTCTCTCCATCCAGCCACCTGTTCCACTGACTCTTATTGAAATGCCCGTATGTTTTACTCCTTGAAGCCAATGTTCTATTTTGTTCATGTTATAAGCATATACTCCTGCTACATGAAGCCATAGAATTTCAGAACTACAGGGATAATGTCCTCTACTCCAGCGTTTTTCAAACTTTGTGTGATGACCCACTAAAGGATCATAAAATTAATTTAGTGGGCGATGATCAGCAATTTTTAAAAAGTAAAATATAATGAAAGTATCAGATTGATGTTATTCGGTTTCATGGAATTTATTATATTTTTACATACATATATGTATGTGTGTATTGGGTCATGATGTACAATTTATTTCTTACAGTGAGTGGTGTATCAGTTATTATTGCTGCATAAAAATTCAACAAGCATTTGTTATCTCACCATTTCTGAGGGTCAGAAATTTAGGGGTAACTGAGCTTAGATGGTTCTCATTCAGGATCTCTCATGAGGTTGCAGTCAAGTTGTCAGCCAGGGCTGTGATCACCTGAAAACTTGATTGGGACTGGAGAATTTGCTTCCAAGATGGCTCACTCACATGGCTAGAAAGTTGGTGATGGTTAATTGGCTGACGGCCTCATTCTTTGCTGGGTGGTCCTTACTATAGAGTGGCTTTAGTGCCCTTGCAATATGGTGCTGGCTTACCCCAGAAGAAGCAATCCAAGACAGCAAGGAAGAAATGGCAATGTGTCTTATGACTTAGCTTCAGAAATCACATACCATCATTTTTGCCATATTTGGCTGGTAATACAGACCGACATTGATACAATGTTGGAAGCAACTATATAGGGGTGTGAATACCAACAGATGAGGCTTATTAGGGGCCATCTTGGAGGTGGCTACCAAAATTGGGGTCAAAAAAGTTTGAGAACCTGACTGTCCAAACACCTACTTTATGCAGAAATCTCTAATTATCAACAAACCCTGAAGACTGACCATTCATACGTAGGTTTTCCTGTTGTAATTACATGATACTTACAGAGTTAACGTGGCATGTATTCGGCGATTAATGAGCACTTACTGAGGCCACTTACTATGAGCACAAATAGTAAGTGGTCTAAATAAATCGTTATAATGAACATGACTTTTAGCCAGTGTTTTATAGCTTGATTATTACAGTGGTCTCCTAACTGGTCTCCCTGCTTCCATCCTTGCCCCCATCAGTCTCTTCACAACACAGCAGCCAGAGCAACTTACCTACTTAGTTACCTATTTATTTTACTTTTTGTGATGAACGTTTTCAAACACATAATGAACCCTCATATATCCATTACCCAGCTTCAACATTTATTAACTTCTTGTTGTTCTTGTCTGCAGACACCTTTCTCTCTTTGTGTTTCCATGTCTGTCTGTGTCTGCCTGTCTGTCGCTTTTGGCGTGTGAGTCTCTCTCTCTGTCTCTCTCTCTCTCTCTCACACACACACATATCCACGGGTTTGTTATTATTGCTGTTGTTGCTTGGCTGCAGTATTTTAAAGCAAATCTCAGACATTATATCATTTCACTTGTAAGTACTTCAGGATGTCTCTCTAATAGATAAGAACATTTTTGAAAATCATAACCACAATCCTGTGATCACAACCAATGAAATTAACAATAATTCCTTATTATTATCTAATACTCCATTCATATTCATTTCTCCTCAATTGCCTAAATGTCTTTTTTACAGCTGGTTTGTTCAAATCAGGATCCTACTATACTACATTTAGCTGGTATTCTTCTTAAGTCTCTTTTAATCTATAATAGCTATCTGTCCTTTTTTCATGTTATTCACTTATTTAAGAAACTGGGTCATTTATCTTACAGAATTTCCTGCTTTCTGGATTCAGTAGATCATGCATTTTAAGGTGTTTATTCTTCTTATTTCCTGTAAATTAGTGATAAAGCTAGAGGCATGATTAGAATTGGGATTCATTATTTTTTCAAGAGTATTTAAGGGATTTTATCATACATTTGTGAGATTTTATTTATTAGTTATGTTTCAGTCCATTGCAAGTAATTAATTTTTTTATGTTAAAAGCGTCCTAGTTTTGGTCAATGGGAACCTCTTCAAGTTGGATGTCTGTAGAATTTATAATGTTCCCTTTTTCATTCCTGATATAGGTTATTTGTGCCTTCTCTCTTTTTTTCTTGATCAGTCTTTATTCATTCTGTCCACTGTATGTTTCTTTTCTGCTTCGTTAATTTCTTCTTAACTTTATTATTGCTTCCTTCTATTTTCTTTGCACTTGCTTTTCTCTTTATTTTCTGGCCCTGATGCATGTTTAATTTCTAGACTTCTTTTGTAGTATGTGCATTTAAGGCTGCAATTTTCTTCTAAGCATGGCTTTAGCTGCATCCCACAAGTTGTAATGTGCCAAGTTTTAATAGTCACTCACTTAAATGTTTTCTAATTTCCCTCATTATTTCTTTTTTAAATTCAGGTTATTTAGAATTGTGTTTCTTAATTTTTAATCATATGGGGACTTCTTTTTCTTTCATATCTGGCTTAATTCCATCATAGTAAGAGACCATATTCAATATTATTTCAAGCTTTTGAAATTTTTTGAGATTTGCTTTATGGTATATTTTGGCAAATATTTCACGTGCACCTGAAAAGAATGTGCATTCTGCAGTTGTGTAAATTGTTCCACCTATGCCAATTATGGCAGGTTTTTAACGCTGTCATTCAAATCTAGTATACTTTTACTGATTTTATTTTGTTTTGTTATTCCATTAGTTGCTGAGAAATGTATTAAATTCTCCCGCTATGACTGTGGATTTGTCTATATCTCCTTACAGTTCTGTAGTTTTTGCTTTGTATATATTTGAGGCTACGTTAATAGGTACATGCAAGTTTAGAATTATGTGTTATGCTCTGCATAGTGTCTCTTTTTCCACCCTTTTATTTTCAATCTTTCTATATCCTTCATTTTAAAGTGTCGTTTGTGAGCAAGTTTTTTTTCCTCCCATTCTGACAACTTTCATATTTTAATTGGGGTATGTAGACCAACTAAATTACATTTAAAGTAATTGCTGATATTTTCAGGTTTAAATCTTGCTATTACTATTTATTTTTATTTGTTCTGCTTTTTAGTCTCTTGTGTTGTCCTTTTATAAAACAGGTTTTTAATTAAAACATAGCCTACATACAGAAAAGATTACAGCCCATAAGCTTAATGAATTATCATTTCATACCCTTGTAGCTATCATCCAGGACCAAAGAAACTTACCAGCAAACCAGAAGCTGCTCTCATGACCCCTCCTAATCACCATACCTCCTCCTTTCTCCCCCAAAGTAACCACTATCCTATTTTCTAATATCATAGGTCAGTTTTGCCTACATTCGAACCTTAAATATATTAATTAATAACCACTCAGCCTAGCTTCTTTTGTTAAATTTTGTGAGCTCAGTGATGTTGTTCTGTGTAGCCACAGTTTATTCATTTTCATTGCTGTATATATCAATACATTTTTGAAATTTTCCTTACCTGTGAAATTCTGAAGTCTTGGAAACACTGATCTATGCATTCTTGATATAGGAAGACTTTTTCCCCCTTAACTTTTTATTTTTATATTATTTCAAACTTACAGAAAAATTACAAGAATAGTTCAAAGAATTCCTGTATACCCTTCAGCCAAAGTAACTAATTGTTAACATTTCATCACATTTATTTTATCACTCTTGTTCTCTCTCTCCCTCCCCATCTCTCCCCCTCCCTGTGTATTTTTATTAGTTCATTTCCCCCTCTGAAGTTTGTAGATGTTCATTCACTACTCTTTTTTTATTGTGGTAAAGTATACATCACAAAAGTTTACCATTTTCACCGTTTTTAAGTGTACGGCTAAGTGGCATTAAGTACATTCACATTGTTGTACAACTCACTACTCTTTTAGTGGTTGCCCTTGAGCTATCACTTTGAGACATCAAAGACTAGCATTATTGCCTACTTGTACTACATTCTGGATAAAATGATGACCTTAGAACACACTAATTTTATTTACTCTTGTCCCACCTTTTGTGCTACTGCTGTCCTATATTTCAACTATATACATGTTTTAAATGTTGTAGGATTTTGCTATTACTGTTTTATAGAGTCCATCTTAATTTTGATTTACCCATACATTTACCTTTCCTGTCGCTCTGTATCTCTGTGTTTCCATCTGTGTTCAGTTTTTTTCTGCCTAAAGTATTTCCTTTAGGTTTTTCCTTTAGTGCATTTTTGTTTGTGATAAATGTTCTCAGGTTTTTTTTTTAAGTCTCCATTTCACCTTCATTTTTTTCCACCTTCAGTTTTGAAGGAAACTTTGTTTTATATCAAATTTGAGGTTGACAGTTTTTTCTTTCAAGGCTTTGAAGATGTCGTTCCCTTTTCTGCTGGCTTTCAGTATTTCTGTTGAGAAGTCTACTATGAGGCTTACGATTGTTTCTTTGAGGCAATGCATCTTTTTTGATCATTTTTAATATTTCAGTTTGTCCTTGGCTTTCAACAAGAAGAAAATCAACAGAAAGAAAACTTGGTTTCAAGCTTTATCATGATGTGCTTAGGAAGGGTTTTCTTTGTATTTTTCCTGGGGTCCGTGGTGCTTCTTGAATCTGTAACTTGATGATTTTTGTCAGCTTTGGAAAATTCTTAGATATTATTTCTACAAATACTTTTTATGTTCCATTGTCTCTCTCCTTCTGGAAAATAATGCATAGAGCCTTTTAACCATGCCCTGTATTTCTCTTACACACTTTTCTGTATTCTTCACCCTTTCATTTTTTGTGTATGCTTCAGTATGAATTTTTTTTCTTCTAATTTTCCTGACCTTCCTTCAGCTATATCTAATCTGCTGCTACACCTGTGGATTGCACAGTTAATTTTTTATTATTGTATTTTTTAGTACTAGAATTTCCATTTAATTCTTCTATATGATTCTCAGTTCTCTGTTGATAATCTTTAGTCATGTGATGACATTTAACCATGTGATTTCTTGGACCATTAATCACAGTTATTTTAAAATCCACATCTGGTAGCTCTGAAATCTGTATCTTCTGTGGATCAATATCTGTTGTTTATTTTTTTCCGCTTGGCCAGGTGATTTTTATCTCCTTGTATACTTGATAATTTTTTATTGAATGCTAGACATTATATATGAATATATAAAGAGAAAATCTGAGGAACTGGATGATGTCATCTTCCTGGAAAGAGGTCTACTTTGACTTCCTGCAGGTAGTGTGTGTAGGAGCAGATCAGTTAAGCCTAGAGAGGTACTGAGCCAACTCAAAGCTGGCCTTCAATATTTGTGAGGATTGGTAACTTTCTTGTTCACTCCTAATCCTAATTTTAGCCCTTTGGGGATCCCAACTTAGAGCCTGTTTACCAGACCTCTCCTCCTTGGGGGGCCCTGACTGACAATGTTTGTTCCTCCAGCCCCGAAAGACTATGGGAATCCTACTCAGCGCCCCAGTCTCTTAGCCACTGCTTGGAATTGGCAAATGCCTTGAGGGGAAACGTGGTGCCCAATATTGGGCTCACCCCTGTGTGTGTGTCCCTTCTCTATGGTATCGTGGTTTCTCAAATCCTCACTGCATGGTAGTTCCCCAGTGTCTTCAAAGAAATTGTTTTCCATATTTTGTTCAACTATTCTAGTTGTTCTCTGCAGAAAGGTTGGTCTGCAAGAAGCTAATCTGGCATTAGCAGAAGTGAATTTCCTCCTATGACCTTTTGACTCAACTCTAAGTAACCTTTGATAATTTTAGGCACCACAAGACGTTTTCAGCTCATCTTGCATATTTTCTGCCACAGCCCTGAAATCAACCATTTTCCAATGATCCCTGGCATGTTTCAGTGGGAAATAATATTTAAAGACCATAAGCTGGACATTAAGAATGTTCTTTATAACTGAATTGCATTGTTTCTTTGCCTTTTCAGTGGATAGAGTAAGGAAATATGCACCTTTTCGAAAGCAAAACTAAAGAGTTCATACTGATCATTTCAATACCTGAGAAAGATTATAGTGAATTTTACTTAAATTCTTTGATTTTACAAGATCTCTTTTCTCTTATGCTGAAAATCATTGTTCCTAATAACATGAATATTTTTACTTATTTGCTTTATATATGTATGTATATATATACATATATATAATTTGTTTAAATATACATAATGTGTTTTATTTTAGTATGTATGTCTGTGTTAAAATAACAATACCATCATAACCACTAACAAAAGACTGAATGCAATTTAATACCTCTTTCCGTTTATTTGTCTTCAGTATGTATTCCACCAGGGATATGCAGTCAGCATACTGTGTTTCAGAATCTTCAAATTATTCTGTTTAGTATGATTATGCTATCAACTTGATATACAGATAGGTTTACTTATTTGAATTTGTTTTCAATTTTAAGGGATTTTTTCTCTTTGATTTAATTTTGTTTTAAAATTATATGAAATATTAAACGATTCTCAATCTAACACTATTAAGCAAGTTAGATTTCGAGAGGTGTAACTTTCATCACTGTCTCCTCTCCCCATTTTCTCTCTTCACGTACAGGCAACCACTTTTTGTTACTTTTTCATTTATTCTTTCACTACTGTGTGTGCCTGTGTGTGGGTATGCTTTCACTACTGTGTGTGTGTATATATATTACTATATACTATACATCACTATCTATATAAATATATATGTATATGTGTGTGTATATATATACATATATACATATATATACATATATATATATATATAACAGAGACATGGAGATATAGAGAGATATATTTTGAAGATATATAGATATATCTGCAGATCCTCATTTTCTTTACATGAAAGATTTCATACCATGTACATTCTTCTTCACCTTGCTTTCTTTACTCAGCTACATATCCTCTATAGATATCTCTATAGCAGTATATCAAGATCTTCCTTATTCTTTTTCAGTACAGCTTTATGTAGATGGACTTCAGTTTATTCAACCAATCCCCCACTAATGGACATTAGGTTGTTGCCAAACATTTGATATTACCAACAGTGCTGCAATAAAGAGCCTGTGCACATATAATTTCATATTTTTGTCGGTGTACTTTTGTGATGGAATCATAGATGTAAAATCGTTGGCTCAAAGGGTAAAGGAATATGCAATTTCGCTAAATATTGCCAAATTCTTTTCCATAGGGGTTATCCTATTTTAGAATGAACCTTTTAGAAATAAAAATGTGACCATATCTGCCCTCTGTCTGAAACTCTTTAGTGGGCTTTCTGTGGTCCTGAGGATATGATCTAAACTCATCACCAAGGGCAACAGGATGGGCACAACCTGGCCCTGCGGGCCTCCTTGGCCTGACACCACTGATCCTTTGTGCAACATGCCCCCTGATCTTACCTTGTTCTCTCTCTCCATTGTGCCTTTTCACATGCTGGAATTCTGCTCCCACAACTCCCTGGACTTCCCTGATCACAGAACATATCATCTGCAAGCATGGAAAGTGGCTATTCAAAAGTCCATCCTCCCCAGAGGACTGTGACCTTCTAGTACCTCTATTTTTAGCTTTTTAAGGAATCTCCATACTGTTCTCCATAGTGGCTGCACCAATCTACATTCCCACCAACAGTGTAGGAGGGTTCCTTTTTCTCCATAATTCGAAAAGATACGTGTACCCCAATGTTCACTTCAGTACTATCTACAATAGCCAAGACATGGAAGCAACAAGGTCCTACTGTATAGCACAGGGAACTATACTCAATATCTTGCAGTAACATATAAGGGAAAGGAATGTGAAAAAGAATACATATATATATATATATATATATATGCGTGTGTGTGTGTGTGTATAACTGAATCCCTTTGCTGTACACCTGAAACTAATACGACATTGTAAATCAACTGTAAATCCAATAAAAAAGGAAAAATAAACATTTACTGAGGCCTCTTTTGGTTCCAGGAGACATACATACCCATCACAGCCACCACTTCAGGTAATCCTGTTATCTATCTGTGTTCTGGACCTCTCCACTTGGATGTCTAACAGGCATCTGAAATTTAACCTGACCAAAACCCAAGTCCTCATTCCCAAGCACCTTAGTATGGAGAGATAGCATAGCATGGTAGTCAAGAACACTGAACCTGGAGTAAATCAGTTGGTTTCATATCCTGTCTCTGCTAACTTACTGTATGACTTTGGCAAATTATTCTCTGTGCCTTAATGTCTCATCTGTAAAATGGGCATGATAACAGTGGTCCCTAGCTCATCAAGTTGTTAGGAGTATTAAATCCATTACTGTACATAAAGCACGTAAACAATGCCTGGTACAGAGAAAGTACTGTAATTTTTTTCCAATAACACTCCCAACTCCACTCCTCCCCAGGTATTGCTGGGGAGGCCATATTCAAGAGAAAACCTAGATACCATCCTCGAGTCTTCTCTTTTCCTCACTCTACAAATTCCATCCATCAATAAGTCCTAGGGTTACTTCCAAAGTATATCTCAAATCCCAGCGGAGCTGCCTTTTCTCCTGCCTGGACAATTGCAACAGCCCTTAGCAGCCCTCAACTCATCCATTCCTGTGCCTCCCAAAGCTGGCACCCTGCTGCAGCCAGACAGAACTTTCTAAGGCACTTTTCAAAAGCAGCACTAATCTGCTCCTTTGACTTCTGGGAACCTCCCACATCCAGCATGGTCTCGTTCCAGCCTTCTCCTCCCTAGACCGCTAGCCACGTTGTAACCTGTGCCTAGATACACATACGTTCTCCCAACACTCCCGAGAACGTGCCAGATCTTCCCATCTAGAAAGCTCTTCCCAGGATCTCAGCTTGATGAACTGGCAGCACCGTAATGTTTTTAAATCCATCAGAGAGGAAGAGGAACTTGCTCAGGTTCCCGTAAAGGGGTTTTTCCACTTGTTCTTCTAACACTTTTTCTTTAGCTGTATACCAAGCCCTATCCTTAGATATTTAGAAAGCAGAGATGATTTAGCCTAGAGCTGCCTTCCCTAAAGGAGATCTTGGCTGTGAAAGACCCTGTAAAGTAACGCAGAACTGTGAAGATGTAGGTGTTGCCATGAGCATCTCACTGAGCATCTGTTGGTATCCCTACCAATCTCACCCCTTTCTGGTCCCTGCCCTTCCCCCATCTGGCCTGGTCCTCGAGACAGTACACTAGGCAGTGAGCTGTCCCTACTGCTGCTGCTGCTGGGGTGATCTATAAAGGGCATTGGCTGTTATGCCTTGCAATGGCCTTGCCTCTGGAGCCTCAGTCGTGCCCGCCTTTTTAAAGAAGCAGCACGGGGTCCCGTGCCAAGGACAGCAGCGAAGCCAAGCTGGTAGCCTTGGGGAGCAGCGGCCTTTCACTGCATCCTACTGCCCAGGCTCCTGGAGCCCCACAGGGGCCAGGGTGCCCAGAGAGTCCGGGAGCATCTTCCTCCAGCCTGCACCCTCCAGGCGACACAGAACAGCTCCATAGTGCCACCCAGAGGCCGCCAGAGCCAGTCGGTGGAAAGAGTTTTTGTCTCTGAATGGGGGACTCTGGGGGATTGCAGTAGCTGGTACTTTGGAGGTTTGGAAGTGTGATTGGCTGAACTATATGTGGAGAAGGTCATTTCTGGGTGTGTGGCTGTACATTCAGTCCTCTCAGAGCCTGCCTCCTGTAGCTGTCACCCCACCCCCAATGCATCCTCTTATGGCCACCATGACATAGAAAGCTCAGGAGACAGCCAGGAGCCACCCCCAAACCTCTAGTCTTCACCAAATAGTAGAAACAGGAAAACACGTCCTGCAAGTCACCCCCATGCAGGAGTTGTTCAGAAGATGAGATAAAGATAGCATTGCCAGGAACCGAAGTGGAGGGACAGCCAGTTTGGGTGTTGGGACAGTTAGGTAGCCATTTCAAAAAAGGCCATTTGAACCTCCACCACACACCATGCTTTCAAATAACATCCAAACGGATTGAAGAGTTTAATGTCACTGTAGAAGAAATCATTGGTAAATGTTTGTAAAGACTTGGAGTGGGAGGACTTTCTAAATATGACACCAGACACAGAAACTATAAAGGCAAAGACTGATACATTTAATTCAAAGTTTAAAAACTTCTGTGTATTAAAAAAATCATAGATAAAGTTAAAAACCATAAGAATGTACTTGGAAATAATGACATATATGAAAAACAGTGATGAATATCCTTAATATATAAGGAGCTTTTATAAATCAAGGAAAAAAGACAAACACCCCAGTGGGAAAATTGGAAAAATACATGATAAGCAACTCATCAAAAGACAAACAGATGACTTGGAAACATTAAGAAATGGCCAGCCCTAGGAGTAATCAGGGAATGATCATTAAAACGACACAGATTTTTTTTCAACTACCAAATGAACAAAAATTTCAAAGAGTGGAACTAACTCGTGGAGGGGAAAGATTATGTGGAGACCAGGCTGGCCCACATGCTGCTGAGGGATGGAGCAACGGCAAGGCTTTTCTGGAAAGCAATTTGTTGTCGTAGATTAAAATCCTTGACAAGCTTTACACATCCTTGTACCCAGCAGTTTCATTTTTAGGAATTTATCCTAAGGACATAATACTAGATGCATGCAAAAATTTAACTGCCCAGGGGTGCTGACAGTAGCCTTTTTAAAAATAGAGGCATAGGGCTTTCCTGGTGATGCAGTGGTTGAGAGTCCGCCTGCTGATTCAGGGGACACGGGTTCGTGCCCCGGTCCGGGAGGATCCCACATGCCGCGGAGCGGCTGGGCCCGTGAGCCGTGGCCGCTGAACCTGCGCGTCCGGAGCCTGTGCTCCGTGGCGGGAGAGGCCACAACAGTGAGAGGCCCGCGTACCACAAAAAAAAAAAAAAAAAAATAGAGGCATAAAAATGGTACAACCTAAGTATAACAACCAATGAAAATGAAAAGAGATATATTTTTTTCAACTTAGAAAGATGTCCATGCTATATTATTAGGTGAGAAAAGCAGGTTAAAAGGGAATAGTATGCATAATATAATCTCTTTTATGTAAATAAAAGTACTGTGTGTATAATATGAATGAAGAATAGATTAAGCTATGCAAGAAAATATTAATATTGATTGCCTCCAGGTGGGGAAGTAAGAATTATACATGACGTTTTTCCTTTTGGCTTTTGATATAATTTTCTTTCTATTTCAATGTAGAAATATCCATACTAGCTCTTCTCTGGCCTTTATTTTTCTTTTACTTTCTTAGATTTTTGTTTTGAATTACAAGAGTAGTACAGGCTTGTTTTTTTTTTTTACATCTTTATTGGAGTATAATTGCTTTACAATGGTTTGTTAGTTTCTGCTTTATAACAAAGTGAATCAGCTATACATATACATATATCCTCATATCCCCTCCCTCTTGTGTCTCCCTCCCACCCTCCCTATCCCACCCCTCCAGGCGGTCACAAAGCATCGAGCTGATCTCCCTGTGCCATGCGGCTGGCTGCTTCCCACCAGCCATCTATTTTACGTTTGGTAGTGTACATATGTCCATGCCACTCCCTCGCTCCGTCACAGCCTATCCCTCCCCCTCCCCATATCCTCAAGTCCACTCTCTAGTAGGTCTGTGTCTTTATCCCTGTCCTACCCCTAGGCTCTTCATGACATTTTTTTTCCTTATCTTAAAAATTCAAACCAGACAGAAGTATACAGAGGCTTTTCCTCTCACCTCTACACTTCCCAGACAGAACTGCTGTGGACATGTTGGTATATGTTTTTCCAGACATTATGTATGTACATATAAACAGATATATGTGTATTTTAATACAAATGGGACCACAATATATACACTGTGCTGTAACTTGTGTTTTTCACTAAAGTATATGTCGTGAACATCATTCCACGTCAAGACATACAGACCTTCTTTAGGCTTAAAAAAAAATGCATGCCTTTTGACAGCTGCATATTATTATCATGTACAGATATATCCAAATCTTTGCTTTCTGATTGCTCTGCAACGAGTATGTATTACACATGTAATGGAAATACAATAAAATGTTTTCTTGAAAAAAATAGGAAAAAAAAGATCAAGAAAGGAAGGGAGAGAGGGAGACAATTTTGTTTATTCACTTTCACTTTCATATGCATTTGGGCTCCCTACTACTAGGGAGATACCTTTGATTCTAGAGAGCTGTCGGGGCTTGATGAGGTCCAGAAGAAAAGATGCACCTACTCCATGAGTAAAGAAAAGAGATCCAGGGACTTTGGGATTTCTGGTGGGCTTGGAGAGGAGGCCAGCGTCAGAGCATAAGGTCTAGCTGGGACTCCAGTGACATTTAGAGAAGACGACAATCAAACTAGAAACGAAATCAATCATAACAGCTGTTACGGCAGCAAACAAACTGCCTTTTGATCACTTGCCAAGACGCAGGACAAAGCTCTCCCTCCACCTACACCCCAGTGATGTGCCCTCTGGGTATGATGACCATAAGCTTGTTGTACGGTGGCCCAGTTCACCTGCTTTCTTTTACAGAGGTAGGAAAGGAGGCCCGGAGAAGAAAAGGGCCAAGGCCAAGGCCAGCAGGGAGCTGGTGGCAGACATGAGCCTAAGACCCAGCAAATCTGATCCTGACTCACTGATACCTTAACTTTCCCTCTTTTTTTCCTTTTCTTTTTCTATTTACTGAGACTACTTCCATCATAAAACATATACATACTAATTATGTAAAATGTGGACAGTAAACATAAAAGCAGAAGTAAGGAAAAGACCCAATTCCACCACCTATCTGTGGCAGAACGTTCCTGGGTCTCTCTGTGGCTCTTGTCTGTCATCTGTCTTTTGGCCATCTTTCCATCTGGGGTGCATTGAGAGCTGCTCTTCTTATTTCCAAGCAGGCCTCTGTCTGGGTGTGGGCCTCCTTCTCTCTGTCCCTGCACGCCTGTGGTTCCACTCAGGGGTGCCTTGCGGTATGTCGAGTTGGCATCTCTCAGCCAGTGTTTGTCTGGCATCATTTCCACGGCAGCCCCAGGGCCAGATTTCATCTCAGGGATGGCACACGATTATCAAGAGGTTTGTGGCTCAACTCTGGCCCCAGGTGCAATATGGAAGCATTGGGCATGTTTGCTGTATCACTCAAGTCTTGCTTCGTGCTTGGACTGAGTTCTGTAGCTTTGAGTTCCAGAAGAGAAAAGACCCCAAGCGAAGGCGTCACAGCTGCAGCCACACAGCATTTATCTGCAGTAAAGGAAGAGCTCCCCACCCCTGTGAGAGTCCCTCTGGGATCTCCGAGAGCTGCTTCTCTTTACTGGGGGAAAGCATGGGTAGGCGGGTCAGACCAAGTCAAGCAGATCAAGAATGGGCCATGGGCATGTGGAGAGACTAGGATTACAAGAGTGAGAAATTAAAAAAAAAGAAAAAGAAGAAATAAGATTGTAAGAACAGGCCCTTACTGTGTGCAAGGTACTGTTGTAAGGCTATTCCATGCACTAAGTCATTTCTCCCGGTGACACTGTAAAGTGCATGCCGTTTTACAGGTGGGGACAGCTACTGGGAATGCCACTGCCCGTCTCTAGAACCCATGGGCCATGGCGGGGGGGGCGGGGCGCGGAGGGGAAACAGCATTCATTCATTGATTGATCCATTCAAGGCACACTGATGAATGCCACGATGGATCAGACACTGTGCGGGGTGCGGGCAGGGTGGGATGGGGGGTTTTGGCGGCGGGGGATGGGGGGCAACACAAAAATCAGTCAGATACTGACCCTGTCCTCCAGGAGTATGTAGACGGGCGAAAGCAAACGGCTGACTCTGAGACGAGGTACAAAGGACACGTGCATGAGCGGCCATGAGAATTCAGAGAAGGGAGAGGCACCATCTTCCTGGAGGAATCAGGGAAGTCTTCACGGAGGAGGGGGCTGGCTTTGCAGCGCGTTAGGTGGGGGAGGGCGTGGCAGCACAAGAAGCCAGGCACAGTGTTGGGGGAGCCCAAGGTGTACATGGGGAACATCACGGGGGCCAGTTTAGCTGCAGAGCAGGGAGCCTGAAAGTAGAGATAGAAAGAAAGCTGGAAAGATCCCCAGGGTCCTGCCTATAGAAGGCCTCGGATGAGAGGCCTAGAAAAGGAAGCTGAGGCCTGGGAGTGGGTGTGTGGCGTAGTGAGACGGGGACTTGCCCAAGCTTGCAAAGAGAGGTAGTAGAAGACACCAGACGGAGCCGGGCCCACCGGACTCCCACGTTAGTGGTGTTCCACCACCCAGCAGGTCTCCAGATCCCCTTCCCACCACATTGAGCCAGTGTGGAAACGTTTTATGTGCAGAAAAGATGAACAAAGAGGGAGGTGACCCAAGGGTGTGAGACGAGTATCAGTTTTGGACTCAGGCAAGACCTGGATTCCCGTCGAGGCTCAGCCCTCATTCCCTGTGTGACCTTGAGCAGGTGACTCAACGTCTTGCAGCCTCAGTTTCCTCAAGCGTGAAGAGCGTCTGTGGGAGGAGGAAAGGAGCTAGTGGATGCAAAGGGCGCAGCCCAGAGCCGGAAGTTAGCATTTTTGCAGCGGTTGATCCTCTTACCATCGCCGTCATTCTTATTCATTTTAATAAGGGTGAGCATATGTCCCGGTTGCTAGGGACAGGCCCATGTGCGCTGCTGTCCCAGCGTAATTATGAAACAGCTTCCCCGCCCGCGCTCAGAAGTATCCCGGTTTGGATGATAAATGGCCTGTTCACTGTAATTACAAAACGCAGGCTGGCTCTTGAACTGCTGCCAATGTTTCTCGTCCACCATTGCTGGCCTCTGTCTTTGTCCAGTCCCAGAACCGAGGCCACGTGTACCCTCCATGAGTCCTGGATTAAGCACGTGTGAGGACAGCCTGAGTTCTGCCCCTGAGTTGCAGTGTGTCCACAGGCAGGTCCCTCCGTCACTCTTCCCACCTGTAAATGACAAGAGTGGATTAAATGATCTCCACGGGCCCTTCCGGCTTGGACCTTCTATGCTGCGAAATTCCTCCATGCCTAGGGAAATAACAGAGGCCCTCCTGCATGCCACGGCCATTTACTGGCCACCTCCCATAGGCAAGCTCTGTGGGACGCAGACATGTGCACCGTCTGCGGGGCTTGGTAGATGGCAAGGTGAAGCTTCCCTGTGGCCGCTCTTGGGGCCTGATCTGTCCTCTGATGGTGGTTAAGAGCATGGAGTCTGGAATCAGATGCTGTAGCACTGATGACTTCCCCACTCTGATCCTCACGCTTCCTCATAAGTCGTCATTATTGCCCAAGTATGGCTGGGCTCGCTGGTGGGTGGGGCAGGCACTCCCCTCTCATCAGTGAAGGTTACAGTGGGTGCCTCATGGGTGTAGAACACCCCGAGCAGTTCCTGCTCTGATTAAGCTCTCTGTTTCTTAAACTCAATATCTAAGTCGCTACATCAAACAGGTGTCACCATTCAACATGCCTGAGATTTGAGACACCAAGTTCTGTAAAAAATGAGCAGTGTTCCATTTGTTTGCTTACTGTCAAGCCAGAATCCCACACAGTCGTTTCATTTAAAACACTAGAAAGCTTGTTGAAACAGTTGCAAGATGATTCCTAGCAGAAAAGCGGCGGCTTGGGGACAGGCTCTGTGCTGTGACAACCCCGCCCAGAAAATGAATAGCCCGGAAGCAGTTCCTGTCCCAACACGTGCCATCACTTCTGTTGTGGAGAGAGGCCCAAATAGCTCGGGGCTGTATGTTTGTCCCGGGAAGTGCAGATTATTGGAAAAGTCCAACCCAAGGAATCTGTGCCACTCAGGTGGTCACTCAGGTGGTCCCTGGGAGTGGCCCCCCTTCCTGTTTCATAATAGCAAATCCACTTGACTTACACGGGAAAGACGTCAGACATAATTCCCAGTAAAAGTAAGGGACCCTTTGGGAAAAGTAGGGGCCCACAAAGAAAGCTTACACCGTTGGCTCCAGGATTTCACTAAAGAAATATATCTTCAAAGGAAGCTGTCCATAGTAATTTGTTTAAAGGAGATGACCATTAAAATTCATAACATAAAGGACAAAACTGAAATACTGGCCCAAAGACAACTTGATCAAATTAGAGAAAGTGTACAGAGCGCTGCACCCAGGTTGAGTAGCTGCACTGACCACATTCTCTTGTTCTTGACTTTCCACTCACTGCCTGGCACTCCTGTACCCATTACCTTGCTTCATCCCTATGGCAACCTAGGCAGGAGCATCAGCGTTACCTGTGGGGTCCACTGGGGATTAGTGTCCCCAACGGGTGGGGATTAGTGTCCTGCTGCAGATGTGGATTAGATCCGCCATTTGTTTTACTGAACGGGTTTCTGGTGGAAGACGAGATAGGGCAAGAAATGAAATCCCCTACACAGGATAATTTCAAGGACAGAAAGATTTAGGGTAGAAATACAGGCTGAATGCAACAAAGCTCCGGTTCTGAAAAAAAAAAAAAAACAGCCTTTTTCAATTAAAAAAGAGAGGTGACCAATTGCAAATGATTGCAAATCCATGTGACTAGGTATTACAGTGCTTCAGAATCAGATAAGTACTCTGGAAAAGATTATACAGAAAAGCACACCCTTTGAATACAAAATTGAGGCCATTATTATGCGAAAATATTCCCTGGGCGTTTAGTAGACTAATCATCCCTCCTTTACAAAATTATTTCCCTTCCGTTATGTCATTTGATCCTTACAGCAGCCCTATGAGGGATGAAGGGCAAGATGATTAGCCTCATTTGGGCGATACGCAGATTGCAGCTATTACTGCCAAAGCAACATCAAGAGAAGAGTGTGGCAGGGCTGGACCTGGAACCCAGGGCTTGGCTCTCCAGACCGTTGGGTTTTCTACCTCACCCAGGAGTCTGCCTCTCAGCAGATTCAGAGGTGAGATGAGAAAGCCGGGCTTGGTTTCCAGTGGGAAGCACTGGGATCGAGGCCCTGGGAACTGGCCATGGGTGGTGGTAGAGCAGGGGAAGAGGGCACTTTGCCCCAGTGCAAGCCAACCCCGCTGATGGGCCCCCATACCCCAGGACAGAGCCGGTGCGAGCACTTTACCATGAGCAGGAGTGCGGACCACTCTCATATCAACTCCAGGAGTTGGTAGGCTCTATTATTCTGCTCATTTCACAGATGAGAATGCAGAGGCACAGAGAGGTCAAGTGTCTTGCCCAAGGAACACAGCTAGCAAGTTTGAGGTGATCTGAACCCACCTGGTCTGATTCCAGAATGTCCTCTCCCTCCAAGTCTCCTTGTTCTTCTACCTGCTGGCTAGACCTTTTTTATTCTGATGAATCCATAAAGAAGCTGCTTCTGTTTTGAATCCTCTTATTTGAGGTGGACCATTATTCCTGCCCACGCACCGATGGTTGGGAAATTGCTCCTTGATTCGGTCCACCATTCCTGGGCAGCTGCCCCAGTCCATTCATCTGATTTTCCCCAAACCTGTCTCCCCTTATATCCTAGTAAGCGTATCCTGCTTTTGTTCATAGAGACTTGGGACGGGATTGTTGTTGCATGAACGGATTCTGTCCACGTTTTCCTCGGTACACTTCGCAGAGTTGGGTTACCATTTAGTTTTTCTTCCTTTTTATGGCCTGGGAAGAACCCAGAGGGGAGGAGGGGCCCTGCAGAGTGGCCCCGCCCCTCGCCGCCTTCCGGAGCCGGTTCCCACGCCGGGCGGACTCTGAGGCTTCACTTCTGCTTCTCTAGCAGTTGGTAGTCCCGGGACTTGTCGAAAAGCACAGCGCTCTTCCTGATGTGGGAATGTGCGGAGCGGCCCGGTCGGCCTTAGACTGGGTGAGGTTAAGGAGGGTTCGCAGCCAGTTAACAAAGCAGCCGCCGCCCCGCTCCCCCAGACCGGACGGGGCCCTCGCGGAGCATCAGCCGGACAGGGAAGGCGGGGCGGGCAGGGAACAGGTCTCTTAAATGACTTTTCCCACACATCCCAGACAAGTTGTAAAACCATGAGCAAGGGTAAAATATGAAACAAAAGTCAGCCCTAACCCTCCCAACCAGTGTAAACCATTGTAAACATTTTGGTATAAATAAATAAGTAAATAAATAAAAAAGAAATAAATTTACTGGGATTTTTACAAATTTGGATCACTCATTACCCAGCTTGGATCTTGATATTTTAATATTTATTGAGAATTTCCCAATATTATTCAACATTCTTCAAAAATGTGAATTAAAACAGCTCCATTATATTAATGAGCCAAATTAATGTAACTATTCCCATGTTGTTGGACACTTATTTTGTTGTCACTTTTTCACCATTATAATATCACTGAGTTGAACGTCCTCGAACATAGTGATAGATGGTATGTCATGGTCATTAAATGCTAGGCATTTTGCTAAAAACGACATTAGGGTCATCATATAGGTGTACGGAACAAAGGTGCCAGCCAGGGGACAAAGTAGGTGCTTACGTCAAGCCCACTCTTTACTCGGCAGGCACAGTATCCTGGACATCTGCGTGGAAAAGACACAGTTCATGCCCAGAGTGTGGACACCTTTTATGAATTTCCCCAAAGAATCATACAGGTTAGCAGCCCTAAGGGCATGGTCTCATTAATGCTCAGAACAAGTCTACGAGGAAGGCACTATCACCCCCGTTTTGCAGATAAAGAAAGTGAGGCATGCCAATCTGATGACTTCCCTAGAAGTAATGTCTAGAAGTAGAACTGTTCGATGTATGTGGCCAAGTGTCCTACAGAAACATGCACATTTATACTCCCATCAGCAGCATAGGAGACAGATGTTTTCCTTCCCTCCTCACACTGTGAAGACCCAATGAAATGTTTACCAGACTTATGGGTGAAAAAATATATCATTGTTTTTAATCTCTTTCTTTGCAAGTGAGGTTGGATATTTTTTATGTTTGCTATTCATTTATGTAATTTCTTGTGGGCACATGGTATTGAAATCTTTTACCCACTTTCCTCCTGGAAGAATCAGTATTTTTCTTGTTGACTAGTGATAATGTTTTAGGTTAAGGGGATTATCCCTTGGTCCAAAATGTTTGTTGCAAATGTTTACTGACAAATATATTTCTCAGGTTAGGTTTGTTCCTGGATATTTTGTATATTTTATATTACATTTGTGAATAGGAGCTTTTTTCTATTATGTGTTCAAATTAATTATTGCCACATTATAAGCAAGCTTTGGCTTTTTGCGTATCTAGTCTGTGCCCAGTCACTTTGGTGAAATCTTTCATTGGTGCCAATAATCTTCCAATTTTCCAAACTATTCAGAGTTTCCTAGCATCAAAAATTTAAAGTAAATAAGAATAAATTTGACAAGAGATATGCAAGGGTATTAAGGAAGGCCTAAATACATTAAGAGATATACTGTGTCCATGGTTTGGAAATCTCAACAATGCAAAGATGACCATTCTCTTCCAAGTTAACCTGCAGATTCAATACATTTCTAATAAAAATTTCAACGTATTTTTCTTGTGGTATTTGACAAGCAGATTCAAAACTTTAGATGAGAGAACAGATGGCCAAGAAAAACCAAGGCATTTCTTGCTGGAGAGGGTGTGGAGAAAGGGGAACCCTTCTACACTGTCAGTGGGAATGTAAATTGGTACAGCCACTATGGAGGACAGTATGGAGGTTCCTCAAAAAACTAAAAATAGAACTACCCTATGACCCAGCAATCCCACTCCTGGGCATATATCTGGAGAAGACTATAATTCAAAAAGATACAAGCACCCCAATGTTCATAGCAGCACTATTTACAATAGCCAGGACATGGAAGCAACCTAAATGTCCATCGACAGATAAATGGATAAAGATGTTTTATATATATATAAATAGGATGTTTCTCATATATATATATATATATATATATATATATATAAAATGGAATCTAACTCTGCCATAAGAAAGGATGAAATAATGCAGCAACATGGGTGGACTTAGAGATGGTCATACTAAGTGAAGTAAGTCAGACAGAGAAAGACAAATATCACATGATATCAGTTATATGTGGAATCTAAAAACATGATATAAATGAACTTATTTACAAAACAGAACTAGACTCACAGACATAGAAAACAAACATATGGTTACCAAAGGAGAAAGCGGGGGAGGGATAAATTAGGAGTTTGGGATTAACAGATATACACACTACTATATATAAAATAGATAATCAACAAGGACCTACTGTATAGCACAGGGAACTCTACTCAGTATCTTGTAATAACCTATAATGGAAAAGAATCTGAAAAATTATATATATATATATATATATATATATATGTATATATGTATAACTGAATCACTTTGCTATATACCTGAAACTAAAACAACATTGTAAATCAACTATGTTTATATAAAAATTGAAAAAAAGCGAGGCAATTCTGAAGAAGGGAACGAGGTGAGGGACATGATCTTACCAGATATCAGAGCCATCTTTATAGATCATTGGGGTGCAGAAAGTGGACTATTTGCAAAAATGGTCACAAAACAACTGATTCTGAAAAAATGAAATTGGATCCCTACCATTCACCACACACAAAAATAAATTCCCTACGGGCTTCCCTGGTGGCGCAATGGTTGGGAGTCCGCCTGCCAATGCAGGGGACATGGGTTCGTGCCCCGGTCCGGGAAGATCCCACATGCCGCCGAGCGGCTGGGCCCGTGAGCCGTGGCCGCTGGGCCTGCGCATCCGGAGCCTGTGCTCCACAACTGGAGAGGCCACAACAGTGAGAGGTCTGCGTACCGCAAAATAAATAAATAAATAAATAAATAAATTCCCTGGGAATTAAAGACTTAAATGTGCGTCTCCAGGTCCAGAAAAGATGGATTAAATGCAGTCCACCCTACTCCTCCCACTAATTGCCATGGACATTAGGGATAAGTATCAGAAGACTGAGAGGTAAAGAATGGAGGGAGGACTGACTAGGGGTCTCAGGATTCAAGGGATGGCCGAGCAGTGAGTTCTCTAGATGTTTGCTTGTTTGTTTTGCCTCATAGCTTAGGTGCTAGAAAAGGCCACAACCCAGAAATGCAGACAAAAGCAGTCCTAAGAAAAGCCTATTCCTTCTGGCCAGTCCTCTTCAGGAATGGGAAGAGGGCAGCTCTGCAGGACAGAACCCTCCTGATAAAACCTGCTCTACTTCACCAAAAACGTAACCATTAAAGAGTTGATAAATTGGACTTCAAAATTTAAAATGTTTGCTCTGTGAAAGACACTGTTAAGAGAATAAAAAGACAAGCTATAGACTAGGCGAAAATATTTGCAAATCACAAATCTGACAAAGTACTTGTATCCAGAAAATATAAAACACTCTCTGAACTTGGCATTTAAAAAACAAAACAAAACAAAACAAAACAAAGTGAACAATTCAATTGGGCAAAGAGAGTTAAACTGACACTTCACTGCAGAGGAAATATAGCTGGTAAATAAGCACATGAAAAGTTGTTCAACATCATTAGTCATTAGGAAAACACAAATCAAAATCACAATGAAACATCAGTACATAGCCATCAGGTGGCTAAAATAAAAATCATAAATAAAAAGTAAATAAAATTTTGAGATAACACTAAATGCTGGTAAGAATATGGAGAAACTGGATCACTCACTCATTGCAGTTTCTTATAAAGTTTTACCATATGACCAACAATCCCACTCTTGTATATTCATCCCAGAGAAATGAAGCTTCATGTTCACACATAAACCTAGACATGAATGTTCATAGTAGCTTTTCTTTTGTCATAGTGAAAATTTGGAAGCAACATAAATGTCACTCAGTAGGTGAATGGAAAAAGAAAATGTGGTACATCCATACAATGGGACACTACTCAGCAATAAAAAGAAACAAACTATTGACACACACAACAACTTGGATGGAGCGCAAGAGCATTACGCTGAGTGAAAAAGAAGCTAGTCTTAAAAGATTACATACTGTATGATTCTGCTTATATAACATTTTTGAAAGGACAAAACTAGAGTGATGGAGATCATGTCAATGGTTGCTGGGGGTTGGGGTGAGGGGAGGGTAGTTGGAGGTAGTACACTGACTGTGATGGTGGTTAAACACATCTATACATGGGGTCAAATTTCATAGAACTATACACCAAAATGAAAAAGCCTGCATGTGAAAAGTAGTGAAATTTAATAAGGTCTGTAGTTCAGATAATAATATCATACCACTGTCAATTTCCCCGTTTTAATAATTGTGCTATGGTTAGACAACTATTAACATTTGAGGAAGCTGAGTGAAGAGTACAGGAACTCTCTGTACTATTTTTTTCAATTTTTATGAGTCTAAAATTACCTCAAAGTAAGAGCTTTAAAGAACACTAAAATGAAAGACAAAGCTATAGAAGTTTTAGAAAGTAATACAAAATGAAATCTTTATAACCTTGGAGTAGGGAAATATTTCTTAAGCAAGACACAAAAGTACAAACCATAAGGGAAAAGACTAATAATTTAAAATATACTACTAGTAAGAGCTTCTGTTCATATAGCTAATAAATATGTAATAAATATTTTAAGTCAATTAAATTAGAAACACAAACTTTTATATAGTGATTAACAATCAGCAGTATAGCAAAATGGTTAAGGAGAAGACTGCCTGGGTTCAAATTCTGACTTTGTCACCAAATGCTGCCATGACCTTGGCAAGTAACTTAACCTCTCGGTGCTTCAGTGGCCTTGTGTGTAAAACGTGGCTAACACAGGGTTATGGTAAGCTTTAAATGAGCTAATGCATATAAAGTGTAAAACAATACCTGGCAGGTAGTGAGAACCTTATATATATGTGAAGTGAAATGAGGAGACAGAATGTTTGTTGCTTTAGACCACTGAGTTTGGGGGTAATTTTTATGGAGCAATAGGTACAAAATAAACTCTGGACTTACCTAAAGTCCTTTCTAGGACTTAACTAAAGAAGTCAGACATCCTTACAAAGCTGTATATACATATGTGTTGATCATACTCATAACGGTGAAAAAACAAAAGTAACCTAAAAGTTCAACAATAACAGAATGGTGAAATAAATTTTGATACTTTATATAATGTAATATCAGGCAACTAGAAAAATGACAATATACTACAGACATTAACAGCATAATAAGGACTATAAGTAATACACTATGCCCATAAATTTCACTACTTAGATGAAATAGACATATTCCTTGAAAGACACAAACTACCAACATTTACTCAAAAAGAAACAGATAATCAGAATCTATTAAAATGAATTGAATGGAATTCTGACTTGAAAATCTTCCCACAAATTAAAGCCACATGAATTCATTTTCAACTTTTATCAAAAGTTTAAGGGATATGTAATACCAATTCTACAAGAACTCTCTGAGAAAATAGAAAATGAGGGGATACTTCTTAAATTATTTTATAATGCCAGCCAGCATTACCCTGACACCAAATCCAGACAAAACAGTATGTTAAAAAAAAAAACAACCCTAAACTAAAACCCAATATTCCTCATGAACACAGGGCAAAAAATGCTCAACAAAATATTAGCAAATTGATCAAGTAATATGTAAAGAAACTAAGTGATGTTTATTCTGGCAATGCAAAGTTGTCTCAACATTCAAAAACAAATCAGTGTTATGCATCATATTAAGAGTCTAAAGAAGCGAAATCACGTGATCACACATTCATTCATAATAAAACTCTCAGCAAATCAGAAATAAAAGGGAACTTTCTCTTCTTGAAAAGGGCATTTACAAAACAAACAAACAAACAATAACAACAACAAGATGCTCCTAACATTATAATTAATTATAAAAGACTGAATGCTTCCCCTCGAAGATTGGGAGCCCGATAAGGATGTTCACTCTCATCACTCCTATTCAACATCATACCTGAGGTCTTAGTCAATGCAATAAGTCAGGGAAAATGTATAGAAGCCTTCAGATTGGAATGGAAAAAATAAAGCTGTCTATATTCACAGGCAACACGATTGTCTATGTAGAAGATCCCAAGGAATCTACAAAAAAGCTTCTAGAACAGGATATAAAGCCAATATACAAAAAGTCAATTGTATTTCTGTAAAATAGAAGACAAATACAATAAAAAATAACAGAAGTATCAATTTAAAAAAAGAAGAACCAAATTGGAGTATTCACACCATCAAATTTTAAGACTTACTATAAAGCAATGGTAAGCAAGACAATGTAGTACTGGTGAGAGGACTGACACAAATCAACTGAATGCAACAGAGTTCAGAAATAACTAGATACAGTCAACTGGTTTTTGACAAGGTACAAAGGTAAAAACCAGCACAAGTGGTGCTGGAACAATAATCGGCCATCCACGTGCAAAGTAATGAACTTGGACCCATATCTTGCACCACCTACAAAAATTAACCCAAAATTCTTATAGTCTTAAATGTAAAACCCAAAACTATAAAATATCTGGAAGTAAATATAGGAGAAAATCTTTGTAACCTTGGCTTATGCAAAGATCATTTAGATAGGACACACAAAATACAAACCACAATAGAAAAAAACTGATATAATTTATAAATTGGACTTCATCAAAATAAAGTTTTAAAAATTGTGCTCTTCGAGAGATAACGTTGAGAAGGTGAAAAGACAAGCCACAGATAGGGAGAAGATATTTGCAAAGCACATATCTGATAGAGGACAGTGAATCAAAATCATGAAGAACTCTCTAAGCTCATGTGGTAGGCTGAATAATGTCCCCCAAAGTTATCCAGGGCCTAACTCCTGGAATCTATGAATGTCAAATGACATTCATATGACAAAAAAGAACTTTGCAGATGTGACTAAATTAAGGGCCTTGAGATGGAGAGATTTCCCTGGATTATCTGGATGGGCCCTAAATGTAATCACAAGTGTCCTAGTAAGAGAGAGGCAGGAGGAAGTTTGACTACAGAAAAGGAGAACACAATGTGTCCGGGGAGGTAGAGAATGGAGTGTTGTAGCCACAAGCCATGGAATACAGGCAGCTACCAGAAGCTGGGAGAGGCAAGGAATGGATTCCCCCCCAGAGCCTTCAGAAGGAACTCACCCTGCTGATACTTTGATTGACACTTTGATTGACACTCCAGAAGACTCAGTTTGGACTTCTGGCTTCCAGAACGATATGAAAATTTATTTCTGTTGTTGTAAGCTTTTATATATAGGATGGATAAACGACAAGGTCCTACTGTATAGCACAGAGAACTATATCCAATATCCTATGATAAAACCATAATGGAAAAGAATATTTTAAAAAAGAATGTATATATATGTATAACTGATTCACTTTGCTGTACAGCAGAAATAAACACAACATTGTAAATCAACTAGACTTCAATAAAAATTATTGATAAAATTTAAAAAAATTAAAAAGAATTTATTTCTGTTGTTTTGAGCCATTAAGTGTGTAGCAATTTGCTACAGCAGCCCTAAGAAATTAAAATAGCTCAGCAGTGAGCAGACAGCCTAATTAGAAAATGGGCAAAACTTGAACTGACACTTCACCAAAGAATGGCAAATACGCACATGAAAACATGCTCGACATCATTAGTCATTAGAGAAAAAGCAAATTAAAACAACAATGAGATATCATTACATACCTAACAGAGTGGCTAAAATTTAAAAAAGAAATGACCATGTGGGGCAACTAGACTTCTCATGGTTTGGTGGTGGGAATACAAAACGGTACAGACATTTTGGACAACAGTTTCTTATAAAGTTAAACATACCTTTACCATAAACCCAGCAATCCCACTCTTAAGTATATAATCAAGAGAAATAAAGACATGCCCATTAAAGAAAGCTGTACATGAATATTCATGATAGCTTTATTCATGATTACTAAAAGCTGGAAGCAACCCAAGTGTCCCTCAACCAGTGAATGGATAAACAAATTGAGGTACAGCCATACAATGGAATACTAATTAGCAATAAAAATAATTCTTGATATATAACAATGTGAATGGATCACAGAGAACACTGTTCTAAGTGAACTAAGCTAGACCAAAATTCTGTGTACTCTGTTATTCCATTTATATGATATTCTGGAAAAATGAAAACTGCTGGGATAGAAACCACATCATTGGTTGCCAGGGATCTGATCCGGAGGTGGGAGAAGGCAATTTAACTACAAAGGGCCATGAGAGGACTATTTGGGATAATGGAAAAATTCACTCTCTTGATTATGGTGATAATTACATGACTGTATACATTTATAAAAATGCATAGAAATGTACACTTTAAAAGGATGAATTTTACTGTAAGTAAATTATATTTCAGTAAACAAAAAGACAATTTGAAAATTGGTACAAGCACTATGTTGAAAAAAATCACAATGTAGATCAATGGTTATGGACATTGGAAATTGTCCCTGAATATGTTTAAGTGGGAAAAAACGTTTGCAAAATAGAAATTAATGAAAAAATGACGTGTGTGGTTACATACACCCATCCACCCGTACATACACATGTGCATATATTTATGTATCTGGAAGAAAATACATAAAAATATTTACCGTGGTCATCCATGGGTGTTAGGATCTCTCATTCATTCACTCCCTCTGTGACATGTGGCCTTGGAAAAGACATTTTCCCTCTTTTGCCCTTAATTTTTTCATTAGCAAGGTGACAGAACTGTACTAACATATTTCTGTCTCAGGGCCTTTGTACTTGCTATTCTTCCCTCACTGTTCCCTTTGCCTGGGACATGGCTTGGCTCATAGCCACACAGCAGGAGACGAGCGGTGGGCAAGCGAGTGAGCAAGCGACTGAAGCTTCATCTTTATTTACAGCTGGTACAGGTCCATGGCCTGGGGGTTGGGGACTCCTGTTCTAGCAGGACAAACAGACAATAAGCATAATATGTATATAAGACAATGTTGGGCAGTGATACCTGCCAGGAAGAAGATATAAAACAGAGTAAGGACACTGAGAGTGATGGGGGTCTTTGCAGTCCATGACCTGTTAGGAACCGGGTCACACAGCAAGAGGTGAGTGGTGGGTGAGAGAGTGAAGTTTCATCTGTATTTACAGCCTCTCCCCATCATTCGCATTCCTGCCTGAGCTCCGTCTCAAGTCAGATCAGCAGCCGCGTTAGATTCTCATAGAAGCACGAAGCCTACTGTGAACTGCGCGTGTGAGGGATCTAGGTTGCACCCTCCTCATGAGAATCTAATGCCTGATGATCCGAGGTGAAGCTGAGGCAGTGATGCTAGCTCTGGGGAGCGGCTGCAAATACACATTATCATTAGCAGAGGGGCTTGACTGCACAGAGACCATCATAAATCAATTGCTTGCAGACTCATATCAAAACACTGTCAGTGAGTGGCAAGTGAAAATACGCTCAGGGCTCCCACTGATTCTGCATTATGGTGAGTTATATAATTATTTCATTATCTATTACAATGTGATAATAATAGAAATAAAGTGCACAATAAATGTAATGTGCTTGACTCATCCCCAAACCATCCCCCCTACCCCGGTCCATGGAAAAACTGTCTTCCACGAAACCGGTCCCTGCTGACAAAAAGTTGGGAACTGCTGTGCTAGAATATGAGCTCTGTGAAGAAAGAACTTGTTTGTTTTCTTCACTGCTGTTTCCCAAGCACCGAGAACAATGCAGGCACGTAGTAGGTGCTCAATAAACACTTACTGACTAGTTGGCTGACTACATCTTCCGAGGGATCCTTCTAAAATCTGTCACCTCCTCCAAAATGTTCACGCTCTTAGGGAACTTACAATCCAGTTGCAGGGACACAATCCAAAAGTGAAACGGCTACCACCGGAGTCACCATGAGCAGCACTGAAACAGAAGGAGGGGGAAGAGTTGAGTCAAGAAGCAAAGAGGGGACTTGGAATTGGCAAAGTGACTTTTGAGGATAGCTTTTGTGTGTCTGAGGTGTGGGGATGCCAACGAGGAGGACGCTTGTGATAAATCCTGCCCTCCGAATATGCCTTGATCTTACAACTCTTTCAGGAGTCATTCCTCCAAGAAACACAGAAAACACTCTCTGAATCCTCCACATCCAAAACTTCTGTAGTTCATGCATCACTAAAAATTCAGGACTCGCCCAGTCTGTTCCACCAGCCTTCCCAGGTAAGAGGAAGCCCAGCTCAAGAAAAAAGTGATGCAGTCCCATGGGAGTGGCAAGGCTGCGGCCAAGCTTCCTACTGCAGGTCCTCATTAGCTAAGATGCTGAAGGGCTTTGGCTCCGCCAGCCGCCTCTGTGCCAGCTGCCAGGGTCATGTTTGCTCCACAGAGGCCCAGCAGCTGCCAGGCTTGGCCACAAGTGTTTACCCTGCTGTGCTGGCCGTGGCCCCGGTTCCTTGCCTGCTTCTGTGCCTTCTCTAACTCAGCAGCAACTCAAGGCACTTGGTCTCTAAGAGTTCTCTCTCGAAGGATCGCCTCCCCAAAAGATGCTTCTGGGCGCAAGCAACCCTGGGGCCCTTAGTGAGGGTTAGAAAAACTACGAGATGGCCAGCCCCAAGCTGCAGGTTCAAGGTGATGCAGTTACTACACAAGTCTCTCCACGAGGCCCATAATGACCATCTTCTCTAAAATTGCAATCCCTACCTGCCTACTCCCAACTTCCCTTACCTGATGTTTATTATTTATCATTATTTATTGTACATCATTTATCACTTCCTAATGCAATTTCCTTTGTTGTTGTTGCTGTTAATTGTTCATCTCCCTCTACTAGGATTTAAGTTCAATAAGGGCAAAGATTTTCATCGGTTTTGTTCACTGATGTATATACTCACAGCGCCTAAAATAATTGCTACTGCTTAAATAGAACTTTCTATGCACCAAGCCAGGTTTTAAGCACTCAGTATCAATTAAATCATTTATACTCCTCACAAGAACCTATGAGGAAGGTGCTGATATGTTCCCCATTTTACTGATTAAGCAACTGAGGAACAGAGAAGTTAAGTAACTTGGCCAAGGTCACACAGCTAGTAAGTGACAGAATTGGTATTTGAACCCAGGCGTACTCATAACCGCTAGGGTGCACCCCCAAAGAACGAAACCAAACAGCGCCTTGTACGAAGCAGGCACTCCATAAGTGAATGAATGATTGAATCAATGAATGGAACTGTGAAGTGTTCCCCCTCGTGTGGCAAATCTGGTCTTCCATTCCACCACCGCCACCATCACGCATGTCTCTCCCCAGGAAGCTCTCAGGACAATGAAAGCCTATGTGTTTTCTCAACAGCTCTCCTTCCATCCCTCCATCTCAGCATCCCTTGCTCCCCTCCTTTCCTCTGTGCTCAGTACATGTACATGTCTGAGTGAGGGAGAGAGACGCGATACCCAGTACACCAGCGCTGATCCAGGAGCAGACTGATGCAAAGCAGATCGAGATGAGTGCCGAAGGAGGGGACATCTCAGATGGTGGGGATGAAGAATGAGGCGTTGACATTGAAAACTGCTTTACTGAAGAGGTGGCATTTGGGCTGAACTATTAAAGATGGGTGAGACTTCAAGATTATCAGTGAGAAGTGCATTCCGAGCCCCCAAGGCTGTTGGAATTGTAAATTGGGGACAGAGCGTTCCACCTTCCACCGAGGGCGGTGGGGTGGGAGAGAGAGAGACTAGGCTTTGTAAGCCGTGCTTGTCAGCGAGGGAAGGGGTGCCCAGGGTCTGCCCCGAGTTGAGGAACAGAGGGACCTGTTCAGTGTTGGCTGACACCCCTCCTCCACAGGGATGACGTCTTTCCTTGAGCTTCCAAGTCACACCTGAGGGAGGTACGGGCTCGTGTTCCTGGTCCTGTCACATCACAGGGACCCATAGGGTGACCTTCCGCAACAGGGCCTCCCTCCTCCTTTCTTTTATGCCTCCTTTCCTGCTTTCTCCCATCTGTCCACGCAATCTCATTTCCAGTTCCTGTGTATATCACCATCTTACCTGCAGCCACCTCTGCATCTCATCTGGGCCCCACTGCCTTGCCTGGGTGGTGGCGAAGACTGATCTCTGGACGCACTCTGCCCTCGCCTTGCTGGGCTTGTGGGCAAGCAGGCAAGCAGCAGGCCTCTGGTAGATTCCAACTATGTGCCAGGCCTTGGGCCAGGGAAGCCATTCCCCTCCCCTCAGCCCCGTGGCCAGTGCCTTGGCTTCACCATCTGGGAAATGAAAGGGTTGGATTCTGTGATCTTGAAAGTTCCTTCCAGCTGCAACCTTCTAGGGGAGTATTTGAATGCCCTCCTTTTGAAGCTCCGAGTTCTGTAGGGAAATGATTACCATAAAAATGTTTCCAGGTCGGTGCACTGGCTTCTGTCAGGGCCTCACTGTTTGACAACCACTGTGCAGACTTAAGTGATATTTACACACAAAAATGTTTTACTGTGGGACGCCATCATTACTCCAATGTCAGGGGCCAAGGATAACACCCCATTACAGGCCTTCCCTGTTATATGAAGAAAGAAAGATTCATTCACTCATTCAGCTAAGCCCAACTGTGTACACAAATCTGTAGTAGGTGCTATAAAAAATAGGCCTGATCTCACCAAGGGCTCAGACAACACAAAATCATCCGATCTGGGGAGGAAGGGACTCGTCACCTAAGAGCATCCACCGTCCGCTTCCACCTCCACCCCAGGGGACGAGCCGACCAAGGGGGCAGATGCTTGCGTGCAGAAGCTCTAATAGTCTGACAGGTAGAAAGTGATTCTTGAGAATGAGAGGAAGCAAACTCCCCGTGGCTTCTGCCCTTGGATCAACTTCTCTACCTGCTCCGCTCTGTACTCCCTACTCATTTCATCTCCCTTCCCTGTGAAAGCCCTTCAAACACCTGAAGACAGAGCTCTTCCCGTCCTTTTCTTCCTCAGGCTACATGGCCTGTTCCTGCAGCCATTCCTCAGGTGACGCCAGTGTGCCAGAGGCTTACCACCCACTGTACTGACTCTCTGCTCTCATTCCTCTGAAGCAGCGTCCGGTGTTTCATCCTGGGACTCTTTCTCTTGCGGCAGATCACAAAACTGTCCGTGGAACAAAGAGATGCCTTGGCTCTTAGAAAAGAACGTACGCTCTCAAAAAACAGATGAATCTCCAACTGCCACCTTTCTTCACGTATCCTGGAAAGCTAACTGGACATGCCTTTAGTCCCACACAGATCTAGTTCAGACATTGACCGATGGGAAAGTGAAGAGACTTGCTCAAGGGCACACAGGAGTTGCAGACAGAGTCACACGTGGCCCCCAGCTCTTTTTGCCCCCAGCCCAGTTCTCTGTCTCCTGTGCCACATCAGGGCTTTGCAGTTTATCCAGTGACTACTACACCTGCTTGGTCATCAGATCCTCATAACAAACCGTCTCCAGATGAAGTAAACGAATGCCCAGAAAGGGATATCGACTTGTGGGTGGTCCCACAGTAAGGAAGTGACAGAGGAACCCAGATTCAAGTCCAGGTCCTTGGCGTCAAGTCTAGTCCTTGCCACCGTAACCCAGTTGTTTCCCCCACTGGCTCTTGTGTGTTGGCCTTGTGGACACAGAGGTGAGATGCCACAGTGACCAATGTGAGGACACACATTTGGCTCTAAAAATCCACCTGGGACAGGACAGAGAAGACCTGCAGGGAGATGATTTGAGGCCCTTGTTGACAGTGAGATGAATGTGTTTCAGCAGTGAAATGTGGTCAGCAACAAGTGTTGGCAAGGTTAATAGGAGGCCACCATCCACAGGCTACCTATGGAGGCAAGAAAAAAATTTTGGCCTTCTTGGGAGGCACTGAGCTCCTCGTTTCTGGAAGGGGAAATAGAGGCGGAATGGCCACTTGGCTGCAGTTCTAGGAAGGATTTCTTTTGTGGTGGTGTGAGCCTCCAATGCCTCACACATTCCCAGAGGCAATGTTTGCTCTAACTTGTCTCGTGGGGCTCAGGGCCTTTTTGAGAGGAAAGATAGGGATGGTGGCTGTCTTGGCCAGGCTCTAGGACAGGTGGAAAGCCAGATGCCAGTGCCATGTGTCCAGATAAAGTATGTGACACCAATGTCAAGGTGGCGCTCCTAAAGGAAATTGGGTGTTGGGTTGCTGCCAGACTGCCTTCTTAGTGCAGAACTTTCCAGGCAAAAGTTCTTTTAACTATCATTCTCCTGCGGTCAGATCTCAGCCTGACCTGGAATCAGAGGACTGAGCATACAGCTTCTCCAAATCAGGATTTCCAAAAGAGCCGCAGCTATGTGGTGCAAATTTTGGCCTTCTTGGTTGACAGGGCCAGGGATGGACCCACCTGGACAGGCCTCTCCAGGAAGCTGGTTCCTCTCTCACCCCCTCTGACTTCCTCAGGCTTGAAGTACCAACTTGTCCCCCACAAGGGGGTGCTGGACATAATTCCTCGCAAGAAAACCTAGATTCCCTGGGGATTAACACAATGAATTGCTCAGAGCCTGGAGGGTGGGAGGCCACGTGGGGAGGCACGAAGCTTGGCCCTGAAATATTTCAAGTGCTCCGGGTCAGCTCTGTACTCTAAGGATTCTTAGTGGAATTGTTTTGGGAACAGATCTTGTAAATTCTTATTCTTCTGGCTTTAATATTCTCAGAGCAGAGTTTAGGGAGCAGGGAAGCAGATAGAGGGTGGGAGGGGGGAAGCCAGAGAGGTGGGCCTAGCAGGATTCTCAGTGCAGCTCTGACTGAGGGCACATGTTCAAGGCAGTAGAGAGGTGAGGTAAGGGAGGAGCCAGGATATGTAGGAAGTTTTGCTAAAAAAAAATAGTGTAGTTGAACATCAAAAGATTACTGTTAATCACAAAACCCAGACATCTCAAGTTAATGGATTTAGTGCTTTTCTGTGTATGGGAAGATGCAAGAGTCTAGGCTCGTTGAAATTAGTCCTTGGAGATGCATCCTAACTATCTAGGACCAGTATCCTGTTTTTCTCCATCCTGAATGCCCCTTAGGACTCACAGGTGGGGGTGGCTACGGCAGCTGATGGCTTGATGGCCGGCAGCATTTTCTTGTCCACAGCAAGATCGCAAACTACCACGTAGGCCTGAAGTGCCACAGGGGATACTGAAAGGAGAGATGGCACTTGGGAGGTGGCAGAAATGGGGGCAGTGTCACTTCCGGTGGGGACATGGAAGCTTCCGATCCATGACCGGCCTGTTTTGGATATCCTACAAAGTGGTCCAAGGTGTTTGTGTTGGGGTGAGGGGAGAGCACACTAGAGAGGTGGGTATCTTGGGGCCACGTGGGGCCAGCCCTGACCTGGGAGCCGAAGGAGCCGGCAAATGTATTCTATATAAATGTTTTTAATGAGTTTTGTTAACTGTAGGGTGGAGCTCATTTCTGTTTTCTTCACGGCTTAGTTCTTCAGACGCCACGCTGTGCAGAGATCCCTTCAGAAAGTATGGGTTGGTGTTTCAAGTATGACTGTTCCTCTGCAACCCTATCGCGGGCCACCCAAGGGGGGACTTGAGGGGGAGAGGATGTTATGGTTTCGAGTCAGTAAAGCAAATTGGGGATTGTTGTCAAATTGAACTTTGCGGGAATTCCCTGGCGGTCCAGTGGTTAGGACTCCGTGCTTTCACTGACACATGGGGGTTCCATCCCTGGTGGGGGAACTAAGATCCCCAAAGCCGCGCACTGCGGCCAAAAACAAAATAAAACAAACAAAACAATTGTACTTTGGGTGTACACTTTCCATGTCACTGGGTTTATACTACAGAGTATAAAACGATACAGTGGAAAATAATTATTAGAAGAATTAGGAACTATGAATTCTCTAATCCCATCACTGATCCAGTGGATTTGAAGCAAGTCATTTCCCAACTTTAGCTCTCACTTTTCTCAACTCAAATGAAAGGGCCTGACCGGCGCTCTTTCAGTTCGAGAATCATTTTCTGATTCACAGGGGGAAGACCGGAGGTGCTAGTTCCGGATGCCTCCGTAATGACCACGCCCCCTGACATGCCATTTCATTCCCATGGCAACAGCTCTGTTTGGGCTCCACTGGCCTCTAGCTCTTTAGCAGCTGCTGCAGGTCCGAGGTTTCAGGACTTTGTTCAGGGGCCACAGGACTGGCTAATTTCTGTCTTTCTCTTACAGTTTCTGAGTTTATGCTGAAAGTTCTCTCTCCATTTACGGTGAGGTGAGCTCACAGTAAATCCTGGTAGAGTGTAGAACTCAGCAAGAAAAAGAGGTACAGAGGTTTAGTTTATATGAAACACTGATATGCAAATAATATCAGCCAGGCATTTTGTCCCCCCTCAAATCTCATTTATGAATGGTTCGTGATTGAGTTATCACACAACTGCCCCAGAGGCTGCTAAGGTGCCATCCTAGGAGGCAAGACTTGAGCTACTAGATATACGTGTGACTCCTGAAAAGTCCCTTCCGGACCCGTTTCCTCATCCGTACAAGGAAGAGTTTAGAATACTGCTATGGGCTGAATCGTGTGCCCCCCTCCATCCCAAGTTCATGTGTCAAATTCCTAACCCCCAGTACCTCAGAATGTGACCTTACTTGGAAATAGGGTCATTGTAGTTGTAATTGGTTAAGATAAGGTCATACTGGAGTAGGTTGGGGGGTCCCTAATCCAATATGACTGGTGTCCTTATAAAAAGGAAAACTTTGGATACAGATACAGACACAGGGAGAACGCCACGTGAAGAGAAATACAGACATCAGGGGGATGCGCCTACAAAACAAGGCTCACCAAACATTGCCAGTAAACCACCAGAAGCTGGGGGAGAGGCACAGAACAGATTCGCCTTCATCACCCTCAGAAAGAACCACACTTGCTGCCACCTTGATCTCAGACTTCTATCCTCCAGAACTATGTGACAATAAATGTCTGTTGTTTAAGCCGCTCACTTTGTGGTATGTTGTTATGGCAGCCCTAGCAAGCTAATACAACTACATCAGTGGTTCCCCATCTTTTCACTACCAAGAATCCCTTTGCTCTTTGTCCTTTTGTGAACTCCATTTATTTAACAGATATTTATTGAGTACCTACTATATGCCAGGCTCTTCTCTAGTCATTGGAGATACACAAAGTCAAAAAGCAAAGATCCGTCCCTCTTGTGTTCATTCTATGTTTTAAAACATTTAGTTGGCCAAGTATAGTAGAGTTTATTTTAGTTTAGTAATAATTTGGGTATTTTCTCATGAGATAACCAGGATTACCTCATCAGTGTGATATAATTAGTGCCAAAAATCAAACGAAGGTGATGTTTTTAAGTAGCTGTTGATCCCTTATGGCAAGTAAATACATTCAATTCATTAGGTTTCTAAAAATATTAAAAATTGTCAGAACCCCCTTTACTACATTTATGGATCCCTAGGGGTTCAAGGGCCTCATCACAAGGTGATTAGCTAGAGCAGGGGTCCTCAAAATTTCCTGGTAAGGGCCAGATAGTAAATACTTTAGGCTTTGTGGCCCATACAGTCTCTGTCACAAACAACTACACAATGCTGCCATTGTAGCATGAAAGGAGCCATAGGCCATACAAAGAATGAGCATGGCTGAGTTCCAATAAAATTTTATTTATGGACACTGAAATCTGAATTTCATGTAGTTTTCTCGTGTGACAAAATGTTATTCTTCTTTTGATTTTTTTAAACCATTTGAAAACGGAAAGACCTTTCTTAACGCATGTGCTGTAGAAAAACAGGTGGCAGGCAGGCTGTAGATATTTGGCCGTCTGGCCACAGTTTGCTGACCCATGAGCTTAGATTCTAATTCTGCTCTAGTTCTGGCATTAGGTGGTTCTTATACCCCCAAGGGTCTAGGTGAGGACCGGTGAGGGATTACAAATTTAGTAATTTGAACTCAGACCCGGGCTTCCTGCTCTCCGGTCCGAGGCCCCTAACACCGCTCTAAGCTGCTGGTTTAGTCATGATTTCAGATGTGGTCTTTGTATCCATGTGGTGCAGAAAATAGATGTGCGGTCAGCGGCCCTTTCCAGGCGTTGACCATGTAAGGGCTGTCCTCTTATTAGCAGCCAGTGGCAACCTAATTCTGTCAAGCCTGACCCTAGGCTTACGCACCCTTTTCGTTTATATATCTCTCGGGTTGCGCAGCCCGGGAGGCCCATCTGTCCCTTACTATTTGAGTCCCTGTTGTCTCATTGGCAGCTTTCTGAGCAGCTGCAAAATGTTTTTAACTTTAAGTGGAAGCTGGGATCACCAGCGTCTGGCCTGGAACGGTCTCTCTCAGCAAGGGCTCTTTCAGCTCTGACATTCCCTAGCTTTACGGACTCGGTGAGTGTTAAACTAACTCCTCCCAGCTTGCCACGGCTGGACTTTCACTGGGGGCAATAATTAATGAGGCATTTACTCAAGGACTGGGGAATAATGTGCACTACTTTTTTGTGTTGTTGTCGTCGGAAACTGCTTGGTTGCCTAGCACCCCAGTCGTCTGCCTGGTCTTCCTTGCTCGCAGATCATCTGTTCCAGTCGCCTCGCAACCACAGCTCGGCGATAGGGGCCGGAACGGGGACGAGGAGTGCTCGCGCGCGCTCAGGGGGCGGCCGCAGCACCGCCCTCTCCGGAGGACCATGCTGCGAGGCAAGTCCCGGCTCAACGTGGAGTGGCTGGGGTACTCGCCCGGCCTGCTCCTGGAGCGCAGGCCTCTCTTGGCAGGGCGCACGCCCCGCAGCCCCTGCCGGTAAGTCACGTGAACGCTCGCGACCGCGCCTGCGCCCGGCGTCACAACGGCGCGCCGCGCCTGCGCGCTGCGGCCCAACGCCCGGCGCTCGCCGGCACTTCCGGCGCGGTCTGCTTCGACCGGTCTCCCGCGGAGCCGATTAAGCGCGGACGCCGAGCCCAGCTCGCTTCTGAGCGCCTGCTGCGGGCGTGGCGACGCCATGGAGCGTTTTGATAAAGCGGCTCTGAACGCGCTGCAGCCGTGCGACTTCAGGTAGTCCGGAGCAGGGGCGGGGTCGGGCGGGGGCCTCAAGCACGAGGCGGACCGTCCCTGGCTGGGAGCGGGGCAGGAGGGAAGGCCTGGGCCGACCGGGCTGACCTGCGGTGGGTGGGCGTGAGGTCTGGACCCTCGGGGCCGGAGCTGCGGGCTAGAGGAGAGAGGGGAAGTAGGTTGGGACCTGCAGTGTTTGCACGCCCGGCCCCTACCCTTCGCTCGGGAGCAAGGGGCCCGGGGTCTTGGGGGATAGGTAGGGAGGCTTTCAGCTCCTGTTTCTGGCCTAGCACCACTTCTCGCTGTTGTCTATATTGCGATCTTGCTGTCTGCAGTCTTTTTCCCCACTGCAGGGTGAGCTCCCTGAGGACAGGAACCTGGCCTTCTCCGTCTCCGTGTCCCCCACAGGGCCTGCATCGTCGGGGCTTAATAAATGTTTGCTGTACGCATGAACGAATGGAAGGGAGAAAGGGCTCTCCCTGATTTGAGCCTTCTTCACTTGGGGAGTCAGTCGGATGGGGGCTGGTGGCCGAGTAGAGGGAACCTGAGGAGAGAGTGGGTGGTTCTTGATATCTCACGAGGCAAGAGGATGGGGAGGGGTTTAGCCGCCATTCAGTGTGTGCCAGGCTCAGCTTAGGTGCTTTGTTGTACATACATTATCAGAATTAAGAAAGTGCTTAGTTTCCTGATTTTTAAAAATAATGAAGTTGACTCAGAATAAGTGACTTGCCCAAGATCACACGGTTAGGTCACACAATAGGTGTTGAAGCTGGCAGTTGTCCAAGCCCACTGACTCCAAAGCCCGTGATTTTTGGAGCCCCGTGATCTTTTTCACTCTCACAATGGCAATGTAGGTGTTTATTTTTTTTTATTACTGTTTAGTAGTGACGCTACCAACAGGTATTTTTATTAAGTACACTTAGAATACAGTATAGCCCTCCTAGACAGATTCTAGTGTTTCCTAATGGAATTTGCAGTGAAATCTACTTGCAGTGGAAGTCTTGCTTGCCATAAAAGGGAACATGGTAAGCTCTATCTGCTTAGTGTTTGCTGCAGAAGTTTATATGAAGTGGGTAAACTCTAGATGGTTTTAAGAGTGGGGACACAGTAAGGTTCATCCTGAATTATTTGTTTTGTGTGAGGCCAGTTCTAATTCTGAATGTTCTCATTCATTTCTAACAAGTCTCAGTAACACCCGATCAGAGACACATAGGAGAAATCAGTTGAATGACATCAGTAGCTTTGTTTTAGAATAAATCACCTGTTATACCCAAGCTGGCAAGGAGAAAATGTCCTATAAACACTAGAGGAAGTTTGAAAAACTAGTTCTCAGAAGTTTGTACGCTTAACTTTGTACTTAGTCCTATATTTGTGAGACTGAAAGTCAAATTTTTGGAGCTTAAGGTAAAGAGAGAGGTGAGAAGGAGTTGGAGATAAGCTACAAATTGTTAAGATATGCTATGTGTAGAGTGCGTGGGGCTAGAAATTAACATGCAGAAAAGATTCTGTTTGTGTGGTGGGATCATAAGTGATTTTGTGTGCTTTAAAACATTTTTATGGTATTATATCATCTTTTCAATAGTAAACTTTTCTCAAAGCCAGGCCAGATAATAGATATTCAAGAGATGATCTAAAGAACAGGAGAACCGGTTAACCTTCCCTTTCTCTAGATTCTCAAGCTTTGTTTCTTTATCAGGTTAGATAATCTGAATTTTGCACACCAAAAACACATACTTTATTTTATTTATTTATTTATTTTTCACACACACACACACACACACACACACACACACACACACTGTATTTTATTTTTACAAGAGATAAATAAACTAACACCAAGCATTATAAATGGGTGACCACAACAAAAGCAACAATGATTGCAATTACCAAACACGAAACACACTCACACTATGTCATAATATTGACATTCAGTCCAGGAATCCTCCACTGTAACAGCTCCTTTACTTTGCAGTGAAAATTGATTTGTATATTTTTTGCCTCTGAGTCCTTGTGGGATTTTTTTTTTATTCAAACAGAAAGTCACAAAAATTATAATCATCCTCATCAGTTCACTCAGTCCCATATAATTAATTTTTTTTCATCTTGATCTTTTGTTGGCACTTTTATGAATTCATCAGTTTTCCATTAGAGTTCTGAAAATGCTTATTCATTCAGTTCAGCAGTATAGTCAGTTACCAGAAACCTGTACTTGTCAGTCTTTTCCATGAATTCCTTGAAGATGAAACCCTTTTATAGGAACATTTTTGCAAAAGCATCAGAGTACACCCAGAACTGTCTGTAATGACAAAAGACTTAAAAATGACCACGGTTAAAGATTTGATGAAAGTTCATAATAATGCAATTGACAAGGAAATTTAGTTACCTTTGAGATACACATTTTAAAGTAATAACTAGAATTATGACTTATAACATTATACCAGAACATACAAGATTTTTAGAAATTTCATGTAATGTCGGAAACATTTATATTAACATATTTCTGTACAAATAACCCAAAGAAAGTTTAGTACTGTTTGTTTTTTTTTTATATACTGCAGGTTCTTATTAGTCATCAGTTTTATACACATCAGTGTATATATGTCAATCCCAATTGCCCAATTCAGCACACCACCATCCGCACACCACCATCCCCACCCCACCGTGGTTTTCCCCCCTTGGCATCCATACGAAAAACACATACTTTAACTCCCCAAAGAAACACCATGAAGGTCAAGTTTTTTGTTGGGGTCCACAAAAGAATTGGCCAAATACCGACTTTATGTATGTATGTATGTATTAATTTTTTATACAATTTTTAAAGGGTTACACTCCATACATAGTTATTACAAAATATTGGCTACATTCCCCGTGTTGTACAATACATCCTTGTAGCCTGTCTACACAATAGTTTGTACCTCCCACTCCCCTTCCCCTGTATTGCACCTCCCACCCTCCCCACTGGTAACCACTAGTTTGTTTTGTATATCTGTGAATCTGCTGCTTTTTTTCACTAGTTATTTTCACTAGTGTGTTGTAGTGTTTAGATTCCATGTGTAAGTGATATCATACAGTCTCTGACTTATTTCACTTAGCATAATGCCTTCCAAGTCCATCCATGTTGCTGCAAGTGGCAAAATTTTGTTCTTTATGGCTGAGTAGTGTTCCATTATATGTATGTATTAATATGTTTGTGTCTGTGTGTATACATATATATATCGTATCTCCTTTGTCCATTCATCTGTTGATGGATACTTAGGTTGCTTCTGTATCTTGGTAATTGTAAATAATGCTGCTGCGAACATTGGGGTGCAAGTATCTTTTCAAATTAGTGTTTTTGTTTTCTTTGGATGTGACTTTTTGTATTTTTTATATAGAACTCCTGCAGACACTCATATTATTCATAAAGATTATGCAATAAATTTTTCTAAAATTTTTCTGTTAGGAAACAGTGTAAGGGAGCTTATGTATGTTAGATGAGAATGTATAGCTGAGTGATCACCGAAGTGGTATGTATTAAAAGATGATTCACTGAAGTATGGAAAGAAAATAGTAGAATTTCTACATAAATTAAAAATTTTTTAACCTTATCCCTTTTAGTGTCTGTTTTTGCATGTGTTTTACATTTTAAATAATGCATGAGTAATATGTGTATAGATAATTTATTTTAAAAACCATTATGCCTGTATGGGGGTATGTGCTCAAAACTTTTATTTAACGATGGATTGCACAGTCAAAAGAGTTTGTATACCACTGGTATAAACGTGAAATGTTCCCTTCCTTTGTGGCCTGCCAGAAGCCTCTCCTGTAGTGGTATACACAATTATAAGAACTCCTTTGCCTGGATTGTCTAGGGGTACAGACGAATGTGCAGGACTGCCTAGGACACAAGCTGTCATGTTAAGTGCTGTAACAACAGGCATGAACTAAGTGTGGTTGGATCCCAGAGCGATGAACCGTTCCAGCTGGCATTATCAGGAAAGGTGCCTAGAAGAGAGGTTATCCTGGGGGGACCTTGAAGGCTGGGCTGTATTCTTCCTAGAGATATAGATAAAAACTGGGACCTCTTGCTGAGTATTACCAGAAAGAATTAAGTTCACGTGTTGACTCTGAACATAAAGTTGGACGTGTGTTCAGGTTGTAGGGGAGCGACACTTGCCACCCCGAAATGTCTCTTTGCTATGCAGATTATTTCACACTGAAAACAGTCAAGGCCCAAAAGACTCAGGAAGAAACTTTGACCTTCCCCTTAATTGCCTAAAAAAATTTAGATAGAGGGCCTGTTCCTGGAAGAGAGCTATCACCAGAGATACCTGCAAAGAGTATGGGCCAGGTGTGGGGAAATGGGGCATAGAGACCGGTGTCCACTTTGTGTCCCATAGACTCTGCATGGCCCAGCAAGCACTTGTTTACCAAACATTTGCTTTGCCATCTTCATGTGAATTGCCGCCTTCCCCTTTGAAGTCCCCAACCCCTACCCGCAACATCCTCTTGTCTTTAGCTGAAGATGGTATTTAAGGCAAGGGTTTCGGCCATTTTGGCGAGTTACTCAGTTCTCCTGGGTCTCTTCCACGTATACATGTTACTCAACTTTGTTTGATATTTCTCCTGTTAATATGTCTCATGTCAATTTAATTCTTAGAACAGCCGGAAGAACCCAGGAGGGTAGAGGAAAATTTCTTCCTCTCTGACAAGGTAGTGTGAGGATGGTTAGATTTAAGGAAAAAAAGACTTTATCTAAAGGTTAAAAGCTGTAGGGCCTACTGCTTTTAAACGTAACGTATGAGGTGGTATGTATGAGGTATGTGTGTGCCCAGGGTTGCTGGAAGCTTACTACGCTTCACTGTCAGTAGTTGCTCATTTGTGACAGTGCATTAGGACAAATGCTGACGTATATCTACTTACCAGTAAAACAACTTAAGGAATATTTGAAAGTGGGGAAATAACTTTATTATTGTGTATTAATCTGGAGTCCTTTTTCATGTGCACACATTTTTAACATAATTGTAATAGTATACGTCAGGGGTTGGCGAAGTTTTTCTGGAAAGGGCCAGATAGTAAATATTTTAGGTTTTGAGGGCCACGTGGTCTGGCGCCACCGCTAAGCTCTGCCTCTTAGCTCCATGAAGTCTTAGGTGACGCACAGACAAGCGGGTGTGGCTATAATCTTTACATTGCTAATGTTTTAAGTAACAGTTTATCTGACTTGTTTTTCTTTAAGCATATAATTTTAAAAGCTTAATTGCATTCTTCAGAATCATTTTATTGTATTGTGGAACAAAACTTCCCATTGCAATATTTCCATTGATTTTAAAATAGTCTGGAAGAATAGAATTCACTGAACAAAAAGTGTCTCGATATCAAACTTTTAATGCATCCATGTGTGAAGGCCGTCTAAGTTGTACTCTAGCTACTTAATTACAAAGAAATTTGAGTACGTTTCCTTCAGCTGCATTCAGATTGTTCTAGGCTCCTGTTTCTTTGGAGATTCTCAAACCTTGTCTGTACTGTATTCAGCTAGCCACTGATAGGATGCTTTGTGAAGGGACGTTCATTAGTTGTTTTCGGTGTATCTTCTCCCTTGCTGCCTCCATTGTGAATTCTGTAAATCGTGTACATTTGCATAGCACTTGGGAGATTACAAACCACTTTTTTGTACTTTATACTTCCTTTCACACTGGATCTGCTGCTGGATTTCTAGGATCTTCTGGCACTGCCCCTTCTTCCTCTCGCCACTGGCACTGCCCCTTCTTCCTCTCGCCACTGCTTTCAAGGCAGGAGCAGTGTTCCCAGCATCTTTTCTGTGGGTATTTATAGCATTTATGGACACAAGAATAGTTGGAAATGGCTGTGCAGGCTCTGATTTTCTCTTTGTTTACTTTATTCCAGAAATGAAAGTTCACTAGCATCCACTCTGAAGACGCTCCTGTTCTTCACAGCTTTAATGATCACTGTACCTATTGGGTTATATTTCACGACTAAATCTTATGTTTTTGAAGGTAATCCTAGACCATAAAACAAGACATTTTCCCCCTTAACTATATTTGAGATTCTGTGCTTTTATGACTTCTTTATATCTTTAAACTGGGTATTCTTAATTTTGCTTCTTCTGTTTTGCTTTTCAAAAATCACGTTGCATGAAATGAACTTTTTCATCACTTGGTTATTTCAGTTTGACATCATACTTGCTTATGGTTTTCTGTGGAATAGCTTGCAGATCCTTTCTTTTAACAGCCCTTTGAGAGCAAGAGTTGCCAGACATGGGAGGAGGAATTTGGGGGAATGTACCTTTGGTGGAAGACATTGGAAGGAAGAGAAAATAAAGCTCCCTTTTTTAATGTCGGGGTCCTTAGATGAAGTGATCAGTTGTGGTTTTCATTCAACATAATGTTCTTCTTGTGTAGAATGTATTCAGATCTTTAAGTGAATACTTGATTTATCACCATGCAAATCATTCCTTTTTAATTGTCTGACTAGTTAAATATATAGCTACTAAAAATTAGTATGCTTTGTTTTTTGCATTTTGATACATTTTGGAATAAAATGGAAACTTTTTTTCTCTCGATAGGCGCCTTTGGGATGTCCAATAGGGACAGCTATTTTTATGCTGCTATTGTTGCAGTGGTCGCTGTCCACGTGGTGCTCGCCCTCTTTGTTTACGTGGCCTGGAATGAAGGCTCAAGGCAGTGGCGTGAAGGCAAACAGGATTAAAGTGAACATCACCTTTTGATAGCATTAAATTGATTTTTTTTAAATGGTAAATGTGTCTGGAGTAAATGATTTTATGGTAAGTGGTAAATGATTTTAATAAATTGAAAGAACATCAATCTTATGGAATCACGTTTGACCAGTGTAAATTTTGATCCTTCTAAAACAGTGGTTTGTATCATCAGTTTTAACTGTATGAGCCTCTCATTTGCAAATGAGAATTTGGAAAAGTTAAATTGGTTACAAATAAGTATGTGAAATTAGTTACACATTATTCTGGGAGGAATTTGATTATCTTACAACAAAACAATATTTTATAGCGTTTCGTCTTTTGGTTGGCTTTGAGTTTTACTCCTCTGGATATATTCAGATGTACATAGTGGAGCAAATCTAAACTTTATTTTTCGCTGGAACACTTTTCCTAACTATCATGAAAATACCACGTCATTGGGTTTTGGGTTGTAAATGCGTATTGGAAATTGCTTAAATGGTGGACACTGGAATTAATCTGAATGTCACTGAGAAATTTTGCATAAAGTGTAATCCCTCGTCAATAGAAATCTTTCATTACATTATTTCATGGGGAAACTAGGTTGAATCACACCCATTCATGTAAAAGGACTGGGTTTATTGAAGAACGCAGACAGCAAAGCAGAGAGAGCTACCTGCCTAGGCACCCAGCCTACTCCCTAAAGGCCCCTTTCAGGCCAGCCTCCTGCTTTCAGACAAACTCTGTAACGATCTGCTTTGCTCTGGTCATTCAACAATGAACTTACTCTTTAATTACAAGGTTGTGTGAACTCCCTTTAAATTTGTTTTTCCTACTTTTTAATAATGTATATGAGTGAATTTACATTTAAATGTGTTCATTTTTGCATACTTAGGGAGTGTAAACAATCCTGAAAATAGGTTATTTTTATCATCCAGGAAGTATTCTTGGAATTTCTACTCTAGTCTTTTAAATCAGTGCCGTTATATCCCAGATACATCAATAGATAATGTATCTAAGTTAGATAGTCCTTGAGGTCCTTTCTGGTAGAAAAAGACCCTGTGGTTTTACTTTCGTTTCCTTGCTCTGTGTTCTTTCTAGCCACGTGGTACTACTTGTGTGCAATCTAAAAACACACCCCAAAAAAGTGCAGGAAGAAAATTTAAATTCCCTGTGATGTTGCCACCTGGAGATAACCACTATTTTGGTTTACATCCTGTGCGCATTTCTTAATGCTAGTTTGTTACACACTAAAACTTTGGTTTAAGTTCAAATTCTGCCCATTTTACCTGGCGGCTATTTGCATTTTTTCAGATGAGTGATTATTGGCCGTTTTCTTAAAAAGCACATTCTACCTTTACTTTTTTTTTTAAAAGTAATAGCTTTCATTTATTGAGTCTTTTTTTTAACATCTTTATTGGAGTATAATTGCTTTACAATGGTGTGTTAGTTTCTGCTTTATAACAAAGTGAATCAGCTATACATATGTTCCCATATCTCCTGCCTCTTGTGTCTCCCTCCCTCCCTCCCTCCCTATCCCACCCCTCTAGGTGGTCACAAAGCTCCGAGCAGATCTCCCTGTGCTATGCGGCTGCTTCCCACTAGCTATCTGTTTTACGTTTGGTAGTGTATATATGTCCATGCCACTCTCTCACTTTGTCCCAGCTTACCCTTCCCCCTCCCCGTATCCTCAAGTCCATTCTCTAGTAGGTTATTCTTTTAACTAGATATTTCATTGTACAAATTTCCTGTCATTGATAATCCCTAATACAATGGCCCTTGCTGTGAGTGTTTGCCATTACTGATTTTGTTTGTTCACCCCTACTTTTGATGTTGTGGAACTGGACTAAAGGAGTAGAGAGGTAGTTAGGCATAAAAGCAAAGAAGGCATTTGTGTTTATTTAATTGTTGAGAAGAAATAAAAGATTATTGTAGGACTCTTTTTTAGTCTTGCTTATAGTTAAATGTTATCTACAGTTTAAATGTCTTAAGTAGTTATTCTAAATGTAAAATGTTTTCTTAAAAAGACTACAGTTTTGGTATAAAATTCTACAAATTTAATATGGAATTGTAGGATACTCCAGATTGAGTCTAGTGTACTGTATGGTAGATTTCTAGATGGTCCCCTCTTTAGATGCCTTGTTGTACTAAAATTTGTCCACCTAATTTCTTTTTCTATAATGTCAAGGTTTTCCTTGTACTTTTGGGATCTTATGCTATTTGTAAAACGTTAATGTCCTGTGTTGGATTGTTTTGCTTGATTTCAGACATTTGCTGAGTAGATAACATGGGTGTGTTTCTGCAAGTATTTAAACCGGGGATTCATGCAAAAGCAGATGTAATTTCCTCTTGGAAAAGGTACCCAGCATTTGAAAGTTAGAATCGGATGCTAAGGTTGATGTTTGGGGTTATTACAATATAGACTTGTTTTCACACCAGTTAATATTTTCTTAGGGTTTTAACTGTTAAGTGAGTAGTTTGCTGCTGTTGAAATAACATGGTATTTGACAAGTAGATTTATTTTTCAAGATGTCTCAGTGATTTCCTCTTGTACAATGTATATACTTCCGGATGTATAGAAAGGAAAGCTACAATTGAGCCCTTATATAAATGTTATAAGGTAGGAATATGTTCACTATTGTTTGAAAACTGATTGTAAGAATAACCTCAATTAGGGAGTGTAACTTGAAGTGTCAGTACAGGCTACTGATTTAACACATGACCTTATTCACCTCACCTCCCATGTTGCCCCCCAGAATATAATCTTTATTCTCATTGTGCTAAAAAATGAAGTCTGCTGTAGAATGCATCTGATGTCATTAGCTCTTCAAGTGGATACCATTTTACATATGACAGCAGAATTCGGTTTTGAATTGCTGAAGAAATTTAAACCCTCCATAAAAAAGAAAAAAAAAACAACCTGCGTTTCATGGGAATATAACAGAAATATACTGTAAGATTATTTTCATCATAAAGGTCTCATCAGCTTTGCCCAAAAAGCAACTGCTTGACTTGTTTGGTGTTTATTTTCTGTTTTCGTATAAATTTTATATATACAGCTAGAGTACCCAAGGAGACCAGTAAAAACAGTTAAACAGATAGGGTGTACCCAAGGAAAGATGAAAGCTGAAGGTACGTGAGACAAAGAATTTATATCCTGTTTTAAATGCATCTAGCGTATATTTCTTGTCTCCAGACAAGTTCATGTTTATTGTTTTATTTATGCTCAAGTGAAGTTGTACATTGTTGGTAGGCCATTTTATAAATGGTTTGCCTATGGTACAAGTTGCTTCACGCAGCCTCTGCTCTTCCATTTAAGATAGCGTTTGCAAGAGCTGGCCTGAAGCAGCACGCTCAACAACTTGACAAGATTTCTTTTTCCTTTTTGTAGGGGGAAGGGTCACCTGAGAAAATAAATTATTTTCAGGGACTTTGGGAACCTAACGATAAATATTACGTGTAACCTGTGAACAGATTAAGCCTTTATATATCATTAAAGTACTCTGGAATTCCTCAACCTAACATCACTCCTGGCCACACTTTCCTTGCCTGTTTTGTTGCTACGTGTGCTTGAAAGTAATATCTGCGTTCCTTTGAAGATGTTCTGTAGGTCATATTTGTCAGTTACAGACTAGTCTTCCTTTTTCTCAAGTTCAGTGAAATCTCACTGAACAGTAATAATAGCAATAGCTAACATCTGCACAGCACCTTACAGTTTGCAGAAAACGTTCACATTTTCTCGTTTTTTTTGCATAGTGAACCTGTTATGAGATTTCTCTTGACCTTGATGCTAAAAGTGTTAGAATCTTTGAAGTCGCTAGAGTCACTGAATATGCTGTAGTCTTGAATAGCGCCCTGACAAGGGGCAGATTTTAGATGCGCTACCTTGAAAGCTGCGTGTGATTATCCAAATGGGGGGCTTGAGTTCTTTACCCACTTGAATCAGATTTACTTTTGTGAGTGATGTTTTTCTAACTTATCTGGATGGATTTTGTATTCATTATATTCTAACCTGTAACTTGTATAAATTTACCATCTGTTGTCATTAAAAAAGTGTTCGTAATTACACTTAGATGTCTCCTGATTAAATTAATAGTTAAGTTTATTAACCTCTTCATTTTTTTTTACATTTGTTTGCCTCTCTGTTTATACTGTATAGAATATGAATAGAGCTGTCAAGGGTAAGCTTTTATGCAGTAAATGTAGGCCAGAGATGCTCAAATGGGTGGGGGCTGTGAGGGATGCTGAGACTGGAAGGGCTGTGCTGGGCCTGTCAGAATTGGTGTAGGTAGCAGTGGGGAAAAGAAAGCAGCTCCTTGCCTTGTGCCTTAAAAAAAAATCATTTGGGGGCGAATGGGCTTCAAATACCACTGAAGGAGTGACGGTGGGGAATACCTGTGGCTAATTAAAGACTGGGATAGTCAGTTCCTGGCAATGTCCAGCACACCACTCCCTCATGCCAGTGTCCTGTTTCCTCTGTCCTCTAGGCCACTTGTGGATTGTACAGTTGACCCTTGAACAACACGGGTTTGAACTGCATGGGTCCACTTATTCGCGGCTTTTCTCAGTAGTGAATACTACAGTGCTACACAATCCGGTCAGTTGAAGCTGCAGATGGGGAACCGCAGATGGGGAGTGTGGAGTTAGAGGATTTCCCACTGTGGGGAGGGTCGGTGTTCAAGGGTCAGCTGTACTCATTCCAGCTCCCTGCTGCACTTTGGAGGGTTCCAGCTAGTTCTCATTAATAAATATCCACTCCAAAAAAAGATGTGAGACATCTTAGTATCAAAATGTACAGGTTACGTACAATTGTATTTATATACAAAAGTACAGATTGTAAAATGTCCAGGCAACTCAGGAGACAGGTAATGACAATGCAGAAACCACTGGAGTCACCTTGTGGGATTTAGTGCCCAGACCTAACCCAAACCTGAGTCAGAACCCCGGGGCGGTGGGGCCTGGAAATACATATTTATAACAGGTTGTGCTCTGATGCAGCCGGTTTGAGAACCACTGCTAGAGATGGAGAATTATACATGGATATTTTTAATGCTGGACTTGAAGATGTTTGTATAAAGCAGGCCTGAAATGGCAGGCACTTTATTAGGCAAAGGTAGAATCCTGTGTAATGCTATATTGAAGGTTTAGTTTAAAATCAGAATTTACGGGCTCCTTGACCATCCACATTGACTTTGCTTCACTATTAATGAATTATGTTAACTGAAAACTGTAGTACAGGAAACAGCCCACTTGGAGACAGCTTAGGTGTGCCAAGAAATGGCCACTGCTGCTCCTCTGATGCCTTCACCTTATTTGGAATCCTCACCGCTGTGGTCTTCGGAGAGAGGCGAAACCTAACCCAGGAGTTCAAGTGAATTTGGTCTGAACAGTAAAGGAAGTAGTGGAGAAAACCAGAAGGGTTTCCTAGGCATATCTACTCCATTAATAGTATGACTCCCCTGCCCCCGAATATTTTTCCTCGCATTGCTGCCATCTTTCCACTTCATTTCACGCACACCCCGCTGTTTTGCCCATTAAAGATGCGTTTAGGTTAATCCTCGTAGAAAATACAGGACTTGGGTGGAGAGCAGCTCACATCCTGGCGACTCACTTGATAGCGTCCCTTCAAAGGAGCATCGGGCTACCCTGAGGGAATGCATGCTAGAGATGAAAGTCCCTGTATCTTTCTGCTTCTCACCATCTTCCCTGCTACCGCCTGGGTCTGGACCAGCTTCACTCCTCCAACTGTAGTCATTTCGCCACAAAGCAGCTAGAAGGTTTCTTCCTTTAAAAATCTTCGATCGAGGGCTTCCCTGATGGCGCACTGGTTGAGAGTCCGCCTGCCGATGCAAGGGACACGGGTTCGTGCCCCGGTCCGGGAAGATCCCACATGCCGCCGAGCGGCTGGGCCCGTGAGCCATGGCCGCTGAGCCTGCGCGTCCGGAGCCTGTGCTCCGCAGAGGGAGAGGCCACAACAGTGAGAGGCCCGCGTACCGCAAAATCTTCGATCGATCGGGCATGCCATACCTCTGCTCAAAATCCTCCAAATAGCTCCCAGTCTCCCTCAGAGTGATATCCCGGCTCCATGCACAGCCTACAAGCCAGGCCTCCTCCCTTTGTTTCATTCGCTCCCCCTTGCTCAGCATTGGGCAGCCTGCTTTCCCTTCCGCAGATCTCCCATGACCACTCCCACCGCACAGCTTTGCATCGGCTCTTCCCTATCCCTTAGATCTTCCCTCTCCCCTGGCTCCTTCTCAGCCTTCAGGTCTCAACTCTCAAGTCACCTCCCCAGAGAGGCCTCCTAATCGAAAGTCGCAAGTCCCACATCACTCTCACAGAACATTGATTGAAATGATCTTATTTGTTTATTATCTGCCTCCCTCCATGAAAGCATAAGCTCAGGAGAGTAGGCATTGTCTTATTCACCACTGAATCCCCAGGGCCTAGCACTGGTTTTAATAAGGATGTTCTTGGTTAACTGCAAGTAACAGAAAATGCTGTTCAAACGATGCAAAAGGCCAGAGATGGGACTAAGCCATTGGCACAGTTAATTAGGGTGCCTGCTCCATTTCTCTGCGATTCTTTCTGCATGTCCTTCTCAGTGTGTTGGTAACATCCTCAGGCTTCCTTCCCTCATGAGGACAAAATGACTGCGGCCATTCCTGGGCTTCATCAGCACACCACAGACAGTCATCCAACCACCGAACAGCCCCCCTGGGCTTTTTACTCCGGAGTAACTCAGTTTATGTGCCCACCAGTGAAACAATCACTTTGGCCACGCAGTGCCAAGCATTGGTGGGTTTATGCCTGGACAAGTGCCCAGTCCCAAACCAATCACTTGGGGGTTATACTGGTTAACTCAGGCCACTCAATGCCCACCCCTGGAGGAGGGGTTAGATGCTGGTGAGGCTCCCAGCAATGTTTGCTGCAGGGCTCAACTGATTTGTTAACTGGATGAGGCAACGTGCAGTGTATACACGTATATGTACAATAGATTCGGATATGGCTGCGGGCGTGGATATGGACATACACGTAGATATGGAATGGAGGTGTGAGAGGCATGCATTTGGGGGTCAGGACAGGGCAGGGCCTGGGGCGGGACCATCTTCCAGAGGACTTTACAGCTGCATGAGGGCTTGGCCCTAGTAGGTGGCAAGATACCAATACAGTCCCTCTACGAAATTTGGTCAGCTCTGCCTCGGGAAGAAGGCTGAAACAGTTGGAGGGTCATCAAATTCTTTCTCCCATCGGCATCTGTGGCTCTCTGTTCCCAGGGTGTGCACTCTGCTCTGAAGCCCTAAAACACACTCTCTTTCTCAATCGCTCCCCACTCCCACCCTTCAGCACTGCATCTGTGTTTCAGCTGGGGTCCCGCTGAAGACATGTCCCAAAGACAACAGTGGCAAGAGGCGGCCAGACATCCCGGTCCAGGAATACTCTCCAGTGCTCTACTATGTGATTCTGCAATTATCGGTAACATCATCAAGTTCAGCTCTGGCCTGTTAACATGCACAAAAGCAGAAAGAATGAGAGTAGAAACAGAATCTGATTTTCTCAGCTATGTGCAAACTATACAAATATGTATTTTAAAGAAAAACGTATGTGGCATAGCCAGACTTTGTTATTTTAAAAAGACTCACAATAGAAAATGTTTTGGGACTGTGAAAAATGAAGTCTGTTCACATTTCTATATTCCATTTCTTTCCGAAAAAAAATTGGATGTAGGACAGATTGAGAGCGCCGTGCCTTTTTTCCTAGTATTTCTGCTGCTCTTAGCTAGAGACACAGTTCTCATCCTCCACTCTTTGCTCACTCTTCCCTCCCAGCCCACCTTGAACCAACTAGAATTTAAGATTAATAAGCTGAGTGATCAAGAAAATAAATTTTAACAAAAAAGGTGAGTGGGAAAGGAATAGAAAGCTCGGTAAAATGGAACGAGCAAAGAGAAGTTAAATGAGTTCTTCTGACTGACTTGGCAAAAAGGACTGGTGGGTAAGGCCCCCTGTGGAAGGCAGAATTGTAAGATACCCCCAAGAGCCCCATTCCCTATATACATGCTTGTACAGTCCCTTCCCCTTGAATATGGATGAAACCTGTGAATATGTTGGGAGAGTAGCTCCCTTGACTTGGTTACTGTATTAGTTTGCTCACGCTACCATAACCAGGCACCACAGACTGTGCAGCTTAAACAATTGGAAATGTATCTTTTCACAGTTCTGGAAGCTAGAAGGCAGAGATCCAGGTGTTAAGAGGGTTGGTTCCTTCTGAGATCTCTCTCCTTGACTTATAGATGGCTGTCTTCACATGGTCTTCCCTCGGTGGGTGTCTGTGTCCCTGTCTCTTCTTACAAGGACACCAACCATATTGGGTTAGAGCCTGTCCTATTGACCTCATTTTAACTCAATTATCTCTTTAAAAACCCTATCTCCAAACACAGTCACATTCTGAGGTACTGGGGGTTCAGACTTCAACATTTGAATTTTGGGGGAACACATTTCAGCCCGTAACAATTATGCTGTACATGTGGTGGGCAGAATAATGACTCCCCCGAAATGTTCACGTGTTAATCCCTGGAACCTGTGAGTATGTTACCAGACCTGGCAATGGGGGGTTGAAGGTGAAGATGAAACGAAGGTTGCTATTTAGCTGACCTTAAGAGGGGGAGAGTATCGTGGATTACCTGGGTGGGCCCAGTGTTATCACACAGGCACCCCAAAGATATATTCACTTACTAATTCCTAGAATCTGTGAATGGCAAAAGAGTGGATCTTACCTTGTATGGGGAAAGATGTGATTAAATTTAGGATCTTGAGAGGGGGGAGTTTATCTGGATTATCCTGGTGGGATAACCTTTGCTAATCCCTGATAACCTAAATGCAGTCTCATGTATCCTTATAAGAGGGAGGCAGAGGGAGTTTGAAACAGACCCACCCAGGGGAGAAAGCCATGTGAAGACAGAGGCAGAGACTGGAGTGATGTGGCCACAAGCCAAGGAAGCCTGCAGCCACCAGAAGCTGGAAGAGGCTTCTCAAAACACCAACCGCCCAGCGGCGAGTTTAAGAGAGTTCAAGGGGAGCTTCACTATTTGCTTCTCAACGGGCCTGACTCCCACCCCCAGTGTCTGCCTGGGCGAGCTCTAGTGTTCCATGCCTTTCCACGCGGGCAGATACCACAGCAACCAATTTTGCTCACACTCTGTTTGCCCAGTGCCCTGCCCTGTGCCTGACACAGAATAGTTGTCCAGTGCGTATGTTGGGTGAATGAATGTTATTCCGTATCATGTGCCTTGTAAGAATTCTTTCTAGTGAGTTTGACATTTATATATGCTTCCCATTTCCTTGAGTCCCTGAGGCAGCTGGATCTGCCATGGAGGGGGAGTCCTGGGGGCAGGTGCAGCCCTGCGAAGAATTAGGCCTCATATCTGCCCTCAACACAGTGTTTGCTACAGAACGCACATTATTCATATTTGACATCGTTCAAACACATGGTTCTTCGTATGTCAGAGATAGATGTAGTTTTCATTCTAGAAGGTGTGTGTTCTTTCTGTTAACGCAGTGGGTTTAAAAAGTTTAATTTGTGGCAGTTCCATAATAATAAGTGATAATTTTTGTGTTCTCATCTGTTTCATTAAGCTTTGGTTTTACTAATAGTAGTTAGTCTCCTCCTTATAATAACCTTCAGGTAACTTGATGATTATGTCCAATCCAACAGGCTTAGCATAGACTGCTAGGGTAGCTGTTTCAGCATGACCCCTCTAACCAGAAATGACAGATGTTTCAATCATCACATTCAGCTCAAGGAACAAGCTTCCTGAATCCTGATCACACGTTAAAATGTATTTAATTGTTTTAACAAAATAAGCATTGGTACGTTGAATCTTTAATTATTTTCATTATGAATATGCCATGTGGTTGTTGATGCTTAAAGAGATCTTCTCTCTGTACTAAATATCAACTTCTTTGGGGTAAAGTCATGATCTTTCATGTTCCAAAGAACGTTTAGTGAATTTTCTGAGAATCCATGTGACTGTCCCTTGTAAACTGCCCCAATGGTACACTCGGTATAAAGCAATGAACCCACACCCAAAGTCCGTAGTCTACATTAGGGTTCACTCTTGGTGTTGTACATTCTATCGTTTCGGACAAACGTATAATGACGAGGATCCACTATTATCATACAGAATAGTTTCACTGCCTTAAAACCGCCCCTGTACTCTACCTATTCATCCTTCCTCCCTCTGCTCCCCCCCACCCCAACCCCTGGCAACCACTGATCTTTTAACTATCTGCATAGTTTTGCCTTTTCCAGAATGTTATATAGTTGGAATGATACATTATATAGCCTTTTCAAATTGGCTTCTCTCACTTAGCAATATGCATTGAAGGGTACTGCATGTCTTTTCATGGCTTGAAAACTCATTTTTTTTAATGCTAAATAATATTCCATTGTCTGGATGGACCACAGTTTGTGCATTCACCCATTGAAGGACATCTTGGTTGCTTCCAAGTTTTGCCAATTATGAATAAGGCTGCTATAAACGTGTGTGCATGTTTTTTGTGGAGTTCAGTTTTCAGCGCCTTTGGGTAAATACAAACGTGTGTGATTGCTGGATTGTATGGTAAGAGTATGTTTAGTTTTGTAAGAAACTGTCTTCCAGAGTGGCTGTACCATTTTGCACTTCCACCAGCAATGAATGAGAATTCCTGTTCCCTCACAGCCTCCCTAGCATTTGGTGGTGTCCGTGTTTCAGATTTTGGCCCTTCTAATAAGCGTGCAGTGGTATCTCGTTGTTGTTTTAGTTTGCAATTCCCTAATGATGTATGGTATCGAGCTTTCCATGTGTTTGTTTTCTGCTTGTATATCTTCTTTAGTGAGGTGTTAAAGCACATCTTTATAACAAATGCTTTAATAAAGATAAAAAACCTGACAAACTTTTCAAACCCTTTTTTTTAAAGTCATCTTGTAAGAAACAGTTTGTAAAATCTAAAGTCTACTAACTAAATACATACAGTTGACTCTTGAACAACGTGAGGGTTAACCCATGGACCATGCAGTAATGTAATATCTACTATTGAAGAATATTTGTGTGTAAGTGGACCTGTGCAGTTCAAACGTGCGTCGTTCAAGGGTCAACTGTGTAAATTAAGAATGTCCGATTTGGGGGAGGTGCGTTGGTCAAGGAGACAGAAGATCTGAGTTCTGGTTCCGTCTTGCCACCAAATGTTTCAATTGAGGCAAGTCACTTCCCTTTCTGAATCTCAGTGTCTTCTATAAAGTAAGGGTGATGTCTAAGATTCAACTACGGCTTTCTTTTTCTTTTGTATTTTAAGTCAGTCACTATAATGGCCCCTGTCAGTATAGAGACATGTGAGCCCCTTGATTGCCTCATGGTAAATTTTATATTATCATCTTGAAAATTTTCCATATTTCTGTTCTGTGCTGAAATGAAGAGCTTTGAATGAGGCTGAAACCTAGCAACCAGCTCTCCTGAAATGCCTCATTGAATGTGTCGTACATAGAGTGTATCAGGGGAGAGTATATACAGCAAAAATGGTAACCACGCTTCAGCATTAATTTCATTTGATGACTCACCCACTTTGTCATCCAAAGATGGCATTGATCTAAATTGTGACCTTTTCTTCTACTTCATGTCATTAGAATAATGCCAGTAAAAGGGCAGTGACTCACCACTGGAGCAGATTCTTCTTGAGAAAATTAGCAGAGCTTTGTCATGGAAATCTTGGTCAAAGGGTCTTTTATTAACTTCATCAGGTGAGAAAGCCCATCCCTTGCCCAGCTGGTTAAGGGCCTCTTGTATAATATGTCCCGTGGAGTCCATCTAGCCCAACCATATTATTTTGTTGATGTTTTCCCCTTCTGTCTGTAATTTAGGCTTTGAAGGCACGAAATAATTTTTCACCGAATCAGTTGTTAATTGTCATTGCCTCTGTAATTGGAAGGGTCTTAGGGGGCTTGTTTTGCACTCTGGACTAGTTTTCATACATAGTTGGTGGATGCAAAGCCCTTTACGCATGTATGTTATTTGTGTGTCTGCACTTGTAGAAGTGGATACTCGATGGCAAGAGTGTTGAAATTATTGTTTTCCACTTACGAAATGAGCACATCAGGAGTTTGGGTATTAAAAATAAGGCCTTGTCATTAGACACAGTTTGCTTATTATTTCAACATACCCTGGTCTTATTCAATTATATGTCAAGGCAATATTTAATAAGTATAATAATTATCATTTGTGCTTAATTTAATCCAAACTTCTCTAGCCTACTTATATTCCTCTTGTAAAATACTAACAGAAAATTGCACGTACTTGAAAATTTGATAAATACCTCACACAACTGGAAGCAACTATCTCACGATCGATCATCTAGTCTCACTCTTCATGTGCATTTGAGGCCCAGAAAGGGGAAGTAGCTTGCTGAAGGTCACACAGCAAGCCATGGAAAAGCTGAGGCAACACTTTAATTCTCCAGCTCCCAGGCCAGCCCCTTGGTATCTCAGTAGCCCCTCTGAATCGGAGCCCCTGGGGATAATGTTGAGTGTTCAGGAGAGTGTTAAATGATATTCTGTGCCATCTGCTTGAGAAGTCTATAGTATATTTAGAAACATTGCTTTTCCAAGTGGTCCCAGCATATAAGGTCTGGGATTCAAAGAGGGTAAATTAAGATATTTTAAAAATTCCTTTCTGTGTTGCCTCTTGGTCTCTAGTAAGCAAGATGCTTTTAGATTCATGATGTGCTTGTAAGTCAGTAAGATTGATTTCCACAAGAGACACAAGAAATTTAGAGTCATAACTTCACGGAACACCATGTATAGACTTCTGCTTTGGCATAAGGTACTAAGAAAATCTTTTCCTCAAAGTAGTGGAAATAAAATCACTAATGTGTAGTCATTGGAACAGATCCTTCTGGTGAATAAGGGGCCGATTATCACCTTTTGGAGGCTATATTAACTCTTTTATCCCTGGGTTAGGTTACTAGTTAGTCTCTGGTCATCCTTTTTATAAATTCGCTTCCTAGTAGATACGGATTTTCTTCTTCCTAAAAATTTACATACTTTCACAAGAAGCCTGCCTGAACTGAAAGTAGATAACTGAGTCGATTGTTTATGTTTCCAAATCGTTTTAAATGAATTTTAAGAAAACTTAGGCAATTCAGTAATTGGTTGAATCATCAAGCAAAGCGAAGCTTCAAGGGCTATAAATAGCAGTATTTACTGGTTTCAAATATCCATGGGGAAGAGTCAGTTAGATTGGACTCTGTCACACACATCCTAGTCTGTGTAATTCTTGAATTCATTTTTCTGGGGGCTAATGCCATAGAGATCAGACTTTTTATTCATTCATTCAGATATTAATTCTTCAAATAGATGTAGTGAGTAACTTCCATTTGCCAAATCAGGGGTGAGGTCCAGAGAGGCATGAAGGACATGGTTCCTGAATGCAAGTAGCTCCCAGATTGGAGAGGGGAAGTGGCAAGGAAGTAGGGATACTCCATGTTTAGAGGGGCTGGGAGGAGGGCATGTCAGGGACAGTGCAGAGCAGGAGGTGGCGTATCAGGGTGGGAAAGGGGAAGAGGGTGTGGGGTTTGGGGAGGTGGCAGGCTCAGGACACAGAGGGCCTTGTGAGCGCCATGCTTGCCCAAAGGAAAAGCATGTGCCAAGGCCCAGGGGTGGAAGGGAGTTCAATATGGCTGGAACAGAGCTGCAGATCTTCAAGGGCAGAGAGTAGGGGCAGAAGCACGGGTCTAAGGGTCATGAGATTGGGCAACAGGGAACCAGCGAAAGGTTTTTTAGCAGAAGAAGGACATGATCAAACCCGTGCTGTTAGAAAGCTCCCTTACCAACAGTGGGGAGAAGTGTCGGGATACTTTGCTAGTTTCCATTATTTTGCTGGTACAACTCTGCTGCAGTGAACACCCCCATATAAGTCTCCTTGAGTGCAAGGAAAATCATAGGCAAATGACCAACTTCCCCCCAAGCTGGGGAACCACTGGACGAATTGTGACTTATTCATAGAATGGCAAAACTGAATGAACCAACTGCACATGTATCAACGTGGATAGTATCGAGGGCGAGAAGGGAAGTTGAAAATAGGCTACGTGCAGTGCAATACCACTTATGTGAAGTTTAAAAACACACAATAAGGCACATTGTGGATAAGCAAGTGCATAGGGTGAATAGAAGAGCACACACCTACCTCAGCTATTGGGTGCCCCTGTAGTGAGAGGGGAAGGGAGCAGGGTTTGGCCTTCAGCTGTTTGGTAAGGCTTTATTTATTTAAAAAAAAGTATATGTCAATCCTAATTTCCTAATTTAGCCCTCCCCCCCTTTCCCTCTTGGCAACCATAAGTTTGTTTTCTATGTCTGTGACTCTATACGTCTTGTAAGTAAGTTCATTTATACCATTTTTTTAGATTCCACATATAAACGATATCATATGATATTTGCCATATACACACTACTATATATAAAATAGATAACTAGTAAGGACCTGCTGTATAGCACAGGGAACTCTACTCAATACTCTGTAATGACCTATATGGGAAAAGAATCTAAAAAAAATGTGGATATATGTATATGTATAACTGATTCACTTTGCTGTGCAGCAGAAACTAACACAACATTGTAAATCAACTATACTCCAATAAAATTTTTGTTAAAGTTAGATAATAACAAAAAATTATAAAAATAAATAAATAAAAATAAAAAGTAAAATGTTAACATCAGTGAAATCTGGGTAATGGGGACATAGGTGTCTGTTGTATTATTTTCTGTGTTTGAAATATTTCAAAATTCAAATTTATAGTAGAACAAAGAAAAGAAAAATACTATTGTATCAACGATTGTACCCTTGGCTGCAAGTAAGAGAATAAGAAAGAGACCTAAGAATAGATTTTTAATTATCCCATTAAGCGTTGACAAACTACAGCCTGCTGTGGGCCAAATCTGGCCTGCTATTTTTTTTTTAAACATCTAATGATATCATCACTTTTTTAAAAAAAAGTTAATTAATTTTTGGCTGCATTGGTCTTCGTTGCTGCGTGCGGGCTTTCTCTAGTTGCGGTGAGCGGGGGCTACTCTTTGTTGCGGTGCGAGGTCTTCTCATTGTGGTAGCTTCTCTTGTTGCAGAGCACAGGCTCTAGGCGCGCAGGCTTCAGTAGTTGTGGCGTGCAGGCTCAGGAGTTGTGGCTCACGGGCTTAGTTGCTCCCCGGCATGTGGGATCTTCCCGGACCAGGGCTTGAACCTGTGTCCCCTGCATTTGCAGACAGATTCTTTTAATTAATTAATTAATTTTTTTTTTGAGGTATGCAGGCCTCTCATTGTCGTGGCCTCTCCCGTTGCGGAGCACAGGCTCCAGACACGCAGGCTCAGCAGCCATGGCTCACGGGCCTAGCCACTCCGCGGCATGTGGGATCTTCCCGGACTGGGGCACGAACCCGTATCCCCTGCATCGGCAGGCAGACTCTCAACCACTGCGCCACCAGGGAAGCGCAGCAGACAGATTCTTAACAACTGCGCCACCAGGGAAGTCCCTGCTCTTGTTTTTATATGACCCATGAGCTGAGAATATTTTTTACCTTTTTAAGTGGTTGAAAAAATTCAAAAGAAGAATTTCCGGGTTGTGTGAAAATTGTATGAAATTCCAACTTCAATGTCTATTAATAAAGTTTTATTGGCACACAGCCATGCCCTTTCATTTACGTATTGGTTATGGCTGCGCTTGCATACCAAGGGCAGAGCTGAGTTGAGACAGAGATAGACTGCAAAGCCTAAACTATCTACTGTCTGGCCCTTTAAGAGTTTGCTGACCCCTGCCATTTACTGAAATGGTCCAAACATCACGTATCACATGACAATGTCCAAAGGTTGAGGTGGGTTGGTTGGGAGGGGTGGCGGTATTGCCTCATGTGTCTCTCACTTTTTTAACAGGGAGGATATTCTTTCCCAGAAACTTTCTAGCAGATTCCACCTTAAATCCCACTGGTCAGAAGTGGGTCACATGGCTATCCTGGGGCTGAGGGAAGAAGCAGTCAGATCTTCTGAGTGTAGAGAAGGCTTCAGTTAGGAGGGGGGAAGGGATAGAGCAGCAAACAGGCAATAGTACCTGCTCCAAGTATAAAGTTAAAAATGAAAAGATTGGATTAGAACGGGCAAGAGGGGATGTGGGGAGACCACTTAGGAGGCCAGTGGCCAGTGCCATCGTCCAGGAGAGAAATGATAAAATGATGGGGCCTCGGACCCAGGGACCTTTCACAGAATGAAGGTGGTTGGATTCTGGATATAACTTGAAGGACAAGCCAATGGACTGGATATTGGGGGAAATAATTACATTAAGCAGGACCCCCAGGTTTCTGGCTGGGACAACCGGGTGTCATTCCAGGAGATGGGGCAGATGCAGTTTTGATGTAGATGTGAGGAGCCAGTCTCAATGTCTTGTTTCACCATATTTTCACGTAATAGAGGTGAGAAAATAAAGCAGAGGCAGTGTTTTTGCTTAAAAGAGCTATAACTCAGAGTGATATTTTTCTACTCGGAAGAAATAGAGCTGTTAACCAAAACAGGTTCATTTTGCCCAGACATGCAGCAAGTCAAAACGCTGACACCGAGGTTTGCAGCAAAGGCAGGGTTTATTCGCAAGGAAGCCAAGCGAGGAGATGGGAGAGCAAGCGTCAGATCCGCCTCCCTGAAGGCAAGGGGCTTGGGGTGTTTCTGGGATGCAGAATAAAGAAGCAGGGTGGTCTGAGGCATGGGGAGCAAGGGGAAAGGCGAGTGGAAAGAAAGTGTGGAAATTGTCCTTCTGGGCAGGTGTAACTAAGCTCCAGGCCTCTGCATGTTCAAAAATGGAGGCGCTTCCTAGGGTCTAAGGGTAGAATTTTCAGCCCTCTGGCGACAAAAGTTCCCAGCTGGAGGGTCAGTGGTCCTGCCCAGTCTTAACCCGCTCAGCTCCAACTAGACACAGTTGAACTCCAAGTTCCTGGAAAACAACTTGAGCAAACATCTTATTGTTTAGGCTCCCTGCCAGTTGGAGGACCTGCAAATCTTTTGTAGCAACAAAACGACCTTGATTAGTGAAGGCAAGTGAAACGGATTTGACTAACGATTACCCACAGGTTCAGAGTCATTCATGAGTAAGTGGAACAATGTCATATACGGGTCCAGCATTCTGCAGTTTACAAAGTGCTTTCATATCCACTTTTCCATCTGACTCTCAACTCTGGAAGTTGGTACGACAGGATTCATCCTCATTTTCCAGGAGAGGAAACTGGGATGCAGAGAGGGGGAAGTCCAAAGGCTGGAATAGGAGGTGTGTCCTCTCTTCCTAGGTCAGAACAGGGCTGTTAAAACTGAGCCTTCAATAACAAAAAAACAAACAACCCAATCCAAAAATGGGCAGAAGACCTAAATAGACATTTCTCCAAAGAAGATACACAGACTGCCAACAAACACATGAAAGAATGCTCAACATCATTAATCATTAGAGAAATGCAAATCAAAACTACAATGAGGAATCACCTCACACCAGTCAGAATGGCCATCATCAAAAAATCTAGAAACAATAAATGCTGGAGAGGGTGTGGAGAAAAGGGAACACTCTTGCACTGCTGGTGGGAATGTGAATTGGTTCAGCCCCTATGGAGAACAGTATGGAGGTTCCTTAAAAAACTACAAATAGAACTACCATATGACCCAGTAATCCCACTACTGGGCATATACCCTGAGAAAACCAAAATTGAAAAAGAGTCATGTACCAAAATGTTCATTGCAGCTCTATTTACAATAGCCCGGAGATGGAAACAACCTAAGTGCCCATCATCGGATGAATGGATAAAGAAGATGTGGCACATATATACAATGGAATATTACTCAGCCATAAAAAGAAATGAAATTGAGCTATTTGTAATGAGGTGGATAGACCTAGAGTCTGTCATACAGAGTGAAGTAAGTCAGAAAGAAAAAGACAAATACCATATGCTAACACATATATATATGGAATTTAAGAAGAAAAAAAAATGTCATGAACAACCCAGGGGTAAGACAGGAATAAAGACACAGACCTACTGGAGAACGGACTTGAGGATATGGGGAGGGGGAAGGGTGAGCTGTGACAGGGCGAAAGAGAGTCATGGACATATACACACTAACAAACGTAAGGTAGATAGCTAGTGGGAAGCAGCCGCATGGCACAGGGATACCAGCTCGGTGCTTTGTGACCGCCTGGAGGGGTGGGATAGGGAGGGTGGGAGGGAGGGAGACACAAGAGGGAAGAGATATGGGAACATATGTATATGTATAACTGATTCACTTTGTTATAAAGCAGAAACTAACACACCATTGTAAAGCAATTATACCCCAATAAAGATGTTAAAAAAAAAAGATAAAATACAAAAAAAAACAAAAAAAAACCTGAGCCTTGTCTTTCATGGATGACATGTTTGCTTTTGTTTACCTTTGACATGCACCCAGCTAAGAATCCACTTTGGGTTTTTCCTCTTTTAATATTACATGAAAACTTTGTTATTTTACACTTTAAAATATCTTCCTATTATTTTAATACTCCCACACCAAAAAAAGAGACAGTAATTGCGTTGTTCACTTATTTTTAGACAATTTCACGTGTTTTGAATCATCTCTAAAACCTTATTTCCACAGCACATAACAAAATTAATTAAATTGCTTTTTGAAGCAAGGCTGCTTTGTGTCCCACTGAAACGATGACTCACGAGGTCCGACTGAGTCTCATTGATATTCCTCCCCCAGCAAGTAATTTAAATGTGAGTTATATAGAAAGGAAAAGAAAGAACAAGGAAAATGAACACACAAACAAAGAAAACTTTCCCTTGCTTACCTCTTTGACAAGTTTTCCTGGTAACAGTATTGATAACCAGCATCTCCGTGTCCCGGGCTGTGTAAATGGGCCAGGGAAGGTAGATTTTGGCCCAATATGAGGAGACATTTTCTGATCCACTGAGATGCCCAGTGTTGGTACCATTTGGCTTTGGTGCCAGTGAGCTTCTTGAAACATGGATGTAATCATGGCTGCCTGGTGGCGGTGGTGGTGGGGTGGGTATAGGATTTTTTAGTTAACAGTGCATGGACTTGGCATATTGAAGGAATAGGAGGGAGCCCAGCCAATCTGAACCTCTGGGAGACGAGGGCAAGGTAAGTCTGGGTAGTAAGGTGTGGCAGGATGATGGGATATCTTGAGTTGAAACAATATCCTGAAGAAGAAAATGCTTTTGACAAAATCACTTTTTATTTTATTTAGAAACTTTTCAGCATTTGGAAACATAGCACCTAGCACACGACAGACATGTAATGAATGTTTGCTGAATGCCCCCCTACAGGGATTAGGGAGGAGGAATGACAGAATGAATGAGCTAGCGCTTAATAGAGCATGGTGGACTGCAGAGCAGTGGGAGGGATTCGGGATGCTTTTATGTGGACTTTTGAAGGCTGGCTTTGAACTAAGGGGAACTTGGAGGCTGCATTCTATATGAACATTGTGGCTTTGCTACAAGCCTGTGTTCTTTGAGTGACGGGCCAACTGGGCATTTAACCTGGTGCTTCTTCTGGTGGCAGTGGGCATCAGGAGACTGTCCAACCTTCTACTTAGAGACTATTTTTCCTTGATTTTCAGAAATACAAGGGTGGGTAGCACCCAGGAACTGAGACTTGATGGAGATGATTTGGGCCCACGTTTGTTTTTTCCATTTTTAAGAGGCATGTCTCATGGACAAGCAATAACATTAGGGAAAGTGTATCACAAGTTTCGGGGGACACTTTTGGCTAATCCCATAATCACCCTGTGTCTTAATGTCCTCATGGGTGAGCATGCTGCAGGGGGTGGGGTGGTGAATTCAATGTGCCCTTATTGAGATTATTACTCCTAGTTGCTGATTAATGGTGCTTATTTTGAAATTGATTTTGGAAAATGTACCCAAACAAAATGAAAATCCACTCCTGTGGCTAGCATGGTCCACTCTGTGAACTCACAAATGTCCCTCAAAGGCTACATTCTGCAGAAAATAACTGCAATTTAAAAATATGAGCCTCTAATAGAACCACCTTGGAGTCTGCACCTATTTCACTACCCTTCCAGCCACAGCACAATTACCTCCTGAGCTGTTTGCTAGCAACATTAATTAACTGCAGGCCTGGGGACAGACAGACACATCCAGGTCAGAATACTTTACCAGGCTGACACTTAGATGGTGAGCAGAAACCTTGCTTTTATCATTTCCAATGGTCACTGCTCAACCGAGCTCTAAAAGAAACCTAACATTTTCTGTATCTACAGAAAACATTTTTTCCCGAGTGAACCTCACTGCCACCTCGGACCAAGTTAGATTACATAACTGCCACCGAATATTAGGAATTAGCTACAAAAGTTTCAGAAAGACCTTCTTATTTTTCAAAGTCCAACATTTTTTCTTACCAAGTACCTATGAACAGTAAATAAAAGAATAATTCGTAATAGAATAACGATCCCCTCATTATTCCTTAATCTTTTATTAATCTCCTTATTATGAATTAGGGGAATATGCTAGAAAAGAAGATATTATTGCTCTTTCTGCTTCCATAATAAACAACAGTAATTTTCTGGTGGAATGCATCCCCCTTCTCTACAGGGAATGACTTATTTGCTTCAGGACTGAACAAAATGAGGAATTATGACATCACTGAATCCACTTTGAAAATTAATATGAAGCGCTTGTCATGAAAATATGGATCTTCCCAGTGGGGAAAAATGTGGCTAACATCAAATGAATCAGAAATCCGAAAATGTCAGGCTGTCACTTACCTGAGCAGTTTGTTTTGGTTCTGTACAAGGAGGCTGGAAGGCAACTGACGATTGGGAATAGAAACATGAAGATAAACAAACAAGACCAAAAATCAAAATAAAAAACAAAAAACAATATTTTCACTGACTTCTTATCGAAGTATGGAACCAACAAAGCTGCCGTAGAGATCATAGAATCTTAGAGCTTGAAGAATCCAGAAGTTTCTTAACAGTCTTCCTTTTTTTTTTTTAAACAGAACATCTTTTCCTACCAAAATTTAATGTCATTATGGGAAAGTTTTGTGAGCAAAACTACCCTGGCTGAAGTGCACACACGTGTATGTATGTGTGTGTGTGTGTGTGTGTGTGTGTGTGTGTGTATTGGGGAGCTGAGGAATGTTCTCTCCACCCATACCCACTACACCCACCTGCAGCCCCTGAGAAACTTTCCAGGAAGCTCATGGCCTTGAAGAGCTTGGGAAAAAAACTCAATCCATTCTGAAGTCCTCTGGTGATGGCAGACTCAGAGTCTCAGAGCTGGCTCAGGACAGGCCTGAGATCACCCAGGCAAACCAGAGCCACAGCAGAGCCAACCCTTCAAGCCAGGTGCACGCACCCCACGCAGGGCTCCTGAGCTGAGCTGTGCACCTCTCCCCACACTCACCTTTTTTCTTGGCCCCTCTGAGGAAAGTTTGCCACCAAAGGGTATTGCTATCATTAGCCGGCTCCGCATTTCAGATGTTAAGAAACTTCCCAGCTCTGCCGTTAATGTGGATCCCGTCGGAATTGAGTCTTAGGCACGAGTCATCTGTGGTCCTTTTGTCCTTGATTAATTTCGTGACATTTATTATAGAAAGGAAGTTTAGAAGCTTGAAACAGCCTTCCTCATTAATAATAAATTTTCTGGACTTCCCTGGTGGCACAGTGGTTAAGAATCCGCCTGCCAATGCAGGGGACACGGGTTCGAACCCTGGTCCGGGAAGATCCCACATGCCGCAGAGCAACTAAGCCCATGTGCCACAGCTACTGAGCCTGCACTCTAGAGCCTGTGAGCCACAACTACTAAGCCCACGCGCCTAGAGCCCGTGCTCCGCAATAAGGCAAGCCACCGCAATGAGAAGCCCACGCACTGCAGTGAAGAATAGCGCCCCCCTCGCCACAACTAGAGAAAGCCCACGTGCAGCAATGAAGACGGAATGCAACCAATAAATAAAGAAATAAATAAATAATTTAAAAAATAATAAATTTTCCCTTTTGGTAATATAAACATCATTCAAGACCCAATTAAAATGTCCCCAATGTTTTCAGTAAGGAAAGAACATTTATAACTCAACTTTGCCATGTGTTCTTGTCCCAAATGCTTGTCATCTCGATTAAATTGTTCATAACTGTTTGAAATGTAGAAGCCTTGGTGGACTTGGGCAGTCATATTTCAGTGCCTGTATATATAGCATTATCTGATCTGTTTGAATGGGTGATGGTAAAGGAGCCAACTTAGGTACTGGATCATGTGCTATTTTTAGTGCATTTCTGAGACGTTATTAATTGAATTCAGTTCATCTCTGCTTCAACTTGGCCTGCCATCGATTAATTGCGGAAACCTGGGACAGAACTAAAGGCTAGCAAAACAAAGTTCAAATTCAATTTGTTGGTCAGTCTACTGTCTTGAAACCAAACAGCATGATTAATAACATCTCACCAGTTCAGTTCTCTCACTAGAGAACCACTAAATAGGTGCTGTGCCACAGCTGCTCCTCAGTTCTGGAGCCATTCCAAAGAAAGGTGCCAGGGTCTGGGCCAGAAGCACAGCTGACTCAGCCCACACCATCCACGACGCCCTTACTCCTCCCAGGAGTAATGGAACCCAACCCATACACACCAGCTGGCTTGGCTGTAGGCGAGCAATGCCATGCACTTCCACTGGGCCAACCACACCGAGTGCCTGTGGTTTACCAGGCCCTGTACATGGCAACATCAGTATTGAGATGGGTAAGACATGGTACCATCTGAACGTAGTGACAAGCAGGCCAGTACTACGTGGAAAGTGCACCAAAGGAGGCATGGACAGGGTGCTTTGGGCCCATGAGAAGGAAGCGGCTAACTCAGGCTGGAGGGCAACGGCAGCAAAACCAGAGATTAAGGGGAGCATCTGGGAGGCAGTGATGCCTGCGCTGAGTCTTTTGTAAAATTTAAAATATATCATTTGTTTCTTATTATCAGAGGCTATATATTCATTGTAGAAAGTTACTATTTCCAAAAAGCAATATATATACATATATAGAGCAAAACCACCACCAGAGATAACCACTGCTTACATTTAAAACATATCAGAAGTTTAGTCTTTCTATCATCTACCTACGTATGTTACACAAATGCTTTAACAATGTGCTCATAGAGTGAGTGACTGATTTGTTGCTTCCTCTAAGAAAACCTAACAATACACAATGAATATTTTTTCATGTCATTAAATACTCTTCCACATAATACTTCGTTGTATGAGGTGCCCTAATTGACTTAACCTATTCTCTATTATGGAAATTTAAATTATTGCAACATTCTCATATTATTAACTAAGATGAGTATCCTTACACTTAAGTCTTTTTGCACGTCTATAATTATTTCCTTAGGACAGATTCCTAGAATGTAAAGTGTTGGGTCAGAGGTTCTGCACATTTTAAGGCTAAATACCAACCAGCAGTGTGTGAGAGTTTCCATTTTCTCCCACTCTTGCTGATGCCAAGTCACTTCAAAGTATTAACCAGGTAAAAATATCTCTAGTAGCCAGCTTCCAAGACAGCCTCAATCGTCCTCACTGCCTGATTTTCACACCTTTGTGTGGTCCCCTCTCATAAATAGGGTTGTCCTGTGAGACCAGTGGGATATTGCAGAAATGACAGGTATGTAGTACTTCTTTATTTTGATTTAATTTAATTAATTTTTGAATATTGTTTTCTTTTTTCCTAGCTGTATTCAGGTATAATTAATGCATAAAAATTGCATATACTTAAGGTGTGCAATTTGATGTTTTGATATGTGTTCACACTGTGTGTATTGTTGTATGATCATCACCATCAAGCTAATTAACACCTCTATTGCCTCACATAGTTACCTTGTATGTGTGTATGTATGTGTGTGTGATGAGATCACTTAAGATCTTAGCAAACTTCAAATATACAATATATCAATAGTATTGTTAACCATAGTCACATTGCTGTACATTAGATCTATAGAACTTGTTTATCCTGTATAAATGAAACCTTGTACGCTTTGACCAATGTCTCCCCATTTCCACAAACCCCCAGTCCCTGGCAATCGCCATTCTACTTTCTGCTTCTGTAAATTAAGCTATTTCAGACTCTACATTTAAGTGAGATTGTGCAGTATTTGTCTTTCTCTGTTTGGCTTATTTCACTTAGCATAATGCCCTCCAGTTTCATTCATGCTCTCACAAATGGCAGGATTTCCTTCTTCCAGGCTGCATAATATTCCTTTGTATATATAACATAGGTACTTCTGAGACTAGGTCATAAGCAGCATTGCCGCTTCTGCCTTGCTCTCTTGAGTTAATTGTTCTAGGGAAGCCAACACCACATCATGAGGACACTCAAGCAGCCCGACTTGCCAGCCATGTGAGCAAATCACCTTGAAAGCAGGTCCTTCAGTTCCATTTAAGCTTTAAGGTCACTGCAGCCCCAGAGACCCTGAGCCGGAACCACCCAGGTGAGCCACTGTCAAATTCCTGACCCACGGAAACTGTGAGATAATCAATATTTATTGTTTCTGTAAGCCAGTCAGTTTGGGAGTAATATGTTATACAACAATAGATAACTAATGCAATATATCACTTTTGCTGTATTTTTTCTTTGAGTTTTAGTGAGGTTTACATCTTTTTCAAATGTCTATTGACCACTTTATTTTCCTTCTCTAGTTTATGCCATATTTTTAGGGTGTTGGTCTTTTTGGTTTTTCCATTGATTTTAAGATCTTCTTTTCCCTCAGTGTTTATTTTCCTGAGATGAGGCGTAAAGGCACCAGGCGAGATTGGATGATAGGGAGAGGACAGGAGATTGCAGGGACATGTGGAGAAGTCACAGGAGATAGAGGAGAATAACGAGGGAGGGAGGAGTGCCGGGAAACTAGAGCAGTGCTACTCGCACTGAGTGTTCATAAGAATCGCCTGAAAATCTGCTCCAAATGCCAATTCAGTACGCCTGAAGTTCCCAGGTGATCTGCTGCTGCTGATCTGGGCAACACATCTTGAATAGCAAGAATTTAGAGAGACTGCTTAGGATTGGGGTAGAAATTGGCCATTCCTCTGCATTCAGTGGGGGTTAGGGTTAGAGGGCCGAATGGGAGAGAGACCAGCATGCACAGCGTGTGCCTAGGTTGTAGAGGTGGGGGAGGGTTGGCAGAGAAGCAGGTGGGGCTGGCTGATGGGAGTTTCCATGTATCTTAGAATCCAAGGAGGTAGCTTAACGTTTATTTTTCTCTGAGTTTCGGTAATATCAAGGCGGCCTGACTGATTTCTCAGATATTAGACTAAATTTTATTCTTTCTCGTGAGAGAGCAGCTAATAAGATAAGATACTCTGAGGTTTCACTCTGTGCCCAGCGATATGTGCATAGATACTCTCTCAAGACCTTGGGAGGTATACCCTATTTTAAAAATGAAGAAATTCAAGGTCAGAGAAGAAGTCAAGCAGCTTGTCCAAGGCCACACAGCCAGTATGTGGCTGAGCTGAGGCTTGGGTCAAGGCATGGCTGACTCTAAAATCCCTGCCCACCTTCTCGGTGCTTCCGTGGGCACTCAGAGGTGAGAAAGAGCCAGGGCGGCAGCCGCTCTAGCTGGGATCGTGGCAGGCAGGGTTGTAGTGCCACCAAAGTTCGTTCACCGTGAAAGACTTTTTCCTACAGTGGAGTCATGTCTTCTGTTATGGCAGCATATATCAGGCAGACCTTTGAAATAATCAGGCTGTATTTTCTTCCTCCGCTTCGAGGACTCAGTAGTCTGAGCCTGTTTCATCTTACTACGCCGACTGCTACTTCTCCCTCTCTTTTGACAGCTCCTTCTCATCTAATCTCAAGGTCAGAGGGCCATAAGGCTCATTCCGCAGGCGTCCTCACTTCCCTCCCCAGCACTCATTGCCTTTCTGATCTTATTCAAAATCATGGCTTTAAAAACCATACAAGTGCTCCTCCCAAATTGACCTTTCCAGTCCAGGCCTCTCCCTTGACCCCCAGACTTGTACACTGGACTGTGAACTTTGCATAGCCATTGGGGTGTGCAATAGATACCTCAAATCAAACCCCTAGTCTTCTTCCCTCAACTCACTCCTCTTGCCAACTTCCGCATCTCAGTAAAGAGAAGTTGCTCAGGCCAAAACCTTGGAGTTTAACTTGTTATCACTTTCTCCTACCCCATGCCTCATCCCTCAGCAAATTCTGTCCCTTTTTCCTTCTAAGCATAGCCACTGCTCACTCTCGCTGCTGCTTCCACCCAAGTCCCACTCAGCAGCAGCATCTCTTGCCAGCATCACTACAGTAGCCTCCTGTCTGCTCTTCCTGCCCGTACCCTCATCCCATTTGATCTGTTCTCTGCCCCATTGCCAGACTGACGTTCTAAAAGTAAAATCTGAATCATGTCCGTCATGGAAGCAACATAAATGTCCATCAACAGAAGAAAGGATAAAGAAGATGTGGTATATCTACAATGGAATACTACTCAGCCATAAAAAAGAATGAAATATTGCCATCTGCAGCATCATGGACCTAGAGATTATCATACTGAGTGAAGTAAGTCAAACAGAGAAAGATAAATGTCACATGATATAACTTATATGTGGAATCTAAAAAATGACACAAATGAACTTATCTATGAAACAGAAACAGACTGACAGACATAGAAAATAAACTTATGGTCACCAAAGTGGAAACAGCGGGGGTGGGATAAATTAGGAGTTTGGGATTAACATGCGCACAGTACTATATATAAAATAGGTAAACAGCAAGGACCTACTGTATAGCACAGGGAACTCAATGTTCTGTAATAACCTATATGGGAAAAGAATCTGGAAAAGAATACATATATGTATATGTATAACTGAATCACTTTGCTGTACATCTAAAACTAACACAACCTTTTAAATCAACTATACGCCAATAAAATTAAAAAAAAATCATGTCCCTTTTATGCTCAAAACTCTCAGTTAGAGTAAACCCAAAGGTCCTATATAATCTTCCTCTCAGTCACCCTACCTCCCCCTCCTGCTACCTCTCTGATTCCCTCTTCTACTCTCTCCCCCTTGCACTCAATGAGCAGCATAGGGAGAGGGGATACAATTTGCTTCAAAGGAAAGGTCAGGCATGTGTAGCGTAAGAGCAGACATGACCCAAAGGGAAACAGAGTCTTTTCTGTTTGCAAGAACTTTGCTTTCTAAGTATATGGACTCTGGGCAAGGTACCCAACAATTCTCCTCGCCGTGACTCAGGGATGAAGGGCCACCCACTGTGTAGAGTGATGACTGGGGATTCTTTTATAGACAGAGAGAGGCATTCCTACACTGAGGTTTGGTGTGTTGTAATTTCTGCTCGCTTGTTTGGTATTGTGTTGAGCCTTTTAATCTCCTACGATGTGCCACAAAAACTGTAATAATCAAATGTAGGCTATGAACACAAAAATTAGAGGACCACTTGTCTTGATTACAATATTCTTGAACGTAATAATAATTTAAAAATAACAATTTTTGGAGCCTAATAGAATCTGGGATTGACTTGTCCACTGTCCTCTCATTTTGTAGACTGGGAGGTAACCTTATGCTGTGTTACCCAGGGAGTCCTACCCACAGCCCCATCCTGCCTCCTCTTGAGCAGTGTCAATAAGACTATTATGATGAAGGCTCCCGGCAATAGTTTTTTCAGGGGAATTAGTGAAGTACTCAGAGAAGAATTTTTCAAATATCAATGATCTTCAAAACGGGCTCACTGTTTTCTAATTTCACACGGAGTTGAAGTATTTATTTTAGAGGGTAAGTGCTCTAATCATCTACAATATGCTTCATGAGAGGTTTTGATTTAAGCCTTGTCAGTCAATTTCTGCCAAGGTGGTATTTTGAAATCAGTGTATTACTTCCAGTGCCCGTAGAACATAGGGCTGCACTCATGTGCTGCGCTGTCGTGGGAAGTTTAAAAGCTCCTAATGGATCAACAGATTTTCAGCAAAGTAGAAACCATTTAAAAGTATGCAAAAAATGGATTAGAAAATAAAGTCATTATAGTAACTTGAAAGCGATTACTGATCCACAAGACTAAATGGGCTAAAATTGCTTGTACACATCTAATTATGGTGCACTAAATTTCAACTTTTCAAGTAGGTTAGTTTTTCAGTTGTTAGTCTTTGAAACTCTTCGTTTGCACTTGGAAGACATCAAAGCCAATGAGATAAGTACAGACTTGACTGAACTGGGTCACATTGATCCACTGATGTTAGTGATGAACCTGGGCTACTGTTGAATCTTGATGGTGTCATGTGGCAAACGATACGGCACCCTTCAGACCCGAGGAAGGAGGTCAGTCAAGAAGCACTCTGGAAGTGCCTGCTATGTGCCCTGGCGCTATTAGACAATGTGGGAGTGATGCTCAGTCTGGAAGGAGGAGATGAACCAGAAGACATGACTAGATCTGCGGTCAGGTGTGAGTTGAAGAGAGCTTGGGCTTTGGAGCAAGAGCTCCCTGAGTTCAAATCCTGCTGCTACCATGTCATAGTCATAAACCTGGGTAATTTAGTCTAACTTTTCTGAGCCTTGGTTTTCTCATTTGTCAGTTGGGGTTAATAATGGTGGCCACTATGGTGAGCATGATGTAAGAGTCTGTATGTAAAGTCTGTGCACTTAGCATGCACTAAGTGTCGCTTATTTCCCTTCTTCTGTTCACCTCTGTACATGGTATAGTACCAACATTCAGAATAAGGCAATTCACAGGTATCTTTTCACCTGAACCCTGAGAAGGGGGAAATCCAGCACTCATGTGGCCTGAGTGCTGGGCTGGAAATGACGGAGGAGAAATGCACAGAGGAGGTGGGAACAGATAAGGTTGTCATGGTTAGAGGAAGCAAGGACAACACATAGTCCGTGGCTTCCCAATGACTTTGCACATAAAATCCCACTTAGAAAATGATACTATTGTATGGCAGACTGGAATTAGACAAATGAGGCTATTCACAGCTCGAGATGTCCTTCCCACAGGTGGAGCCCCTGCCCCAGCCTCTGTCAGCCAACAGAAAGACTGAGGGGGTCAACCATGTGAGCCTGTGACTAGTTTGTAGCCCACTGGTTGGGAAGTTCTGGTATAGAGAACTTAAAAGTTCACTGCACTAGCCCCCTTAAGTCCTTTTTGGAATGAGGCAGGGGGTGAGCGAATAAGACTTCAAGCAGTGAATTCCCTACGCTTGGCACTGGTACCTGAGGTATAGTGCCAGGGACGGGGGAGAGGGGGCCGCCTGTACACAAGGAGCAAAGGCCAAGTGGACGGATGTGTTCGGTGCCCTCCCCTACTTTCCTGCCTTCTGTAGGTGAGCTCTTTGCACTGGTCTGCTCTAAGCCACTGAAGTTCTCTCTGCGTGGCCCATAATGCTTTGTGTGTCAGTACTCAATAAATATATGTTGAGTTGGATTGAATATACAAAGCTACTGGCAAAAGGCCCTGACCTGCAGGTTTGAGCTCGTGCACTGAGCTCAGCATTTCTATGTTCTCCTTTATCTGTTTCTCCAAATCTTGCTCACTGAGCTCAGGATTCACCTCCAAACATAATCACTTTTTTTCAAAATTTTTGAAGTATAGTTCATTTGCAGTGTTGTGTTTAATTTTTGCTGTACAGCAAAGTGACTCAGTTATACATATATGTATTCTTTTTCATATTCTTTTCCATTGTGGTTTATCACAAGATATTGAATATAGTTCCCTGTGCTATACAGTAGGACCTTGTTGGTTATCCAGCCATAATCACTAGTTGCAGTTACACTTGGTCCTAGTGGCCTCTCTCAATTGAAAACGATCCAGTGGCTAAGTTTCCAAAGGTAGACCTCTCTCCTAAAAGAAGTAAAAGGAAGGAGATTCTGACACTTGCTAAAACATAGATGAACCCTGAGGATGCTATGCTCAGTGAAATAAGCCAGTCAAAAAGGACAAGTATTGGATGATTCCTCTTACGTGAGGGACCTGGAGTAGTAAATTCAGACACAGAAAGTAGGATGGTGGGTGCCAGGGGATGTAAGGAAGGGAAATGGGGGGCTGTTCAACTGGTGTGGATTTTCAGTTTGGAAAGATGAAAACATTCATGGAGATGGAATGTGCTGATGGCTGCCCAACAGTGTGAATGCACTTAATGCCACTGAACTGCACACTTAACAATGGTAAATTTTATGTTACGTGTATGTTACCACAATTTTTTAAGAAAAGAAATAAAAAACACAAGGGTAACAGATGGTCTGTAGACCTCAGAAAGAGAAAACTGCATGACGGTTGAACAATCAATTTGATTCTTCCTTTTATTATTAAAAGAGAAAGCTTAGCGTATGTCCAACTTACTGTAATTTTCAGTCCCATTTTGTAATGAGCTGAGTCACCTCTCTTTATTTCCTCCTTCTGTCTTCTCTCTTATAGTCTGGAAATGGATTTAAAATGTACTTGGGTCGGTGAAAGAACCCATTTCAGTTGAGCTCACTGTCAGGCCTCATGGACACCAGGAAGGGATGAGGGCTGGGAGAAGGCCATGGGAGAGGCAGAAAATCACTGAGTGAAGTGGCCGGGAGTGCCACTCACCTGCCATCACGGCAAGACTTTGGGCAGCCTTCCACCCTGTGGGTTAGTCCTTGGGAAAGGGCACTCCTTTTGTTGTCTTCCCAGGACCTGCCCAAGGCTTCTGGTGCTTTCTAAAAACTGAGTTGTGGCCTCAACTGAGCCACTAACTTATGAATTTGGTATGGTTTCTAGGGATACCTTGTAGCCCTGTCCGTGGGTCCAAGCCTCAAAGTCTCTTACCAGCAATAGACCCTGCAATGTGGGAACAGTCCTTTCCCTCAGGGACCAGATTACAGGCTTGACAGGTTTTATGGGTTGAATTGTGTCTCCCCCCATCCCCCCAAAATGATATGTTGAAATCCAAACCCCTAATACCTCAGAATGTGACCTTATTTGGAGGTAGTATTTTTATAGACATAATGAAGTTAAAATGAATTCATTAGTGTGTGCCCTAATCTAATAAAAGGGGAAAATTGAACAGAGACACAGACAAGCATACAAGGAGACACAGGGAGCAGACAGCCATCGACAAGCCCAGGAGCAAGGCCTGGAACACATAGCCCTCAGAAGGAACCGACTCTGCCCATACCTTGATCTCAGACTTCCAGCCTGCGGAACCGAGACAAAACTTTTCCAATGTTTAAACCTTCTAGGTTGCAGTATTTATTTTTAACAGTAGCCCTAGAAAACTAATACAGCAGATAAAGCATATTGTCCCCACATTCCCTTCATTCGATGCTGACAATGTGACATATGGCTGTTCATAGTTACTGTAGTCCCCCTGAGAATTCCTTTCACCTCACCTCTCAGGGTGCCCCCACCAGCAGGCATTAGAGACATGTTGTGTTATTGGGCTCCAGGGAGAGTGAGTCACTCTGCAGAAGAGGCCTTCATCTCACTGATCGTTCCTGTCTCTTCCTAATGGGCAGCTTCTAGAAGTGGAAGGAGAGCGAGAGAAGGCTGATGATGAAGGACTTCTTGATCAAAGGGCTTTAAGCACCTTACTTGGAACAGGGGCCGCATCAAGTGTTCTCAGCTCAATGACTCATCACCAGAGCCTACCTGGGAGAGGATCACTTTTCTGATTTACACAACCCCCCTCTTAATATAGTCTTGTCACTTACAAAAGGAAGTAAAATTCCATGCTGAGATGGAGGGGTTATTCTAAGGAATTTAGAATGCTAAGGACTTAGTCATACGGACTCTCAATGCTCCCTAATCAGTATCACTGGGATATTGCTAAGGTTTTATTTAGTAAGTCCATTAACAGCCTCTTACCTCTTCTCAGTTCATTATTTAGTGCAGTTAGAGTGCCTATTATGGGAAATACGTACTGTCATCTGCAGCTTAGACATAAAATTATGCTCTGTGCATACTTGGTCAAAGCACTTCCACTCAGCTCATCACGATTTTTCAACCAGGACTGAGCAAATTGCTGTCTGATTATTCTGTCCAGCCCCATCAGTTAAGGGCTCTTTTCCAATCCAGTGTCTAAAGGCTCAGACAAAACAAGTTTTTGTCTAAAAAGATCGGTTTTGAAAAATGAGATGAAGAGCTGTTCAAAGTAGTTTAGAGAACAAACTTCATTTCATCAAAGTACACTGTCTTCCTCACAAATCCTTTCTGGTTTAATTTCTCTCCAGTAAGTTTCACTGCCTCAATTGGTGCAAAATGTGCAGCAGTTGTGGTAGCAATATTGTCGTATTGGATATTAAATCAAATGTGTTGATTTTCTACGGGGATCCTGGCATTTTTCCACAAAGGTTTCTACCTTTTTCCCGCAAAGAACTTACAGGGAAGCAGCACATTCCTCTAACCCAGATCTCTCCTCTGAATTCCAGACCTGGAGAACCAACTGCACCTTGGACACCTCCACTCAGTTACACCCTAAACTCCTTAAACTCATCCTGTACAGCAAGTGAAAAATGAAAATCACCATCATCTCATCCCAACCAAATTTGTTTCCCCTTCAATACCCAGCATCTCAGGAGATGGCAACTACTGATTTGCCAGGCTCTGCAACTCCTCCTTCAACTGCCATCCTCAATGACTTGCCCTTTTCACCCCCATATCAGTAGCCAAACCCTGTTAACTCAGTCTTCTAAACCTCTTCTATCCTCTCCATCCTCGCTGTCTCTCCAGTAATTTAGTGTTGTTCTCTGAACAAGAAGATACCCATCTGGGATCCAAATTTGCTGTGGAGGATTCTCATCATGGCCCCATTCATGCATGGGTCTCCTCAAGTTTCTGTAAGTGAGCGTCCCCATGAAGCCTGTGCTGGCAGCAGATCAGGAATGGGTTTCCCTTTCTCGAGGGGAGGTCTGTAGCAAGGGGAAGGGGAGAAGCTCTGCTATGTGGCATGGAAGCAGGATGGATGGTATTAGTACACTCTACCTCTCCACCCCCAGACCCTGAAACTCCATGAGGGGAGGATGGAGAAGGGGCCAAAGTACACCCTTCTTCCTCGAGAGGCATTTCCCATGCTATCTGGGGGAAAAGGTGGGAGCCAGGACTGAGCCTGAGCCTAAATTAGGAAGTAGATGGGTTTGTCTTTAGTGCCTCCCACCTTCCTTTCTTTATTCTCTTCTGAAGTCCCCTGGGCACCCAGTACCTTCGTGGGATGGTAAGTCACATCAGCTAGACAATGGAAGTCAGCAGTGTGATTACACCCAAGAACGGTCATAGCAAAAGTCTGATTACTCACTGCTCTAGCAGGGGCTGGTTCTTATTCAAAGGATAAGAGATATCACTTTTCTTTTTCTTACTCCTATCCCAGACTTTGGTTGTACTACAGAAATGTTTGTGGTTAATGATGATGGTATTCACATAGATTGACCTTATTCCCGGGGATGTCTGTTTTAGTCTCAGTTCTACCCCAAGAGAATACCAACAAGGAGGAGTTTGTCTCTAGAGTGTGATCAAAGGATCTGGGCTGTCATCTGAGCTTACTCCTGTTCAAGTCACTAATGAAACGCCAGCCCCAAGAGCTCAGCATTCATCTGGTATAGTCATTTTCTATACATGCTGGTGGTCAAGCACATTGGCAGTGTCCCCACTTGGGTAGAGAGCAAGGATGGTGTGTTGCTCCCACTCACTTGCTGCTAAACTCAGAGCTTCTGTACAGTTCTTCTCTTTTCTATTCCACCTGATGATTTACCAGTCCTTTCGATTAATTTTTTAGTGTAAAATGTATCAGACATACAAAAAAGCAAAAAAAAAACCAAACAAACAGAGTAATACAACCAGTGCTTATATGCCCACCATTCAGCTTAAGTAATTAAACAGTACAAAATGCAATTGAAGTCCCTTGTCTACCCCACCCTGATTTCATTCTCCTGCCTCCTGCCCAAGGTAATTGCTCTTTTGTATTTAGTAGTTTTCATTCCCATGCCTTTCTCTATTCTTTTGTTTTCAACAAAATTTTTTAACATCTTTATTGGAGTATAATTGCTCTGCAATGGTGTGCTAGCTTCTGCTTTACAACACAGTGAATCAGCGACAAATATACATACATCCCCATATCTCCTTCCTCCTGCATCTCCCTCCCTCCCACCCTCCCTATCCCACCCCTTCAGGAGGCCACAAAGCACCAAGCTGATCTCCCTGTGCTATGCGGCTGCTTCCCACTAGCTATCTACCTTACGTTTGGTAGTGTATATATGTCAGTGCCACTCTCTCACTTTGTCCCAGCTTACCCTTCCCCCTCCCCATATCCTCAAGTCCATTCTCTAGTAGGTCTGTGTCTTTATTCCCATCTTACCCCTAGGTTCTTCATGACCGTTTTTTTTTTTCTTAGATTCCATATATATGTGTTAGCATACGGTATTTTTCTCTTTCTGACTTACTTCACTCTGTATGACAGACTCTAGGTCCATCCACCTCACTACAAATAGCTCAATTTCGTTTCTTTCTATGGCTGAGTAATATTCCATTGTATATATGTGCCACATCTTCTTTATCCATTCATCCGATGATGGACACTTAGGTTGCTTCCATGTCCTGGCTATTGTAAATAGAGCTGCAATGAACATTTTGGTACATGACTCTTTCTGAATTATGGTTTTCTCAGGGTATGTGTCCAGTAGTGGGATTGCTGGGTCATATGGTAGTTCTATTTGTAGTTTTTTACGGAACCTGCCTACCGTTCTCATTTGGCACATTTGCCAAAATCAATTGGTCATATTTGTGTGCACCTCCTTGGTTTTCTGAACTTTTCAGGGCTTTAGCGGTTCCGTGTCACATCATGCATTGCCTTAATTTCCTCTGAGATATGTAAAAAGTGAATCATCATTTTGTAATGATACGCATATTGTAATTTAAAAAGATTTTGCAACAATATCTAATTAAGCCCTGATCATACAGTATGAATTTAACTTGATTATTGTTAGGCTCAACTCTTCAAGGGGCTAATTCTAACAATTAAATTAGCCTGAAGCCACAGAGAATCGTGAGGTGAATCAGAACTTAAAAGTATAAAGATACACTTTTCTTTTTTACTTTAAGAGACTAAGTGGGGAAACTTCAAAGCTGTTAGATCATAGAAATGTTAGAAGAGAAAACAGCAGATGGGAGTGGACTGGCTCAGAGGTTCTGCCAGCTAATGAAACTAAATGTCTCTTTTTATTGTATCTACTAAGTGGGCCTTCACTTATTTATAGTTATGTTGCCCTATGCAGTAGTTGTGTTCTTAGAAATTTTGAGTGCATGTCACCTGCACAGTGTAATGTACTAGAAAATAGCCCTCTCTAGACTGGAAGACAGTAGTCCAGGCATCTAGTCCCAGCTCTGTCTCGAACCCACTGTGTGACCTTAGACAATCACTTAGCTCTTTGGACATGAAAAACTGCACTTTATCAAGCACTTACAATAGCTGAGCTGCTATGCTGAGCACTTTACATGTTTGACTCCTTTAATCCTCACAGTAACCTTGTGAGGTGAGCCAATATCATCCCCATTTTACAGATGTGGAAACTAAGGCTTTGAGAGGTTAAGTAGCTTGTCCAAGGTCACATTCTTTTTCTTTTTAAATTTAATTTAATTAATTAATTTATTTTTGACTGCATTGTGTCTTTGTTGCTGCGCACAGGCTTTCTCTAGTTGTGGTGAGCAGGGGCTACTCTTTGTTTTGGTGCACAGGCTTCTCATTGCGGTGGCTTCTCTTGTTGCAGAGCACAGGCTCTAGGTGTGTGGGCTTCAGTAGTTATGGCATGCAGGCTCAGTAGTTGTGGCTCGTGGGCTCTAGAGCACAGACTCAGTAGTTGTGGCGCACGGGCTTAGTTGCTCCGCGGCATGTGGGATCTTCCTGGACCAGGGCTTGAACCCGTGTCCCCTGTATTGGCAGACAGATTCTTAACCACTCTGCCACCAGGAAAGCCCTAAGGTCACATTCTTGGTGGCTCTTTAATGACCACATTACATCAATGGATGTCAGAGGGCAGAATTCAGGTGGTCAGAGGAGCTCTCTTTGGTCTGGGCTTCATATGTGAGGTAGGATCTTAATCCAGCAGGACTGAGGGTAGAATTTTGACAAGCAGAAGGAGAAACAGAAGTTACTTATATTTATTAGCACTTTACAGATGGGGAAGCTGAAATTTAAAGAAGTTATATAACTTGCCCAAAGTTACAATATTTTCCAGTACTTCAACTCATGTCGTACTTATAAGGGAATCAGGGCTCCTTTTCCAGGCTAAGGCCAACCTCTCCACTTGTCCTATGGATCCCATCTCTTTCTTCTTCTTGGGGAACTGACTCTTCATCAGTTATTCCCTGTCATCGATGAAAATAACTTCTTATTCTGGGCTGTCTCTTTTGCCCCAGCAATTAAATATAAATATATCCCCAAATCTTTCTGCATTAAAAATCCCTCCTCCTATCTTCATCTCAGCTACCTCTCAAGCTCATGAGCTATCTCTCTCCTGCTCTCATAGCCATTCGTCTGTAAGGAGTTGTCTACGCTCAATGTCTCTACTTCCTCACCTCTCACTCACCCCCCTCCTACTGCCATCTGCCTTCTGTCCCCAACACTTCTCGTATACTGGGCTTACCAAAGTTATCAACGACATCCTTGTCACTAAGCAATGTTTCCTTTCTCATCTTGCTTGACTTCTCTGCAACAGTCAATGAACTTGATTAATACCCCTTCTCCTGAGGCTTTTCCCTTGGCTTACAAGACATGGTGTTCTTCTGTCATTTTTTTCCTATCTCTTTCTCTCCTTCCCTGTCTCTTTTGCAGGTTCACTGTCTTCCCACTTAGCCACTTTGTATTATTCTTCTAATATGTTTGCTGGATTCAATCTGCTATTATGTTGTTGAGGACTTTTGTGTTTCTGCTCATGAAGGATATTCGTCTGTACTTTTCCTGAAATGTCTTTTTTTTTAAAAAAAATCATGGTATCTCTAGCTTCATAAAGTTAATCAACAAGTGTTCTTCTTCCATTTTCTGGAAGAGATTGTGTAGAATTCATGTTAATTCTTCTTTAAATGTTGGTAAAATTTTCCAGTGAAACTATCTGGGCCCGGACATTTCTTTTTTGGGACATTAAAAATTATAAATTTAATTTATTTAATAGTTATAGGACCATTCAAATTATATATTTCATATTGAATGGACTGTGTTTGGATTGTTGTTTTTTGTGTGTGTTTTTCAGAGAACCGGTCTATTTTGTCTGAATTATCAAATGTATGTGTGTAAAGTTGTTCACTGTATGCCCTATTGTCATTTTGATATCTGCAGCATCTGTTATGATATCTTCTGTTTCATTCCTGATAGTGGTTATTTGTGTTTTGTGTCCTTTTTGGGTGGTCAGTCTTGCTAGAAGTCTGTCAATTTTATTCATCTTTGCAAAGAACCAATTTTTTTAATTGATTTTTCTATTTTTTTCTGTTTTCAATTTCATCAATATCTTCTCTGATCTTTATTATTTCCTTCCTTCTGCTTGCTTGGGGGTTTACTTCACTCTTATTTTTCTAGGTTCTTGAGGTTGGAACCTAGATTATTTATTTGAGACTTTTCTTTTTTTTTTGTATGCATTTAGTGCTATAAATTTCCCTCTCAGCACTGATTCAGCTGTGTCCTACAAATGTTGGTATGTTGTATTTTCATTTCCATTCAGTTCACTGTATTTTTTAAAATTCCCTGAGATGTCCTCTTTGACCCATGGATTATTTAGAAGTATGTTACTTAGCTTCTGTGTGTTCATAGATTTCTCCATTATCTTTTATTATAGATATCTATTTTGATTCCTTTTTGGTCAGAGAATACACTGTAAATTTCAATTATTTTAAATGTGTTGAAGTTTGTTTTCTGGCAAAAGATAAGGTATAGTCTATCTGGTATATGGTCCTTGGGCCCTTGAAATCAGATAATATTAGTCCTCTGACTTTGTTCTCTTTCTCAAACTTTTTTTCTTTTTTTTGCTATTCTTGTTCTTTTATCAATCTACATAAATTTTAGAATTTTTTGTCATCTATATCTACTAAAAAGTTTTCTGGGATTTTTATTATGATTGCTTTGAATCTATAGATCAATTTGGTGAGATTTGACTTCTTAACAATATTGTCTTTCAAGCTGCTGACATGGTATATCAATCCATTCAGTTTGGACGTCTTTCATTTCTTTCTTTCTTCAAAGATGTAGTCATTCATTAATTTATCCATTCTACAATTCATTTGTTCAGTGTCAACCCTGTGACACACTGGGGTTAGAGCGGTGAATAAGGCAGATGAGAGCTTGGCCTTTAGGGGGAGACAGACAGTAAACAAGGACGGTGTGATCAGGAGGGACACACAAAGCGTTGGTACATCATCCAGTAGGGGCTGCAGGGGAAGGCAATGAGGGGGGCATTGAAGGCCTCCACCAGGAAGAGCCATCCAAGCTGGGATCTGAAGCATAGATAGGAGTTAGGCAGGTGAAGGGGGGAAAGGTATTACAGGCAGAGGAAGTAGGGTGTGCCAAGACTTTCTTCTAACATTCAGCTGCATTATGGGCAATCTGGTTTCATGGGACACCAGCCTTTGGAGTGTGGAGAGCCCTCAGGGACTAGTTTTCAGAGAGGAACTCTAAAGCTGTGCAGGTGTGTTGCTGCATGAAATGTTAGGAGAACACGGATTCAGTCTAGTCTGACTGTTTGATGGGATGTTAGGAGCAGAAAGGAGGGATGTGAGTGTATATATGTGTGTCCCCATCTCTCTTAGGGAGGGGGCTGGATACTGAGTTTGGAAAGGTAAATTGGGAAGGGCTTGTGAAGACTTGAATGCCACGTTACGAAGCTTGGACCTTATCCTGAGGGTTGAATGGTAGTGCTCTGAAAGGTCAGATCTGTGTTTTAGAAAGAGCAAGCTGGCTATGGTGTGAGAATGGATTAAACAACTGGCTTAACCCTTGTCTCTTCTAGAATGTAAGCTCCATGGGAGGAGGGACTGGATATGTTTTGCTTACCACTGAATCCTCAGCACAGTACCTAGCTCATGGCAGACCCTCAATAAAAATTGGTTGAATAAATGAATGAATGAATTTACTGCAAGTGTCCAGACAAGAGATGTTGCAAGACTGAACTATGCAGTGACAGGTTTCGTGTGGTACTAAGGGGATCAGACCAATAGGACCAGGTAATCAGAATGTACATAAACTACTTAGCACTGGCTCAAGCACAAGGTAAACGTTCAATAAATGGTAGCCATTATTGGCTTTTTATCAATGATGATATCTAGGCTCCTAAAGTTTCTGGCTTGGGGTTCTAGAAACATCGTGCTCAGCACTCATCAGCAGTCCACTGAGATAGAAAGAAGCTGTTGGGGGAGTAGGTAAGTCTGTAAGTGAAGATAATGAACTTCGTTAGAGACATTGAGTTTTGAGGGACTGTCATGAGATTGTTGGCAATGATGATCTGGGAGGCACTGGAGACAATCCTTAGGTACCATCAGTAGCAGCTTTACATAACACAACCAGGGCCCAAACAATGGAAAAAATGTAAGAGCCACTATCATCCTGAAAGCTTGGATGTGATTTGGGCATGGGGGAGTGTGGTCCTCAGGAGCTTATGGTCAGGAGAGGTGGCTCTTGCTGATATTTTGAAGAGCTTGAGATGTTTTTTGGCTAGAGCTTGGAAAACAGGGAATGATGTGGAGTCTGACTGGTCAGTGTCATTGGGAAGAGGTCTACTGAGTAGGCTTACCCATGGTCCAGGCTCAGCAGTCCAAAGTTCTACCTCTTCTAGCTCTTAAGACATGAGAAGAAAGAGAAGCATGACACCTAGTACTCCATTTACTCTTTGAAATTTCTGAAGATCTTCAGCAACTGCAAATATCTAGACAGGACTCCAATCTCATTGTGAACAAATGATTGAGTTCAGGTAGATTATGTCTCCTTCCCATTCCCAGCAGGTCCCTGGGTACCAAGCCAGAGCCCTCATCTGCTGGCCCAGCTACCCACCTGCCTGTACATCTCCCCATCTACCTGGCCAACTGGCTGCCAGGGCTCTCAAAGTCCCTCAAACTCTTTCACTTCCAGTTGGCTTTGGCTGCGTGGGCCTAGAGGAACATCCATAAAAAGATTCCTCCTGTAGTAATTTACTTGCAAGTCTCCCGGTGAAAGGAATGAGTCATACAGCAAAGACAATCTTGTCAACCTAGCCAATTCTGCTCTTTGTAGTCCCTAGGCTTTAGTGAGAAGAGATGACATTTTAGGAATCACCCAGCTGCTTGAGCCAGGGACTGACAGCCTGTTCCCCCAGGGATTCTGCAAAGACTACATGGGGTAAGAAATGAGGAAACCTGGCTCAGAAGGAGGAGGACAGGCTGGATGATGCCACCCTCCTCTCCGTGGGAGACTGTGTTGTTTTCTATCCACCAAGCATGTTTCCACCGTTTGCCACTGAGCAGTCAACAGTGGAGAGACCTGGCCCTTCCAGGAGCCATCAAGGCTGGTTGGGGTTGTGGGCAGCCTCCTCTGGTTCTGGGCACACAAGGTAAGTGCATCATTTGTGATTGTGACCAAATTGAATCCTACCCTTAAATCAAGTGTTGGCTTCAATTATTATCTCCTCTCTGTATTCTTCTAGGAAGATTCCATTGTTTGGCTTTTATCAAAACACTTACAGGGGAAATTTGAAGTGTGACTGGTATTTCCCTGTCCAGCTGGTCACACTGAATTTTGACAGTTACTCTCTCATTAAAACTGCATAACAATCCAGTGAAGGCCACATAGGGCAGGAATTGTCGCCATTGTCATCCACTTTGTAGATGAAGAAGCTTAAGCTCCGAGAGGTGAAACAACTGGCCCAAAGTAAAATAGCCCCAAAGTGGCTGGGCTGAGACCTGAACTTGGATTGTTTACTTCCCAGGTGAATACTTTCTTTCCCTTATACTAGCAGGGACTTTGCCTGTAAGGGATCATGTGAAGCCAGCTGGCAAATGACATTCATAAGAGTTATGTTGGAGAGGGGTGGCAGCTGAATTGGGCTTGATGTTTTGCTTTGCTATGTTGCAACTTTGCTCAAGTGATGTGGGATCAGGCTGCTTTGATTTTCAGCTCTTCAAGAGCTCATCTTCTGCCAAATACCTGTGCCTTCTACAGATCAGCTAATCCACAAGTATGCTCTCTAGTCTTGGAAATTCAAATCAGAGTACTTTCATTTTTACTGAGAAGAACTGACTTTTAAAAAATATCTAGAGTCATAGAATCTCAGAGCTGGAAGGTAATTTAGAGCATTAATCCAATTTTTTCAATCAACGGTCTAGGAAACCCAGGCTCAGAAGGGAATAACAGTCAAGGTCACACAGCTAGTTAATGGCAGAAATGATCTTCAGGGGCCATGACCTCTCTTCATATTTCAAAAGAGCTGTCATAGGGCAGAGGGAGTAGATTTTCCCTAGGTCTTCAAAGCTTGGAGGTAGGACCCATGGCAGCTTTTGGTGGGCTCTGAGGAAGCTGCCCACTCAAGTTTTTACTCTGGCCTTCTTTGGATTAGGGGAATGCAAGGAAGATGGCTACCGAGGAGTTAAAGAAGGCTATAGGATGGGATTTGGAGACTGTTGAGAAAGCTCATGGAAATCAGGCAGGACTGGGCAGGAAGCCATAACCCACCACTTAGATGTTTTATGATTTCAGACAAGTGGCTTAATCAAAGTTTTTGCTTTTGAGCCCCCTCTTATCTATAAGATGTGTGTAATATCCATTGTTGGGAATATCAAATGAGGGAACAACATGCATATACGTACGTGTATATATACATATATGTGTGCTCCATCAAAACATTTATAGATTATTAAGTATGTGGATAGATGATAGAGAGAGAGAGAGGTGATGGACAGGTAGGGAACCCATGGAGAGAGATCCCTCTCTATTAATGGGCAGCCCACAAAGTCCATGAGATCAGGCCCGTCCTGTCATTGTTACCCCCATCCTCCATTTTTGAAATGGAACCAACAAGCAAGCAGCATTAGCATTAGCACTGAAATCCGTCTATGTCCTGGGTCTGTACAAAGATGATTTTGTTAACTGTTAGGGCTATTATAAGGATTAGGTGAAGAAAATACCACTGATGTATTTGCGTATGTTTGGGTAGAGTACATCTCCCAGTCTGGCACACAGGAGACCTGCAGAAAAGTGTGGTGAACCAAACATTTGTGGAATGAATTTTTAAAAAGCCATAAGTGCATCAAGCAGTCCTCTCAGTGGCTAGTAAAGCCCATGTGCTCAGATGAGTTGAATAGCGGTATTATATTAGTGTTTGTGAAGAGTCCCATAATCTTAATAGCTACAGCTCTCTAGGGGCACATTTAAGGACCTCAAATGAATTGGGAATATGGCTAAGAGGAAACAGCATTCAAATCAAAGGTTCTACAGTGGTAACTAGTTGAACTTGGCTGGAAATTAAATATGGACACAGATGTGGTCTGTTTCCATTTTTCTCCTATTACTTGGCAACTTATTGGACTGAAGCTAGGAGCACAGATGCCACTGGAACTAATTGGAATCTTCCCAGGCTCTGTGCCCTGAGGTTGGTAGATGACCACAGTGGTAACATGATGGTGGAACAACTAGGGAATTCCAACATCTCATGGTTGGGAGGGAGGAAAGTAGCCAAGACTTTCAGTGCTATAAACAAAATAGCCCGAGTCTTCTGTGGGGTCACCTGCCTATGGAGGAATCAACCAGGTCCAGCGTCTCAGAGCAGAGGAGCTGGGGTGTGTTGTGTCACTTATGAAGTGAGTGCTCCCTTGTGCCATAAAGAACCCAATCCAAGGCCTGGCACCGAGAATGTGCTTAGCAAACATTTGGTGAATGAGTCCAATTGGAGACTCATGGATAATTGAGGACCTCGAAGAGCTTTTGTTTATGTCAACATAATAGAAATTAAAGGTGAAAAATGTAAATATTTTCTTCGTTCATTTAGAAATAACATTTTAATGGAAAAAAACCTGTTTTCCAAAACAAGAAAAATTAGAAGAGTGGCATTGTTTGTTCTTTGCAAATCTCTTTAACATCTGGTTTAATAGAAGAGAGCTGGATTTTCCTACCTCCAATATATTGTGATATTATACGTCATGTAGCCTCTTGAAGACTCCCCTGTATACTCATGAGGAAAAAAATAAACAAGTAATGCCTTAGTATTATTATGAAAAGATTCTTGATCTAGTAGATCCCCTGAAAGGCTCTCAGGAACCCCAAGCAGTCTGGGGAACCATTGCTCTATGGTATATAGCCACCAAGGCAATTTCTGGGCGATAGGTTATGCACATTTTTAACCTTACTAAATATTTCCAAATTTCTCTCCAAAGTGGTTATGACAGTTTATACCATCAGAAGCAGTGTTTGGGAGTTCCAGTTTCTCACATCTGAGTCAAAATTTGGTATTATCAGAATTTTAAAATTTTACCAGTCATGAGGGGTATGTTTTAAATTTGCATTTCCCTGGTTACTAGTGAAGTTGAACATATTTTCATGAGTTTATTCAGGTGCTGTCTTCTGTGAATTCCCTGATTCTATTTTTTTGTTCAATTTTTAATGCATTTGTTTATTCAGCTTTGATTAATAAGAGTTTTTAGTATATTCTTTATATATTCTACTCCCTTGTCAGGAATAAGTGTTCTAAATACTTCCATGCTATTGCTTGACATTTATTTTTGATGCACAGAAATTTTTTATCTCAATATAATCAAAATCACAGGCTATACTTTTTTTCCACAGGCTATACTTTTGGAGTCTTACTTATTTAATTCTTCCTTACCCAGAAGATATAAATATCTTCTTAATTTTTTTCTTCTAAGAATTTTAATGACCTTATTTTCACATTTAGATATTTAATCTGCCTGAAGATTGACAGGTTTTTGGTATGATGTTAAGTAAAGATACACTTTTTTTTTTTTTTGCCATGCCACATGGATTTCAGGACCTTAGTTCCCTGACCAGGGATTGAACCTGAGCCCTTGGCAATGAAAGTGCAGAATCCTAACAACTGGGCCTCCAGGGAACTCCCAAGATATACTTTTTTATTTTCATATTTTATATAAAAATAACCTAGGATTATATAGTAAATGCACCATCATTTCCCCCGCTTATTTCCTTACATGTGGCGAGCTGTTTCCAGATTTTCTATTTTGTTCCATTAGTTTGAGTTCCCTCACTTTGTTTTTCTTCTGCAAAATATTTTTTTTATTCCTTGTTATTTTGTTATTCATTTGTTATTTTGTTCATCATTTACTATTAAAAGCTTTTAATGAGATACATAATACAGTTGACCCTTGAACAAGGCGGGGGTTAGGGGCGCTGGCCCTCCACACAGTCTAAAATCTGAGTATAATTTATAGTCGGCCCTCCATATCCACAGTTCCTCTGTATCCATGATTCCACATCCACAGATTTCAACCCATTGCAGATTGTGTAGTGCTGCAGTATTTACTATTGAAAAATATCCGCGTTGTTCAAGGGTCAACTGTACATACAAAAGAATATATAAATTGTTCACGTAGAGTTTAAATTATAAAATGAACACCTAACTAGCACCTTGGAAGTCCCTTTAAACCTCTACCCAATCACATCATTCTTCATCCCCCAAAGACTACAGGTAAACGCTGTCGTTAGTGTTGGGTTAATCATTCGCCTGCTTTTTTTTTTATAGTTTTACTGTACGTACCCCTACTACATATTGTTTAGTGTTGCCTGTTCCTAATATAAATGGAACCATATCATGTATTTTCTCCTTGTTTTCTCTTGTGACTTGCTCCCTTCCCTCATTATGTTCCTAAGATTCAGCTTTGTGAGGTGCATGTAACTATAATTTATTCACTTTTACTGCTGCATAGTATGCCATTGTGTGAACGTATCACTATGTATTCTACTATTAGTAGACATTTGGGTAATTGTTTCAGGCTTATGCACATTTCAAACAACACTACAATGACTATTCTTTTATATGCCTCCAGATGCCCATATGAAACAATTTCTCCAAACCAAGGAATATAATTGCTGGGTTATAGGGTAAGGGGATGCCAATTTCAGCAGGTAATGCCAAACTTTTCCAAAGTAGTTGTTATATTACTACCAGCAGTGGGTGCAAGTTCCTGTTGCCCCACATCTTGTCTATGAATACTCTCTGTTTTACCTTTGTCAATTTGGTAGGTATGAAATATATCATTTTTGTTTTAATTTTCATTTTCTTGAATATGGTCTAAAGCACATGTTTGTATGTTTATGGACCCCATGCAGTTTATTTCCTTCAAAATGTGTCTTTTGTCTAGTTTTTCTATTAGGTTATAATTTTCTTATTGATTTTTAGAAGTTCTTTACAACTTCTAGATATTAATTCTTTATCAGCTTTATATACTTAAATATGTTATTCCAGCATGTAGCTTGTCTCTGCTACTTTCCTTAGGGGTTCTTTTAATGAACGGAAGTTCTTAATTTTAACGTAGTCGAGTTGATCATTTTCCTTATTGGTTTGTGCTTGTTTCTCTAACCCAAGATCATAAAGTTGTACGCTTGTACGATCTTCTGAATATTTTATAGTTTTGTATTTTACATTTAAGTCTTTAATAGAATTCTAAGTGATTTCCATGTGGTGTGATGCTGACATTTCTTTTCTTTTCCTTTCTTTTCATTTTTTTTGTGTATAGTTAAACTGTTCTCTCAGAACCATTTGTATTTGTAGTCCATCCTCAATGATTTGCAGTTCTTTCTTTGTCATCTATTAGGATACTGTGTACATGTGCATTTATTTCTCGACTCTATGTTTGGGCCTTTGTTTTTCAGCATAAATTTTAGAATTAGCTTTTTGAATTACACACACACACACACACAACCTTGGGAATTATATTGGTACTGCATGTAATATATAGATCGATTTGGGAGAGAATTGATATTTTTAAAATATTGAATCTTCCTATCCAACATCACTATATATTTCTCCATTTATTTATGTATTTTAAAAGAATTTTCAAAAAAATTTTACAGTTTTCTCCAGAAAGGGCTTGCACATAATTTGTTAGGTTTATTGCTAAGAGTTTTCTTATTTTTTGACACTATAAATTATATTTTTAACTTAATAGACTTTATGTTTTAGAGAGATTTAGGTTTATTGAAAAACTGAGTGGAAAGTACAGAGAGTTCCCATATGTGCCCTAACACCCACCTCATACAGTTTTGTCTATTATTAGCATCTTGCATTCGTATGGTACATTTGTTACGATTGATGAGACAATATTGAAACATTATTATTAATTAAAGACCAGAATTTACATTAAGGTTCACTCTTTGTGTTGTACATTCTGAGTTTTGACAAATGTGTAATGATTTGTATTCACCATTACACTATCACACAGAATAGTTTCACTGCCCTAAACCCCCCCTGTGCTCCACCTAGTAATTCCTTCCTCCCTCTCCCATGAATCTCTGGCAACCTCTAACCCTTTAACTGTCTCCACTGTTTTGCCTTTTCCAATATGTGGGTTTTTTCAAATTGGCTTCTTTCACTTAGCAATATACATTGAAGTTTCCTCCATGTCTTTTCATAGCTTGATAGCTCATTTCTTTTTAGCACGGAATAATATTGCATTGTACCACTATTTGAATGTACTACTCTTTGTTTATCCATTCATCAACTGAAGGGCATCTGGGTTGCTTCCATGTTTTGGCAATTATGCATAAAGCTGCTATAAACATCCATGTGCAGGTTTTTGTGTGGCCATAAGTTTTTAACTCCTTTAGATAAACATTAAGGAGTGCGGTTGCTGGATTGTATGGTAAGAGTATGTTTAGTTTTGTAAAAAACTGCCCAACTGTCTTCCAAAGTGGCTGCACCATTTTACATTCCCACCAACAACGAATGAGAGTTCCTGTTGCTCCATGTCCTTGCCAGCATTTGGTGGTGTCAGTGTTTTGAACCTTGGCCTCTCTAATATGTGTGTAGCAGTATCTCATTGTTGTTTTAATGTGTAACTCCCTAATGACATATGATGTGGAGCATCTTTTCATATGCTTATTTGCCATCTATATATCTTTGGTAGGGTATCTGTTCAGGTCTTTGGTACATTTTTTAATAGGGTCTTTTGTTTTCTTATTGCTGAGTTTTAAGTGTTTTTGGTATATCTTGGATAACAGTTCTTTATCAGATATTTCATTTGTAAAGATTTTCTCCTAGTCTGTGTCTTGTCTTGTCAGCTATGGGTTTTTTTGTAGATGCCCTTTATCAGGTTGAAGAATTTCCTTTCTATTCCTAGTTTGTTGAGTTTTTATCATGAAAGGGTGTTGGATCTTGTCAAATGTTTTTCTACATCTATAGAGATTATCATGTGATTTTTGTTTTTTATTCTATTGATATTATGTTACATTAATTGATTTTCAGATGTTGAACCAACTTTGTATTCCTGGGATAAATCCCACTTGATCATTGTATATGTATATGTTGCTGGATTCAGTTTGCCTGCATTTTGTTCCTTGTGTTGGATATTTTTACATTCTTCTTTAACTTTTTTTTCTGCTTTGCAATTAGGTTACTTGGAATAGTTTTATCTTTTCTTGTTTTCTTTAAAGCTTTAGGAGGAAACAGCAGCATCTGTTCTATACTTAGTTATTTCCTACCACAGAGGCAAGACGCTTCCGAATACTCTATACTATGCCCTGTGAATCATGAGATTTCCAGTGTGGCTGGTGGGAACTGGCTCTATTCCCAGCTCTATGAGAAGTCCAAGCATAGATTCCCTGAATTTGGAGGAAAGTTCTTTCTCTAGCCTTGGCTAGTTTTCTCATATGCATGTGCTGATTAGTACTCTGCCAAATCCTTGAGCGGGATCCTCTGTGAACGTCCTTCATTTTCTCTCTGGGCAGGTTTTTCTTCTTTTGTACTCTGTCCTAGCTAACTCTAGGTGCTTTGGTCTCCTCCGACTCTCAGAATCCCTCCTTATTTTCAGGGAAACACAAAACAGTTGTGGTGTAATGAAAAGTGAACTGGTTGTGAGTCAAGAGGCCTGGTTTCTAGAGTCTGCCGTACCGTTGCCTCATTGTGTGACTTTGATCATGTATCTGCCACCTCTATGAGAACTCAGGATCTCTCTATTTAACAAGAGGCTTGCTTTAGATGACTCTTCAGCTCTATAATGCATAACAACACATATGTGTTCCATGCTTCACAATTTACAAATAACGCTCATATCCATTTTCTCATTTATTCCTCCTCTGTGTGGTAGTCAGGGAAAGAATCATTGTGCTATTTTACAAGTGAGGAAACTGAGTCTCGAAGATGTGGTATCATAAGACTAATAAATAGGAGTATTTGGACTCAAATTCAGACTTCGTTTCCCTAAATCCAATGCTATTTCTACTTCATATACTAAATTCCATGACCCCACAGTTTCATTTGTTCACTCAACCAATACTAATGGACTATGTGTTCATCTGTGCTTTTGGGTCAGCAGACAACTTCAAGAATATCCTAGAAGTTACCAGAAAGCATGAGTCAATTTTTTCTTGAGAAGAACACTTTTATATTAACTGGCAGATGGTCAGGAGGGTTCATTCAGTATGGTGAAAATCCCCTCATATTTTTGCCATCTTAACTAGGATATCAGAGGGATTAGCCCAACCCAAATGGTTATTTGGTTATTTTTGAGTTCTGGGATCACTGGCTCAGTGTGGTATTTCCTTTGTCCCCTTGGAGGCACTGTACATACTGAGGGGTTTTCCTCTTTTACAATGACTACTTGGAACACATTTGATGTTGCAGTCTATGGAGGCCAGACTTCGATGTAGATCAGCCAGATGTCCCAGGGCCTGGCACTATGACACTCAGAGACCTGATGTTCCCTTAGAGGCTTGGCAGCAGTTGATTCTTGGCAGTGCATTTTCCTGACTCTCCAAATTTACAGTTCCTCTTCACATGACACTCAGGCTGCTGTAGCTCATGAAGACCTTTATAAAGACCAGCTTGGAACTGAGTATTAGGAAGCTGCACACAGAATATTGTTCTTGCGGGAGTTCTTTCAGTTGTTCAGCAAATATTTGTTGAGTGCCAATTTTATTCCGGGCAGTGTGCTAGGTGATTGAAATACATCAGTGAATAAAGCAAAGTTTCTTCCCTCATGGAACTTACACGTAAGCAGGAAAAGACAGATGGTAAACATGATCCATATATGAATTTTATGACAGTATACTGGAAGGTAATAAATGTTTATGAAAATGAAAAAGTAGAACAGGGTAAGGTGGATTGAAAGTACAATGTATATGTGGGGGGGCATGGTGAGGTTGGGGCAGGATGATATATTAGAAGGTGGTTTGAATAGACCTCATTGAGAAAGTGATATTTAACCAAAGACTTGAACAAGGTGAGGAAATTAACCTTATGAAATTCTGGGGAAACAGCATTCTAGAAAAAGGGAACCATCAATGCAAAGGCCCTGAGGCAGGAGTGAGACACGTGTTTGAGGAACAGTAAGGAGACAAGTGTGGCTGAAACAGAGAGAGCAAGGTGAGTGGCAGAAGAAGATCAGACAGGTAACAAGAAAAGGGACCTGATAGTACAGGGCCTTACAGGACATTTGTAAGGACTTGGAATTTTCCCTTTGAGTGAAATGGGGAACAAAGGAGTGACATGATCTGACTTAACACGTTAGAAGGATTTCTTTGGCTGCTGTATTGAGAATACACTGTAGGGGTCAAGGGAAGACCATTTAGAATGCTAAGGCAGTAACTAGATATGAGATAAGGGTGGATTGAACCAGGGTGGTAGCAGTGGAGGTAGTAAAAACTGGTGGGATTCTGAATATATTCTGAAGGTAGAGTCAATAATTTAGTTTTTCACATGTTGAGTTTGAGATATCTTATGTTCACACAAAGCCCTGTATGTGATTGTTTGTAAAGGTTTTATTCATAACTTTCAAAACTGCAGACAACTCAGATGGCCTTCAGCAGATGAAAGGATAAGCACACTGTGGTACATCCATGCAATGGCATACTAGACAGCAATAAAAGGAATAAACTAGGGATACACACAACCACATTGATGAGTCTCAGATGCATTAACCTAAGTGAAAGAAGCCAGACTCAAATGGCTACATACTGTAAAATTCTATTTATATAACATTCTGCAAGAAGCAAAACTAAAGGCACAGAAAAAAGATCAACATTTGTCAAGAAATGGAAATGTCAGAAAGAGCTGACTACTCAGGGGCACAAGAGAAGTTTTAGGGGTACTGGAACTGTTCTATGTCTTGACTGTAGTGATAGTTATACTAACTCTACGTGTTTGGCAAATCTCATAAAACTATATACTAAAAAGGGTGAATTTTATTGTATGTAAATTATACTTTAATAAATCTAAGTTAAAATATTATGTAGCCCATTCTTCAAATTGCTAGGGTAGAACACATATTGGTTGAATGAAAATAAATGAATCAATGAACATGAGACAGTGTTTGTAGTAGGGAAAAGCAATCACCTTTTGTGCATTAAGTTTATAAAGTAGTGAAGACTCTTTATTTTGATTCCAAGTGCTAGTGCCCGAAAAGGGGGACCAGTCGTGGCCACTACTGTCAAACGCACAATGTATGACCATCATAGATTCTGATGGTCTTAGTAAGGCAAGAGCATGTGGATTAAAGCATTCACACAAAGCATTTGGCAGTGTAGGTATGATGAATGTTTCTTGGGTCTTTTCTTTCCTGCTATGGGGATTGTAGCTGTTTCATATGTTTCAGAGGGCAGGTTTGAGCTGTGTCGCAATGCGAACGGAAAATGGAAATTTCTGGAAGGCATTTTTAAAATTTGCCTATTATACAAACAGACTTTTCTTGATTTTTTTCTAAATTGTTTGCTCCAGTTTGCATCTGTGGGTTTTTGTTTAGAGAGCAGCTGTAGAGAATTACAGCTCCCAGCCTCAGACTTACAGATTCTATCTTTGCACATTCTGAAATCAGTCAATGTTATTTCAGAGGCTTGCTGCTTGAGGATTCCCTCAGAGCGCTTATGGGACCCACCAAAAAGAAACAGCCTGCCTTGGCCTCCACTCCCCTGCTCTGTCTTGAATTTACAAAGTTCCAAGCAAACACAAGAATTATGGTACCTTGTCAGGCACAGAGGAAGGCTCTACATCTGTCCCAGTTCTCATTATTAGCTTTGATAGAAACTTCCAGTGGGGCCTGGCTAGACAATAGTCCATAAGCCATTGCCATTAGATGGATTACAGTCACAAAAATAAGCCTTGGACTGTGAGCTGCCTGTAGCTTATCTTAATGCCACAAGAGCATTGAAATGACTGCCTCTAATTAGCCAGCCATATGGCTTTGCTGCATTCATGAGCTCTACCAAACACAGTCAATCAAAGTTTATGCGCTTGTTTCCATTCAGTCCCCAGTCTCATCTGCCCTTTCCCACCTCTGTACCATTGCTCTTGCTCTTCCCTCCACCTACTCTCTTGTTCCCAGCCCTCCCAGGTATGCCTGTTGAAATTCTCCCATTCTTTAAAGCCAAGTTCCCATCCCCTCTCCTCTTGGAGGCCTTCCCGAAACTCTGCCCTGGAACACTTCCTCCCTCCATTGACCCTCCTGAGTGATACGTATGTCCCTGTCTTAATACTCCTTCTAGACCACAAGTGATGGGAGGATAAATACAGGGCTTAGTCATCCCTGTACCTCTTCACCTCTCTCCTTCCTCCACCCTCTCCTCTCCATCTCATCTCTGGGTCTGCCACAGAGCCCTGTTCAGAATGCACAATCAGGAAATGTTTGCTGACGTGAAAAACCAGAAGTCAGGATGAGCAAATGATTGAGATTCTGCCCTCTGCATTAGCCCCTGGGAAATCAGACAAGTTTTGAGTGTATACCACCCAACATGCAAATATCTAACATTGTCTTTAAGTGTTTAGAATTGCAGTATATAAACTCAGCTATAATTAAGACTTCAAAACTCTATAGATTTCTTCTACCTCCACATAGAAATCAGAAAAAAATAACACCTCAGCAAACAAAAATGAATGTCTGCTTGAATTTAAGAAACGTGTAGATTCTGATTGTTTAAAGAAAACTTCAAAGCAGAAGGGAACTGAGCAGTATTTAATTCAAAGAGTTCATCTGATTACAGGTGAGACACACAGTTCCCTGTATAAATGGCAGCAAAAGGCTGCATTGTCAATTAGAGAGAGGAACACAAATATGGAGGTAGAATTCATACCTTGTCTGATTTGAAACCTGAATATTTACTGTTGAGATTTGTATGAGATTAGATTTCTCTGCTTAAACACTAAATCAGGCTTAACAGGAGAAGATATAAACAATGTTCTCTCAAATGGTATCTTTAATCCTTTCATTAAAAAGGAAATCTAGCTGAGCTTTTTATTGCAGACATTGATGGCTCTATAAATTCTGATGAGCCATGTGCTAGAATTCGTGCACCCTTAATAAGAAAAGGTGTACCTTGCTGACTTATAGGTGCAGCAGGGCTCACAAGGCACTGGCTTAACACCCAGGAATGTCTGGGTTCCAGTCTTGTCTCTGCTACCAACTTGGGCAAGTCCCTTCTCCTCCCGGGGCCTTGGTTTCCACGTCTAGAGGTAATTGAATTATGCTGGTATTTTCTATCAATGAACCTTAGGCAATGACGCAAAGTTCGTTAAGTTGCAGTTCTCCTTCTGTTTTATGCTATTGTTCATTATTTAGTCCTTTTGCAACCACACCCTATAGTTTTTAAGTATGATAACAACTTAAGAGACTGACATGGTGTCAATACTTTTTAAATGTCTTTGGCGTTTCATCTTTCTGGATGCATTAACCTTCTCATCATTGTGATGAGTGTTAAAGTCAATCAGGAAAATGTCAAACTTCTGTCAGTTTCCTCCCTTGCATTTGTTACTGTGGAGAAACCTCACTGAAAGTATTGTATTTAAAGCACAGTCCCTTAGCTTAACTTCTTCATTTGTGGCAGGGAAGGGTCCAGAAACTGCAGGCATCAAAGCATACTGGGAAATTGGGTTGCTAGCACTCAGCATCTGGCCATTACACCAATATGTGTGCACTACCCCAGCCATGGATGCCTACAGAGTTCTGTTTGTGGGCCTTGACATAACATATGACACTCTCATGTGTTGGGACCCAACCAAGAGTGGCCTGCTCAGTGGGACTAGGAAATGATCTATCTTTTATCCAGATATTTTGACTTCACGTACTGGGCCTTATTACAGTGGGGTGTATTCAACTGGAAGGGCCCATTTTGTTGCTCTTCACTGATTGCCTGTCTAGAGACAGTTTCCTTCTGAGGGACTAAGGGTGTTGAGCAGGAATCTCAGTATGCATGGCCTGCAGAAACAGAAATCTCATGTCTGATGAGTTAGCCTTGCTGTTCAAAGACGTACCTCTCCATCTCTCTCCCTAACCATTTGCACTATCATATTTATAGAATATCAGGGGCATTCTCATCTGCTTCAAGAAGGGAGGTGGAGATGAAATGATTTTTTTAAAAAACCTGGTCACTGCTCTGTAAAGTAGTCAAGTTTATACTGATAATATGAGAAATTTTGACTGCAAAAATAAGGAATGAAATTTTCTTATTTCCTGGAATTATGTCGACACTGGTGATGATGAATATTTTCTTTGGAGTTACATTTTTGCAGTTTGAAATTTTAGCTGGGCTTCCCCCTAATATCTTTTTTTTTTTTTAAATCAATGCTATTCTTTGAAGAACAGTTAATAAAATTATTAAAGGAAATGAAGGAATTTTTTCCACCTTCTCCATTTTAAAAGAGATACTCATGATAAGGAAACTTAGTGTCTGATGCAAAAACACTCAGAAAGTTGATACCAGCCATTTCAGAAATCAGCGATAGTTATTTTTGTCAGTACAACTGAAATTACTTAGTGAAGTAGTGGTCTGATTATTCTTTTTATTAAACAAAATCCAAAATATTATCTACTTTCATGTCAGAACCTTATTTGAACTTCATTCTGTTTTGAACTTTATAACTTACTTTACAAATTTGGGAAATCCCTAGTGGTCCAGTGGTTAGGATTCTGGGCTTCTACTGCCAGGGGCCTGGGTTTATCTTCAAGCCGTGCAGCATGACCAAAAAAAAAAAATCAAATTACTTTTCTTCTGTTCTTGGTACAATCTGAGGCTCAAACCATCTTGACTTTTTTTGACTTTGAAAAATGTGAATGCAAAGTGATACTACTATTGGTGCTATTACTTTTTTCATTGAATTCAACAAATATTTGTATCATTAGCCAGATATCAGGCACCTTGTGTGTTTTCAGTGGTCTGCCACTATGTCAGCCTTAAAAGGCAGGTTGGCTCTGTGAACCTCAGGTATACAGAGCAAAGGGCAAGATTGATTCTGGAAAGTGGAACATACTTATTAAATGGCAAATCCCAAGAAACCCCTCAAGAGGGCTTGTACAATACACTCTGAGAGAACCTACCCACTGAAGGAGCATGCACGTGGTTTGATTCTGTAAGGAATGCCAGATCCATTCATGTCTGTCCTCTTCACTTTGGTGTTCTCCAGTGCCTCGGGTAGCACCTGGCGCTTAGTAGATGCACAATTAATATTTCTTTTGTGGATCAGTTATGGAAAGAGCCTTCTCACAATGAGTTGCTGTAAGCTTTTTTCAATAATATAGTCTCCCATAACATTTAAAATCGAATCCAATTTAACAGAAATGCACACTAAACCCTCGTCTTCAGAAACATGTCTCAGGTAAAAAAGACGTGCATTTAAAATATATGACCATAGGTGTGTGGGTTTATTTCTGGGCTTTCTATCCTGTTCCATTGATCTATATTTCTGTTTTTGTGCCAGTACCATACTGTCTTGATTACTGTAGCTTTGTAGTATAGTCTGAAGCCAGGGAGCCTGATTCCTCTAGCTCCATTTTTCTTTCTCAAGATTGCTTTGGCTATACGGGGTCTTTTGTGTTTCCATACAAATTGTAAAATTTTTTGTTCTAATCATGTGAAGAATGCCAGTGGTAGTTTGATAGGGATTGCATTGAATCTGTAGATTGCCTTGGGTAGTGTAGTCATATACACATTACTACATATAAAACAGAAAGCCAACAAGGACCTACTGTATACCATGGGGAACTATACTTAATATTTTGTAATAACCTATAAGGGAAAAGAATCTGAAAAAGAATATATATATGTATATATATATATACACATATATATGTGTATATATATCATATATGTGTGTATATATGTATATATATACATATATATGTGTATATATATATATAAAAATGAATCACTGCTGTACACTGGAAACTAACACATTATAAATCAATTATATTTCAATAAAAATTTTTAAAATAAAGTATATGACTACTCAAAACCATTCTCGGAATGAAGAGGTTACATAGGTCTCTGTTCTAGTCAAGAGCTGCTGTAAGTCCTTGGTGTTCATCACTTTGATTTCTAACTCTCACCATCCTTGGCATTTGAGCATCTCCATCAGCTGATCTTCTCACCTTTTTGCCCTTTTAAAGACTCAGACACTCTCTGGTTTGGATTACCTGGGAGATTATCTACAGCCACCTTCCATGTGATGACTGAATCTTCTCTCCAACATCCCCAACAAATGTTCAGGCAGCCTCTCCTGAGGTGTAGGGGAACAAATGGGCCTGCGCTTTGCAGTCAGACAGACCTTTGGGTGAACCATGGCCAGGTTGTTTCACCTGTTTGAGTGCCAGTAAAATAGGGATAATAACACCTCAGTTCCAGTGTTGCCATGATGATTAAATGCAGTGGTATATGGGTGAAGAGTCAGGGACCTCAGTGACAGTGCTGAATTCTATTCTGCCTGGAGAACAGTCTTCCTCTACTCCCAGTTGAAGATACTGCTTCCCAGATGCTGGGACCCAACCTGTTACTCAGGAAGAGGAGCAACGTCAGGTCAGGATCTCAGCATGCTCAGCTGCTAGTTGGTCTGGCTTCTGGTCTCTCCCTCACCTTTCAGGACCAGCCTTTGTCTGCCTGCCTTTTCCTCTTGTGCTGGCCTTCAGGTGTCAGGGGCAAAATGCCTCACCAGCTCCCCAGATACCCACAGATTCATGAGCCCCACATGGTGACTCTGCTGCCAACCACCTCCGATTCTAAAGCAGTCATCCCTCAGGTAGGCAATGTCAGAGCAAAGTTCCTCCTTCCCCTCCCTGTTCCAATACCATTGTCTCCATAAACTTTGCAAAGTAAAATTGATCATTTTAAAGTGATAAGAATTTTTTTAAGCCGAAAAAGATCTGATTTCTTTTTTGTTTGATCTAAAATTCAGTGTGCAATAACAAATGTAATAAAGACCTACTATGTGCTGGGCATTGGATCAGCCACAGGAAGGGATACAAAGTCAAGCGAGGCACAGTCTCTGCCCTCGAGGGCCTGTGGAGAAAGGTGAGCACGATGTGGAAAAATACTCAGCAGTGTCCTACATGTGGTAGTAGAACTGCATCATTTGGGGAGGCATGGAAGGGGATTCAAAGGAGTGAGGAGCTAACTTCTACAAGTTGGGTTCAGGAAAGGTGTCACTCTGCTCCCTTGCACTAGGGGTCTTAGTGAAATGTGACCCAAACCACTACTTAGAATCTGCTGGGGAGCTTTTGAAAAACTGCAGACTTCCTGCATCAGACTCTCCTTAGGGCTGCTGTGAAACAGGTGGAGAGCCAGGGCAGTCCTTTAAATGGGGGCAGCAATTTGCTCTTCAGAAAAACAGTATGTTTTAAGAGTTCTCATTTCAGAAGTGCATCCTATACTAGCAAAACTGTTTTCTCCCTTTTCTTTCACGATACGAATTGGAATGTCAAAATAAATCCAGCTGATTTTTTGGAAAAATTAGAGCATCTAATTATCTCGTGCCTCTACCATTGCCACTGGTATCTGGTCCTCCAATTACAGTTGGGAAACCGAAACAGTTCTTAGGGAAAGGGTGCATATGCTCTGGATACATGTAAGAGAGGGAACGGCATTTTATGTGTGGAGGCAGCGGAGAGATAAGAAGAGGCGTAATGCAATGACATTGGCAATGAGCCTAGACTCAGACCTAGACTCAAATCTAGGTTCTTTACCTCTTACTAATGTGTGACCTTGAACAAGTCTCTTAAGTTTTCTGAGCCTCAATTTCTTTTTTTAAAAAAATTATTTATATAAATTTTTGATGAATTAATGAATGGATTGATAAATTGTAGTCACTCTGAAGGCAATCTGGAAGCACTCGTTGGCATTTAAAATATTTGATTTCATATTTCAGAATCTAAAGTATAGTACAAATGCACCGAGAGGTAAATTCTGGAACAATAACTAAAGAGATAACTTTGGTCACCGTCTGGGATTAGTGTAAGCTTTAAGGAGAATCTTTACTTTTATCTATGATTTAAAAAATATTAACAGGGTATTTTGTACATGTACTGCTTGGATAATTAAAAGAATTTAAATTTTAGAAAACCAAATACAGTAATTGTCTTAGAGCCAAGATAAAATAATTATTACCATTAATCATTCCATGCATGTGACTTTTTGGTTCCTGGCTGCCAAAGGAAAATGAAAAATATAAACGATTACATAATATTGTCTAATGAAAGGAAACAGACCAGTTGAGATATTTTATTTCTACTAAGCTCCTCCCAATATTAAATACTACACTTCTATAAATTCTTTGTATAAACTATCATATAAATGACAGAAATAACATTCGGGGTGCTATCTTATTAGAAGTTTTAAACAAATTGCAAAAGCATTCTTCATAAAACATTTTCTTGGGAATTCCCTGGTGGTCCAGTGGTTAGGATGCTGCTTTCACTGCCGAGGGCCCAGGTTCCATCCCTGGTCGGGGAATTAAGATCCTGCAAGCCACGCAGCAAGGCCAAAAAGAAAAGTTTACATAAAGATGAAAGATAAGGGGGAGGCATAAATAAATATAGGTCAAAAAAACACATTTTCTTCCACCAACTAGTTAAAAATGATAGACATTACTATTTGAAGGCTCAGGGAAGCAATTAATGTAATCCAAATACATTATATTCAAGTAGTATAATCTGAATAAGGATAAAGATACCATATTTTCATTATTTTATACAATATGATATATTATTTACATTAAAGTGTTTTCATAATGATGGTTACATAAATGTAACCTTTTTAAATTAAATATTCTCACCAAAAACAGTGGTAGTCTAACAATAAACTCACACTAAGATATAGTAGATGATCTGCTGCTGTTTTTCAATTATTCATCTTTCATGTATAGGTAGAAAAAGTACTAACACATGGGCCACAGAAACATGATTTATAACACAAAGAGTTTATATGATTTCTGAAATGTTTGCACCTCTTCTCACCTTGATCAGTTCATGTTTAAGCACTCCTTGATAGAATGCATTTCTTTTTTTATTGAACTATAGTTGATTTACAATGTTGTGCTAGTTTCAGATGTACAGCACAATGATTCAGTTATACATATATATATATATTTAAATATATATTAAATAATAGGTGGAAAGGAGAATTTAACCCAAGTTTTCTCTGAACACTTTGAGGTTCAGAATAACTCACAAAGCTGGAGGCAGGAAATCTGGGCAAGACAGTTAACCTCTCTTTTTTAAAAAACTTTTTATTTATTTATTTATTTTTGGCTGTGTTGGGTCTTCGTTGCTGTGCGCGGGCTTTCTCTAGTTGCAGCGAACGGGGGCTACTCTTCATTGTGGTGCATGGGCTTCTCATTGCAGTGGCTTCTCTTGTTGCAGGGCATGGGCTCTAGGCACGCGAGCTTCGGTTGTTGTGACACACAGGCTCAGTAAGTTGTGGCGCATGGGCTCAGTAGTTGTGGCTCGTGGGCTCTACAGTGCAGGCTCAGTAGTTGTCGCACACGGGCTCAGTAGTTGTGGCTCGTGGGTTCTAGAGTGCAGGCTCAGTAGTTGTGGTGCACGGGCTTGGTTGCTCCGCGGCATGTGGGATCTTCCTGGACCAGGGATAGAACCTGTGTCCCCTGCATTGGTAGGCAGATTCTTAACCACTGTGCCACCAGGGAAGCCCGAGACAGTTAACTTCTCTTAACCCCAGTTTCCTCATATGCTAAATGGAGATTCATTTTAAAAATTGAGACATAATTCACATACCATAAAATCTACCCTTTTGAAATGTGTGATTCAGTGTTGATAGTATAGTCACAGTTTTGAAACCATCAATACAATCAATTAACACTCCCACAAGTGTTACAACACTCCCCTGTCCTTGCCTGGCACACACCACAACCTCAGCCCATACTCCTTGTCCTGAAGCCCCTGTTCCTGTCCATCTCCCACACTCTTTCCCCCAAACCAGTGCCCCTCTGTGCTCACCCTGTTGTCTTCCCAGGCGGCCAAGAGAATCATGCAGGTAAAAAGATGCCTTCAATGGAGTTCAAGAAGAAAAGCCTCTCTAAAAACTCACACTCCTTCAATTAAGTCTAAGAAAACTAGACTATTCGGCCATTATCACAGGGTGAATGAGACACTGAATCAAAATCAAACAGCCAGAGCAAAATCAACAGAGTGTGGAGAAGCCATTTCCAGTGATGACCAGAGTTTAGAAGCGAGCCCAGAATCCTCAGAAATACCTGAGAAGTCTCTAACATCTAGCCAATGAGAAATGGCTAACTACTAAGAGACCAAACTATGCACTAACAGGGTACACCCATGGTGATGAATAAAATAAAAACCTGTTGTGAAAATCTGTGTGTGTCTCTAAGTTCTCTGATGGTTGGGAGGGAAGAAGGGAAGAGGTAAGTGTGTGAGAGACAGGTGGGGTTCTGTGAGGTTGGGGGATAGACCAGAAGGTCTACAATTAGCCAGAAGTTGAGAATAAGAACCAGGTGAGGTCTGAGAACTTAAGACAAATTTCTCAACACTATCCCCCAGGCAAGGGGATATGGCCTGGTGTTTCTGCATGTGCTTGCAAGGAGTTGGACAGTAGCCACATCACATCATGGTGGAGATTGCAAGAACCTATGTTAGGTGAAGTATACCACCCCCCGACCCCCAAAGGCAGAAAGATACATCAAATAATCACCTCTAGGCCACCTACCACTTAGTGGTGTTTGTTGCATCCTACCCTGTGCTGTAAGCAGCTAAAGGCCTCCAAAATGACCTACTAAAAGTCATTGACAACACGCCCAAGAAACGAATAGTGTTTGGAGGCTACAAACGCAACACTGATTAGGCCACTTGTTAAGAATACTTGGGATGGAACAGTTGGCTACCAAGGGTGGGGCAGTGGGAATGATTCCTCCCTGGTGCAGGCAATAAGGGGGGCCGTAGTCTGCAGACAATTTTTTTTTTTTTGCTGTACGTGGGCCTCTTACTGTTGTGGCCTCTCCCGTTGTGGAGCACAGGCTCTGAACACGCAGGCTCAGCGGGTATGGCTCACGGGCCCAGCCGCTCCACAGCATGTGGGATCTTCCCGGACCGGGGCACGAACCCGTGTCCCCTGCATCGGCAGGCGGACTTCCAACCACTGCGCCACCAGGGAAGCCCTGCACACAAGTTTTTAATTAAACTTTTTATTTGTAGATAATTATAAATTCACATGCAGTTGTAAGAAATAATATAGATAGATCTTATGTACCCTTTAGCCAATTTTCCACAATGGTAGCATCTTCCTTCTAAAACTATAGTACAATGTCACAAGCAGGATTTTGACGTTGATGCAGTTAACATACAGAACATTTCCTCCAAATGAAGCCTCATGTTGCCATTTTATAGACATTCACTTCTCTCCTGTTATGAATTGGAGTTTTGTGTCCCCCTAAAATTCACATATTGAAGCCTTAAATCCCCAATGTGATGGTGCTTGGAGGTGGGGCCTTTGGGAGGTAATTGAGTTTGGATCAGGTCATGGGGTGAAGACCCCATAGTGGAATTGGTGCCTTTATAAGAGGATGAGGAGACTGAAGCTTGCTCTGTCTGCCATGTGAGAATACAGCAAGAAGGCATCTGTCTTCAAACCTTGAAGAGGACCCTCACCATGAGCCGAATCTGCTGTCACCATGAATTTGAATTTCCTCGCCTCCAGATCTATGAGAAATAAATTTCTGTTAAGCCATCCAGTCTGTGGTATTTTGTTATAGCAGATTGAGCTAACCAATACATCTCCCATACCCACTTCCTCCTCCTTACCCCCGGCAACCACGAATCTGTTCTCCAATTTATAATTTCATCATTTCAAGAATACTATATAAATGGAATAATACAGTATGTAAGCATTGGGGATTTTTTTTTCACTTAGCATAATGGTCTGAAGATTTATCCAGGTTGTTGTGTGTACCAACAGTTCATTTTTTATTGTTGAGTAGTATTCCATGGCATGGATATACCACAGTTTGTTTGTCATTACCTCATTGAAGGACATCTGGGATGTTTCAAGTGTTTGATTATGGTGAATGAAGCTGCTACGGGAATTCCCTGGTGGTCCAGTGGTTGGGATTTGGGGATTTCATTGCCAGGGCCAGGTTTGATCCCTGGTTGGGAAACTAATATCTTGCAAGCCACATGGCATGGCCAAAAAAAAAAAATTAAAAAAAAAAGCTGTTATGAACATTCATATATAGGTTTTGGAGTGAACAAAAGTTTTCATTTCTCTCAGGTAACTGCACAGGAATCTAACTGCTGGGTTGTGTGATAGTTGCTGGGTTGTGTGATAGTTGCATGTTTAGTTTTTCAATTATTAGACTTTATTTTTCTATAACAGTTTTGGATTTATAGAAAATTGGATACATAGTACATAGGTATCCCACATACTCCCCTCCTTGCCCCCCAGTTTCCCATACTATTAACATCTTACATTAATGTGGTACACTATTGAAGAAATAATGACTGAAAACTTCCCAAATTTTGTGAAAACATACATTTACAGATTCAAGAATCCCAATGAATTCCAAACAATATAAACCCAAAGAAAACTGTACCTAAACAAATTGTAATCAAACTGAAAAAAAATTAAAGGCAAAGACAAAGTCTTGAAAATAGCCTGAGAAGAGTGACATATTACTTATAGGGAAACAATCATTTGAATGACTGTGAATTTCTCATCAGGAACCATGGAGGCCAAGATATAGAGTGGAGCAAAATCTTTAAATAGCTGATATAAAAGAATGGTCAACCCTAAATGCTATCCCCAGTGGAAATATTCTCCGGTAATGAATGTGAAATAAAGGCATTAACAGATGAAGGAAAACTAAGATATCTCATTGCCCATAGACCTGCTCTGAATGACATGCTTGGAGGGATTTCTTAAGATGAAGCTCTTTAAAATATGAATGTCAGTTGAAGCAAAACTTACATCTGGAGGATTTCATTGTATACAATTCATATAATACAATCCATATCATAACTACACCGTTAGAAAGTACAAAGAGGCCTATACAATTGTGTGGCTTCTACATTTTACTTGAAGTCATGTGACACTAACTTTAACATTATACATTATAATCTCTAGAGCCACCATTAAAAAAATAAAAGTTGGACTTCAGGTTTCTGGTTGACATGTAAGGATCTTGGAAGTCACCACATTGTCCTAGCAAGTAAAAAGCTGAACAAACTGAAAAGTCAATCCTTCTTGGATTCTTAAGAGAGGAGAGAATCCAGGGCAAACCACTGTCCTTAAGATTGGAGAGACAGACAGGCAAATACAGGGAGCTGTATTTACAGCTTACTAGGAGAGAGAACCAATAACTGAAACTGTCATGGGAACCAGTGCAGGGTAGGAAAGATAGAACTGTAATTGCTGCATTGCTGGAGGCTCAGTTCAGGCAACTCTAAGGATTAACTCCAGGGAGACCCAGTCACAGGGTGGAGGGGGAGAGGAGGGAGAGCAATAATGTGAGATCTACCTCCAAGACCTCAATCAGTTCCACAGTAAATATCAGAGAAAAATTCCCTTGTGCTTCTGGTAGGGGGAGGGGAAAAGGAACCATTTTAAAATACACCAGATCACTCTGTTATTAACAAGGCCTGCTCTCAGCAGAACCTAGTTAACCAGAGCCTAACTGACCTAGGGGAAAGAAAATACTCAACTCCAGTAAGCTCTAGCTTTCCATGTGGGAAAAAGGAAATACCCAACTCCAGTGCATTCTAGTCATCCTGTTCCAGTTGTCAGGGAACCATTGACCGAATGACACCACCTTCTTTGGCCAGGCAGGATGATAACCACTTGCATGAGCTGTCTCACAACAGGAGGTCCTGATAAGGAACATGGTGCTGCTGCCAAAACTTTTCTTTTTTATGGCTGAGTAATATTCCATTGTATATAAATACATACTACATGTTCTTTATTCATCTGTGGATGGACATTTATGTTGCTTCCATGTCTTGGCTACTGTAAATAGTGTTGCTATGAACATTGTGGTGCATGTCTCTTTTCAAATCACAGTTTTCATCTTTTCTGGATATATGCCCAGGAGTGGGATTGCTGGATCATATGGTAGCTCTATTTCTAGTTTTTTAAGGAAACTCCATACTGTTTTCCATGGCGGTTGCAGCAATTTACATTCCCACCAACAGTGTAGAAGGATTACCTTTTCCCCACACCCTCTCCAGCATTTATTTGTAGATTTCTGATGATGGCCACTCTGACCAGTATGAGGTGGTACCTCATTGTGATTTTTATTTGCATTTCTCTAATAATTAGTGATGTTGAGCAGCTTTTCATGTGCCTGATGGCCATCTGTATGTTTTCTTTGGAGACATGTCTATTTGGTTCTTCTGCTCATTTTTTGATTGGGTTGTTGTTGTTTTTTTTAGCATATGCAAAATTCTTTGTAATGTTTTCAGTGATCATAACCAGTTGTGATAGCATTTTATATATAGATGCTGTATGTGTGATATGGGATAAAACAAATGAGTAATTCTGAAATATTTTATTTCTCTCCTCTCCTCCCCTGTGTCCTTGAAAATCAGGATTCTTGACATGGAGATACATATATCACATAGAAGTTGTTGAGTAAAAACCCTGTAGTCCTGAACTGAAATAGAAATAGGATGAACTCACAAGGTATTTTATCTTTTTTTATATGCATTCTTTTTTGTTGTTGTTGGTTTGTTTCATTTATTTGTTTGTAACCATTTTTTTTAAATTGAAGTATAGTTGATTTACAATGTTGTGTTAGTTTCAGGCATACAGTAAAGCAATTCAGTTATATATATATATATACACACACAATATATACATATATATTCCTTTTCAGATTCTTTTCCATTATACGTTATTACAAGGTATTGAATATAGTTCCTTGTGCTATATAGCAGGTCCTTGTTGTTTATTTTATATATAGTAGTGTGTGTATGCTAATCCCAAACTCCTAATTTTATCTCCTCCCCCTGCATCCCCTCTGGTAACCATAAGTTTGTTTTCTATGGCTGTGAGTCTATTTTCATTTTGTAAATAAGTTCACAGACTCACAGACATAGGAAACAAACTTAGGGTTTTTTTTTATATTGAGCTGTATGAGCTGTCATTAGTATATATTGGAAATTAATCCCTTGTCAGTTGCATCATTTACAAATTCTTTCTCCCATCCTGTAGATTGTCTTTTTTTTTAAACAACTATATTGGAGTTTCATTTTGTTGATGGTTTCCTTTGCCGTGCAAAAGTTTTCAAGTTTGATTATGTCCCATTTGTTTATTTTTGCTTTTATTTATTTTGCCTTGGGAGACTGATCAGAGAAAAAACTGCTACAGTTTATGTCTGAGAGTGTTTTGCCTACATTCTCTTCTAGGAGTTTTATGGTGTCATGACTTATATTTAGGTCTTTAAACCATTTCAAGTTTATTTTTGTGTATGGTGTGAGGGAGTGTTCTAAGTTCATTGATTTACATGTGGCTGTCCAGCTTTCCCAACACCACTTGCTGAAGAGACTGTCTTTTCTCTGTTGTATATTCTTACCTCCTTTGTTGTAGATTAATTGACTGTAGGTGTATGGGTTTATTGCTGGGCTCTATTCTGGGTTCCATTGATCTATATGTCTGATTTTGCCTGCATGTGTTTAATATATACCATTTGATGAATGTGGACATATGCATACACCCATGATACCATCAACATAATCAAAGGAATAGATACATTCAACACTTCCCAAAGTTTCTCTGTGTTCTTTCATTTTTGTTTTTTGTGGTTTTTTCTAGAATGTATTCATCTTGAATAATTGAAAGTTTATAACTCATTGAATAAAATCTCCCCATTTACTCTTCCCCCAGCTCCTGACAACCACCATTCTAGTCTCTGCTTCTTTGAGCTTGGCTATTCTAAATATTTCACACAAATGGAATCATGCAGTATTTGTTCTTCTGTGACTGGCTTATTTCACTTAGCATAATGTAAAGAAGAACCATCCTTTACAGTAGCCCAAAATAATGGAATATTTAGGTATAAATCTAAAAAATTATGTGCAGGACCTGTATGCTGAAAACTACAAAATACTTGTGAAAAAAATAGGATCTAAATAAATAGAAAGTCATAATGTGTTCGTAAATTGGAAGACTCAATACTGTTAAAATGTCAATTATTTACAAATTGATATATGGGTGATGTCCCCATGAAAAATCACGGCAATTTTTTTTTGTAGACATAAACAAACTTTTTCTAAAATTTATGTGGAAAGGCTTTTGAAATAGAAGAGAAAAAGTTTTGGAAAAGAACAAAGTTGGAGGACTCACCCTACCTGATTTTAAGAGTAAGTTATAGTAAACAAACCAGTGTGATACTGGTAGGGAGATAGATACATAGATCAATGGGAAAAGACTTTAGAAGTTAGAAATTGACCTACACAAATATGGCCAATTGATTTTTGACAAAGACTGCAATGGTAATTCAATAGAGAAAGAATAGCTTTTTCAGAAAGTGGTGCCTGGGGCTTCCCTGGTGGCGCAGTGGTTGAGAGTCCGCCTGCCGATGCAGGGGACACGGGTTCATGCCCCGGTCCGGGAAGATCCCACATGCTGCAGAGCAGCTGGGCCCGTGAGCCATGGCTGCTGAGCCTGTGCGTCCAGAGCCTGTGCTCCGCAACAGGAGAGGCCACAACAGTGAGAGGCCTGCATACTGCAAAAAAAAAAAAAAGAAAAAAGAAAAAAAGAAAAATGGTGCCTGTACAATTGCATACCCATGTAAAAAGCAAAAAGAAAAGAAACCTTAAACCTTGATTTATACCACAAATCTCATACATAAATTAGCTCAAAATGGATCATATACCTAAATGAAAAGTTTTAAACTATAGGACTTCTAGATGAAAATAAGAAAAAAAATCTGTGTGACCTTAGGTTAGACAAAAAGTTTTTAGATACAATACCAAAAACATGATCCATAAAATAAAAAATAATAAATTGTACTTTATATAAATTAAAAACATTTCCTCTGCAAAAGACACTGTAAAAAGAATGAAAATATAAGCCACAGGCTGGCAGAAAATATTTGCTAATCACATATCTGACAAAGGACTTGTATCTAGAATTTAATAAGAACTCTCAAAAGTCAAAAGTAAGATCAAACAACCCAATAAAAATGGGGAAAAGATTTGAAGAGACATGCCACCAAAGGAGATATAGACAAATAAGTACATGAAAAGGTGCTCAGCATCATTAGTTGGTTTGGAAATGCAATTTAAAGCCACAGTTAGAACCACTACACATCTGTTAGAATGACTAGCATTCAAAGATATATAAAAAAGAAAAAACTGACAACCCAAGTGCTGGTGAAGTTGTAAGACTACTAGAAGCCTCATACAATGCTAGTGGGAAGACAAAATGGTACTGCTACTTTGGAAGACATTTTGGCAGTTTTCTTTTTTTTTAAAGTTAAACATACTCTTCTCATATGACCCAGCAACCTTACTCCTAGGTATTTACCCAAGTGAAATGAAAACCCATGTTCATACAAAAACCTGTACATGAATGTTTATAGCAACTTTATTCATAATTGTCAAACAAAAACCAGAAACACTCAAACATCCCTCAACTGGGGAATGAATAAATAAACTGTGACACATCCATTCAGTGGAATACTACTTAGTAATAAAAAGAACAAATGATTGACAGTCACGACAACATGGGTGAATCTCAAATGCGTTATGCTGGGTGAAAGAAGCCTGTGTGAAAAGGCTACATACTCTAGGACTTCATTCCTATGACATCCTGGAAATGGCATAACAATAGGGATGGAGAACAGGTCAGTGGTTGCCAGGGGTTATGTGGGTGGGACAGAAGCTTTGATTGTGATGGGATAGCATAAGAGAGCTTTTGGGGGGTAGCTATGGAACCGTTCTCTGTCTTGGCTATGGTAGTGTGGCATGACTCTGTGCTTGTGGCTGTCAAACTCATCAAACTGTACACCAGAAGAATGGATTTTTCTGAATGTAAATTAGAAAGTTTTTAATTTTAAAAATTATAAACTGGAAAAAAATCCCTCCAGGCGTTTTATGGGTAAAAGTTTGTGAGGGAGCAAGGGCAGATGTGAGTAGACCAGTTCTCTAAGTTATTTCAATTTTCCACTGAAAGATACAGGTGTACTGGGCCAGGGTATTGACAGAAGAATTGGATCAGAGTGGACAGATTTGAGAGCTCTAAGGAGGTAGAATAAACAGTGCATGGTGATTGAGTAATCATGTGGCAGTGGGAGTGCGATGAGTCTAGAATGACTCCTAGGTTTATAGTTTGTTAACCAGTCAGTATTGCCATTTATAAAATAGAGAGCAGAAGAGGAAGGCCAAGAATTGGAGGAAGGATACTATGTTCATCTGGGGACAAAGGACATGGCAGAACAAGTTCTATCTGTGTATGGATGTCAAGGTAGAGACGGTCAGCAGTGGCTTGGATGTTCAGGCTTGGGGCTCAGGGGGAAAGGTCTGGACTAGAGATCAAGATTTGGGAGCCCATCAGCTTGGAAGTAGATCACCGGTGTATGCAACATGTTCCTGTCCTGATTTGGCCCTTAGTTGCATTTGACAGTTGACCTCTGCCTCCCTTTTGATACGCTCCACTCTCTTAAGTTCTGGGACACTGCACCATCCGGATTCTCTTCACATTTCTGTGTCTTTTCCCCAATCTTCTTTGTAGACCTCCTCTTTGTCCGTCCAATAACTATTTCTTGAGAACCTACTACGTGTAAGGTGTCATACTAGATGTTGAGGATGCAATATTAAGTAAGAGCTAATTTGTGCCCCGAGGACTGTATGGTCTAGTGAACTCTTCCTTGGCCTGCCCTTTATTTATTTATTTTTCCTCTTTTCTTTTCTTTTCTTTTTTTATTAGAGTATAATTGCTTTACAGTGTTGTGTTAGTTTCTGCTGTACAATGAAGTGAATCAGCTATATGTATACCTATATCCCCTCCCTCTTGGACCTTCCTCCCACCCCACCCGTCTAGGTCATCACAGAGCACCAAGCTGAGCTTCCTGTGCTTTATAGCAGGTTCCCACTAGCCATCTATTTTATGCTTCGTAGTGTATATATGTCAGTCCTAATCTCCCAATTCATCCCACCCTCCCCTTCCCCCACTGTGTCCACATGTCCCTTCTCTACGTCTGCGTCTCTATTCCTGACCTGGAAATAGGTTCATCTGTACCATTTTTCTAGATTCCACATATATGCATTAATATATGATTTCTTTTCTCTTTTTGGCTTCCTTCACTCTGTATGACAGGCTCTAGGTCCATCCATGTCTCTACAAATGACCCAATTTCGTTCCTTTATATGGCTGAGTCATATTCCATTGTATATATGTGCCACATCTTCTTTATCCATTCATCTGTTGATGGACATTTAGGTTGCTTCCATGTCCTGGCTGTTGTTTTGACCCACCTCCAAGAGTAATGAAAATAATGACAAAGATAAACAAATGTGACCTAATGAAACTTAAAAGCTTTTGCACAGCAAAGGAAACCATAAACAAGATGAAAAGACAACCCTCAGAATTGGCCTGCCCTTTAAATCATGGCATGCCTAGGCTCCTGCCCGCCATTCTTCCTGGTATTCATACACTGTCTTGTCTGAGCCAGGCCAAATAATTCGCCATGTTTACCCCCCTAGACTTCTTTTTAGACTTTGACTAATTGAGCACTATTTATCCTGAGAATATTTGAACCTGTGCTCCAAGTGGTGGCCTAAGAAGCAGAATAAATTGATTTCAGCCCTGGTTCTGCCATTCAGTGGTCGTGAGACTTCAGTATGTCCCTTGCCCCTCTCTTGGCTTCCAGGCCCTGTCTGTCCAAAAAGAGGGTGGTGCTAGGCAATGTCTTTTTAGGACAGGCTATAATTCTGTTTGCTCAGGCTCTTCTCCAGACCTTTATTTAGCTTGCTTTTATCCTCAAATTCTTTAAACTTTATACCATCTATTATATCTTAGAGCCTGAAGGGCACTTACAATTCCAAGATTCTAGGTTATCTCCCAGATCCTGGGCCTTTGGTCCCGTGTGCAGTCATCTCTTGGCCAAAGTCAGCTCATTCCTTGAGGAAGATGTTGGAGCTCCTTCCTTATACTTTTATCAATAAGCACCCCTTGAGCCCCTGATGCCAGCCAACCTGAAACATGTCCGCCTCGCCCTGCCCACCTCCTGCCTGCTTTCTGCCTACCCCCACCTTTCCAAGAATATAGGTACGCCATTGGGAAGGAGTCCTATTCATCACCAAGCATGATATGTCTGTTCTCAGACCCCAGTTCCCACCAGGAGCAGCCATCCTGCCTTGGGTGGAACTTTTAGCCACTTAGGCACAGATACCTTCGGACACATGTCTGTCCATATGGCACTTGGCTTTTGTAACATCATCTTTAATCCTCTGCAAGCAATGTGTACCATTTTAGTCAGGGCTCCCCAGTCTCCCAGAACCTTTTCTAACAAGGATTTAAGATTTCCATTTTTGTGGAAATCCAGCTGACTTGGTCCAGAGTTGGAAACTGCCACCTCAAAGAAGCTCCACTACCAATTTCTGGAGGGTAAAAAGAAGATTTTCATCATACAGGGATGAAAATATTGGGCTCATCTATTCCCCAAGTGGTTTGGGTTCCCAGAGAAGAGAATATCTGAAACTTGTTATCTCCCCAGCTTGCAGAAATGTTTCCATTCCCTTCTTCCTGCAGGGCGCAAACCATTTTCCCAGGCTTGATGGACCCACAGGCATGAGCAGAGTCGCCATGCATTTGGGCAACTTGCTGAAGACGTAGTACACTTTTTTTTTTTTTTGTGCGGTACGCGGGCCTCTCACCGCTGTGGCCTCTACCGTTGCGGAGCACAGGCTCCGGACGCGCAGGCTCAGCGGCCATGGCTCACGGGCCCAGCCGCTCCGCGGCATGTGGGATCTTCCCGGACCGGGGCACGAACCCGCGTCCCCTGCATCGGCAGGCGGACTCTCAACCACTGCGCCACCAGGGAAGCCCCATAGTACACTCTTATTCAGGTCCCAGGTGAAGACTTCTCTGTGTAACTGAGGTTCAAGACTCATTGGCCTTGGAAATTGCTCAGATGGCTTTCACTTTGATTTTTTGCTGCCAGAAAACAAACACCATGAAACCCAATAAGCTTCCCTTTATGTCTTGACTGCCAGGAAGCTGCCAGCAAAGGCCAGTGCTCCATGTAACCCCTGACCCCCTGTCTCCATAGCAGGGAACACCCTCTGCCTTTCTTAGCCTTAACTGCCCCACTGGTCACTGTGTTTTGCCTCTAGGTGGCCCCAGAGCATCTAAGATGAAGGGGATGGGGCCTGAATAATAAATCCCTGAGTATTCACAGGGTCCTTGGGAATCTAGGTCTCAGACAAGTACATTCGAAGTAGGCTTAAAAGGAGGTTGTCCCTGGCCTTCATGATCTGGCCTCTGTTCACTTTCCAGGCTCATCTTTCTCCAATTGCTCTTCACTCATTCCATTCTGGCCAGGTGCTTCTTTTCTTTCTTCCTCTAGTGTGCCAAGCTTGGTCGTGTTTTAGGGCCTTCACTCCTGTTGTCCCATTTGCTCTGTTCACCCCGCACCCCTGCTACCTGACCATCCTCAATCAACTCTTTGGGTGACTCCTACTCCATCTTTTAGATTTTAACTTCTTAAATATGCTTCTGTCTGAGAGGCTTTCTCTGACCTTCCCAAACTGGATCAGGTTCCCTTTTTTTTTTTTTTTTTTTTTTGCGGTACGCGGTCCTCTCACTGTTGTGGCCTCTCCCGCTGCGGAGCACAGGCTCCGGACGCGCAGGCTCAGCGGCCATGGCTCACGGGCCCAGCCGCTCCGCGACACGTGGGATCTTCCCGGACCGGGGCACGAACCCGTGTCCCCTGCATCGGCAGGCGGACTCTCAACCACTGCGCCACCAGGGAAGCCCGATCAGGTTCCCTTTTTATTCTCTTTCATAGCACCCTAAACTCTTCCTTCATAACACCTCTTACAATTTATAATTATTTTAGTAATTTTCTGTTCAATGGATCTCTCCTCCACTAGGCTATAAGCTCTAGGAAGTCAGCAACTGTGTTTGGCTTTATTTTCTGCTGTACTTGCAATTCAGGAAAAAATGTCAGTCCTGTAGGTAGGTAACCCAAGAGCAACTATTTGTATTTACCCCTACATTACCCAGGCACCCTAGGTACTCAGGGCTCTTGTAGTTCCATTTCAGCCAGAAGGCTGCCGATCACAATGTAAGCAGCTCTTTGTAGGAAACTACCCTCAGCAGGAAACCCCTTTTCTTGTTAAGCAAAGCTACACTGTAACGTTTAAATCAGGTGTCCTCTCTGGCCCTAGCACACTTTTCAAATCTTTTGATCACACAATACCTTGCTTAACCTATTGGTTCTTTCCTTAGCTCAAAGAAGTAGAAATGAAGAATAAGTAACTAACAGATGAGATGACCAGATTTCTTCCCTAGCTTCCCCTTCAGTAATCTCTCAAACAAACTGTGTGAACAAACTGTGTGAACAAGGTAGCATCCAAAGAAAAATCATGAGGAGCTGAGAAGCCTGCACGCAGTGGGGGACGGCAACGACTGACCTCCTATCCCAATGATTAACTAACATTACTTCCCTGTTTCCCTTTAAAAACTTCCATGGCTGAGCAGAATCTTCAGAGTTGGTTTTGGGGGGACATGAGTCCGCCCTCTCCCCAGATTGCTGGCATTCTGATTAAAAGCAACTTTCTTTTCTACCAACAACTGCCTCTCAGGTATTGATTTTCCAGTGGCGAGTGGCTGGACCTGAGTTCGGTAACAACAGGAAGACTTTCTCCCTCTGAACTCTGGCTCAGAGGTCAAAAATCCTAGATTCTTCTTCCAGCTCTTCTACTTACTAGTTTTGTGATCCTAAACAAGCCTTTTGCCTCCCTGGGCCTCAGTTTCCTTCTATGATAAATGGGAATAGTAATTCTTGTCCTGCTTACCTCACATTACTGGGGTGATTACCAAGTGAGATAAGATATCCTATGACGGGCTTCCCTGGTGGTGCGGTGGTTGAGAGTCCACCTGCCGATGCAGGGGACACGGGTTCGTGCCCCGGTCCGGGAAGATCCCACGTGCCGCGGAGCGGCTGGGCCCGTGAGCCATGGCCACTGAGCCTGCGCGTCCGAAGCCTGTGCTCCGCAACGGGAGAGGCCACAGCAGTGAGAGGCCCGTGTACCGCAAAAAAAAAAAAAAAAAAAAAAAAAAAAGATATCCTATGGCGCTTTGTAAATAATGATACACTTGTATATGAAAGAGGGCTACCGCTATTAATATTTCAGCTCAATTGTTACCGTTATTGCCATCAAAGATTTCCTCAAAACTCTTCAACACCAAGCACTGTGCAATGCTTTGGGACTCTGGAGCGAGTCGGTTGCTTCCGGTGCAGCCAAAGGAGTTGCTTGTTAGAGAAAGCACATGTGCCAGCCCAACCCAGCCTTCTGGAGTAGGTCACGCTGTTTTTCTTTCCTGAAATGCTAGATCATAGCAATTTAATGGAGGATGGGACACTTTGAAGCCACATCTCACTCTTCCTGTGGCAGCATGCTTAGACTGAACCCAGGGATGGCCTGGATGGACTAACAGCTCACCCATGATACGCAGAAAGTGGGCAGTGGTCAAATTCCGAGGATGGGTCAAGTCACAAGGGGATTGGGTGTTCATTTGTTACACACAACAGAGACTCCAGGAGACATCTAATGCAAGAAGGGCTACACTCGACCATGCCACACAGTAAAGAGGGATTTGCAGCCCAGGCTTAAGGAGACAAAGATTAAAGAACACCTAGCAGTTTTCGAGGATCACAGCCCCTTTGCCCAGACGCAATCCATCCCCTAGGCCTGAGGAATTTTTCGATGGAATAACAAACATACTATTTGTAACAGCAGCACCTGTTTGGCTTATGGTGGTCATTTAAATATTTGTTAAACAAAAAACAAATTTCTTTGCAGAATCATAGAGTGAGACTTGAAAGAAGCAAGTTACTCTGATTTTCCATAAACAAAGAGAAGCAAAGTCCAGAAATTAAAGACTGGGTAATTTTGAAGGCTGGTAGGACATCTGTTCCCAAAGTGAGCTGATTAAAAACTTGCTCTCAGAGTAGAGGAACACGTGCCACAAGATCGTCTCTGTCATTGTTCTAGTCACTATTTCTGTTAACACCGTAGGTGAAGACATACGAACCAGCCCATGACATTGGAAGGTTCTCTACCTGCCCTCGTGGAAGTAGACCTGGTCTGCTCTGAGGAGATATCTACTTCTGTGCAAAGGTATTGGCAGGTTCAAGAGTGACCTTGAGTAAGGGAGGAAGAACATTGAAATAAGCGGAGCTGTGGGCGAGAGCACAGCCCCAGTGAGCAGATGAGATGATGCAGGACACTTTCGAGGATCAGGGAGCAAACCGTTTGGGCTGGAATGGAGTCTACGTTGGGAAGGAGAATTTAAGGTGATAAACTTTGTAGGACAGGGTGCAGCAGCCAGATCAGGAGAGCCCCAATACTGGCTAAGAGGTTTGGATTTTATGATTCTGGCAATGTGCAACAATTCATTCACTTATCAGTTTACTCATTCAGCAAACATTTATAAAGACTCTACTTTTCTGCCAGCCCCTGCACCTGCTCCTGGCTAGGCATGCAGAGATGAGGAAGATGGGAAGGCATCTGTCATGAAAGGCAGTCCAACTCATCAATAAACATCTGATTATAAGAATGTGCCAGGGCTTCCCTGGTGGCGCAGTGGTAGAGAGTCCGCCTGCCGATGCAGGGAACACGGGTTCGTGCCCCGGTCCGGGAAGATCCCACATGCCGCGGAGTGGCTGGGCCCGTGAGCCATGGCCGCTGAGCCTGCGCGTCCCGAGCCTGTGCTCCGCAACGGGAGAGGCCACAACAGTGAGAGGCCCGCGTACCACACACACACACAGAAAAAAAATGTGCCAGAGAGCAGGGAGGAGGGGCTGTTAGGAGAGTCGTGGTGCAGTCGCTGGAGTGGAATGGGGTGAGGGTGGGAGTTAAGGGTTCAGTCAGATGTGTTCTTTAGGTGAGTGCTTCCAAAATGCCCGCCCATGGTCCAGTGCTTGCTGTGTGACTGTGTACCACAGGATAATGTGAAGACTTTTTCATTAGTAAAATGTATTCAAAATGTTTTACTGCAAGATTTTGAATTTTCCTACTTTCCTGATAATAAATACCCATCTTTTTTTGAAACAGTGTTGATTAAGTATATGGGAACTGGACATCTTTTATATGTCCTTAGCTGGCAAGAAGTTGAACCTTACATCACTCCCTCCCCAACTGGCTTGTCATGCCCAGTGGTGCCTTCTGGAGCATGGCAGATGCCACCTTAGAAAGTACATGGGCAGCAGCAGCAAGAAGAATGGAAGTGAAAGACACACAGCCTAGTGAAGACAGAAGGAAAGGGAACCAAATTGGAACCAAAATCAAGCTGACAGGAACAAGCCAGGGGCTCTCCTGGCCCATGCCTCCATGACACACTGAGGCAAAGAGAGTACAGAGAGCTGGACAAGTTCAGGGAGGACCAGTACAAGAAAGGGGGCTCATTTAAAATGGAAGAGATTCATTTGGGTATCAAAAGGACACAACCATTTAAGGTGTCTGGAAATTCAGAGAGTGTTCAACAAATAGGGAAACGTTTCTTTTTAAAGATCTACTAAACCTCAGTAAGAACAGTGACATGCTCCCTTATGTAACCCCCAGCTCGTTATGTTGGAAGCTCAAATTCTCCCAGCTGCAGCTCAGGACCAGTGCAGTCCCTGTACCCCCAGCTTCCAGGCCAGGGCTAATATTTCTCCCCAGGGGAGGCAGGCTGTCAGCATTTCTTATCCAGCTCCATGTTGTAGAGATTTGGAGCTCAGGGGAGGGGAGGGGACTATTCAAAGAAGCTGGTTCTCTGAAAACATCAATAAAATTGACAAACATTTAGATAAGTAGACCAAGGAAAATGTAAGAAGACTCAAATTACTAAAATCAGGAATGAAAGAGGGACCATCACTACTGATCTGACAGAAATAAAAAATGATTATAAAGGAGTTCTATGCCAACAAGTTAGATAGCCAAGATGAGATGGAAACATTCCTAGAAAGACACAAAATGTGAAAACTGATTCAAGAAGAAATAGGAGATCTAAATAGACCTATAAAAAGTGAATAGATTGAATTTCATAATTCAAATAATTTCCCACAGTGAATAAACCAGGCCCATATGGCTTCATGGGGCTGAATTCTACCAAATGTTTAAAGGAGAATTAACACCAATCCTTCTTAAACCTCCAAAAAATAAAAGATGAGGGAATGCTTCCCAATGCATTTTATAAGCTTAGTATTACCCTGATACCCAAACCAGACAAATACATAATAAGAAAACTACAGACCAACATTCTTTGTGAATATTAATGCAAAAAACCTCAACAAAATGGTAGCAAACTGAATCCAGCAACATATAAAAATGATTATATTCAACGATCAAGTGGGATTTAGACTGGGAATGCAATGCAATGTTGATATACACACACACCGTGAGATATATATATATATATGCACATATATCTGTGTATTTTCTACACTATTCTAATTTTCTCTGTAGAGTACTTCACAGATTTTATTATATTGGGTTGGACAAAATGTTCGGGGTTTTCCGGGACTAAATCTGGCCTCAAGTTGCCTGTTTTGTAAATAAGGTTTTAGTGAGACACATACGACGTGGCTACACTCGTTATTACATATTGCCTATCCTGCTTTTGTGCTACGATGGCAGAGAGGAGTGGTTGAGACAGAGACAGAGACTACATGCAGCCCTCAAAGTCTAAAATATTTACTCTCTGGCCCTTTATAGAAAATGTTTGGTAATCTGATATTTTTTCAGAGCAGAAAATTAAATTTCCGAGAAGTTCAATAACCTGCCCAACTCATAGTGCTGTGAGTGTGATAGCATTGAAATCTGGATTCAGGCCACCTGATTCTATGGCCCAAGTTTATAACATATATCATACTGCCTCATTTTCCGAAAGTGCTTTTGTTATCCCACCATGTCCAACAGTGGCCCTTCTGATTTAATGTTTCCTTTCCAAAATTTTGCTATTTCATTTTTTAAAAAATTTATTTTATTTATTTATTTTATTTGGCTGTACCACGTGGCTTGCAGGATCTCAGTTCCCCGACCAGGGATTGAACCTAGGTCACGGCAGTGAAAACCCAGAATCCTAACCACTAGGCCACCAGGGAACTCCCCTATTTTCTTTTTAAAATTAAAAAATTAATTTTTATTTTATTTTCACTTCTTAAATGATAACCAAGTCACAAACCAATTTTGCTGTACAGCAGAAATTAAACACAACATTGTAAATAAATTCAGTAAAATTTTTTAAAATATTAAAAGGCATCTATTTACCTCTGAATACTTCTTCACATACATTTCATAGATTTAATATTAAGTGTATTGGTTCTCATTCTTGTACAATCTATAATTTACTGCCTGTTTGATCTAATTGTTGTAAGCCCTTCTTATTCCTTCAATTTTCAGGTGGATGCAATTACTTCTTAATTAAAATATAAAAACTTGTAATATTTTGTCTTCCAGTGAGTGTATAGACAGTTTTCCTTGCCTGCAAATGAAAGAATATTTTTTGTCCTATACCTGACTTACTGAGTTGGAGATTTCTTGCCTATATAATATATGATTTTTAAATGTGTTCAGTATAATATACTTAGAGAAGAGTGCACAAACCATAAAGAACAGATCAGCAAAGTTTCAGAAAGTGAGCAATCATGTAATATCCATTCCAGACCCCTTGCTCTATGAAATCTTTGGTTAATAGTAATAAGAGTATCTAGCTTGTTGTTATCGAAATAGAGTGAAATGGACTGGGTGATCAAAGTTTAAAATTGTAGGGATTTTTAATATTAAAAAATCCCCTGCCATCCCGTACAGTGCTATGAGAAGAACGCTGGGTTGAGACTGGGGAGAATTACAGCTTAGTCTCAGCTGTGTCAAGATTCCCTGTGTCACCTGGGGCATGTCCCATGCCCTCTTTGCTAGTCAAATCCCCTTCTGTAAAATAAGTTGAAACGAGATGCTCACCAAGATGCCTCCAAGCTCTGACCATTCAGAAGTCTAGCAATATTTTCTTATGTATTAAGCTATTTGTTATTTGATAGCAGAAAGTTCAGGAGTGAAAGAGAAAAACAAAGCTCAGCTGTAAGTAAATATGACCCCTTTTAAAGTCATTCAAATTCTATTCTACTTCGGAACTGGCCAGAGAAAAATCTAACTGAAGAATTTAGTCATGAAAAATAGTTTTTAGTCATCTTTAAACAATTTGACAATTTGTATCAAGAGCCATAAGACTTTTCTCGACCTTACAATTAATTCCATTTCTTTGACTCTACTCTAAAGAAATAATTTCATGCACATCATTTCTTTGACTCTATTCTAAAGAAATAATTTCATGCACATCATTTCTTTGACATTATTCTAAAGCAATCATCTCATACACAAAGATGATAACCACATTATAATAGGGAAAAGTAGAAACAACCTAAATGTCCAATAATAGGTGTACGTTTAAATAAACTATGGTATCTCCATATGATATGTTATTATGCAGCCATTAAAGTCAGGTTGTAGACTTTTATTTAATTACGTGAGGAAGAAACTTATTGTAATATTAATTTCTAAAAGCAGAATATAAAATTGTATGTGCAACATGGTCTCAATTATGTAAAGGAAACATAAATGAAAGGAAATGTACCAAGATAGAATCATGATTGCTTCTGCCTGATGAGACTGTTTTTTAAACTTGTTCTTCAAACTTTTCATTTTTCTACAAAGACAAGCATTGCTTTTATAATCATAAAAAGAGACAAAGACGATGTATGTTCAATTGTTTCAAAATAATTGGAATAATGTACTTCACAATGATAGTGAAAAGGGCCATGTTTTCTTTCTGATGCATTATTTATAGGGAAAACAATTCCTATTAGTCCCTGTCTTCAAAAAGCACAATGTAAACTCTTCACGCAGTTGCCAATACAATATCGGGGTAATACTGATAAAAAGCACAAATGATAACCCCAGAGATCTCTCTGTTGATTAGGTGACCCTTTGAAATTACGACATGATAAGGTCACTCACTCTCTAACAAAAATAACATTTTGTTTATGTCCTCTAATTTCACACAATGAGAGCGTAATTTAAATATATATATTTTTGAAAATTTCAATTTCGTTTGAAGAGGTATTATGTAAATATTTTAAATATTCAACTTAAAGTTCAACACAATGGAATGGTACCTATTTAACAACCAGGCTATTCCACCAGGGGACAAAGACAACTTTCACAAGTTTTAACTGGCAGGGGGACCTTTTCGCATAGAAAGGTTACCTTCATTTGGATCCTCTTCGTATTTCTGTGGCCCTAACTGCCTTAATAGATCACGAATCAGCTGATAGAGCATCTGTCCCCATTTGATAGATACATCTCTCAGATGCAGATCAATCTATTTTGAAGTGAACAAAGGGGCAAGGGTCCTTTCTGAGCTGTTGCAGAGTAGATGAGTCTGGAAATGGATGTTCTAAGGGCCCTTCATGCGCCAAGGTGCTGCTGTCTCAAAGGCAGTATGTTCTGTTTGTCCAGCCGTGTGGATGGATGGAGGCGCGTTCAGCCTGCACATTCTCTTCTCCACTTGGTTTTGGTTCAAGCAGGTGCATTTCCAAAATAGTAAGTTGACAGTGTTTGGGTAGTGACCGTTCCCAGGGAAATAGTACACAAGTCCCACTTCTTGTACCTTATTGTCATAGAAGGTACCAACCAACTAACCATCAAGCTTGATCTGGCCCTGATCTCAGCCCATCCGTACACTTAGTTGTTGTTTTAGCGCCTGTTTGCCCTCACCCCCCTGCATCACCTCTTCTGTCTGTGTTCTATTCCAACCTTCTAACTCCCAGGGTGACATCTTTCTTTCTCAATTCAGGACCAGACCCTGGCCTGTCTCTGGTTTGATTCTGCTTTCACTCCTTTGGAAGCTGATGCCGGTTTACCTATGACCCTGACCTCCAGCTCCTTCCCCCTCATCCTCCACAGGGGTCCTGTCTAGAGACTCAGACATCTGCTGATATTAGCCCTTTGCATGTCACCACCGACCATAGCTAAGACTAGTTCAAATAAACAAAGAATTAGAATTGAAAAGAGATACGTGAATGTTCAGCAACAAACCAACAGGCAACATTATCCAGAAGGGCCTCTAAATTAGAGCTTATTTGACCACAGCAGTAAGGAAGCATACAATTTGAAAACAGTCAAAGGGAATCATTTTCCGCTCTTTTGCCTGACACAGAACATTATCCAGTCACCCGGTCCAATGTTGCACGTGAATCCGTTTTCAAGTATTAGGTGTGAATAAATAGTTAATTCATTTAACAGAAGCATAAAGCTTAGAGTCCTGTAAGGCTAAGCTGATTGGATCCTATGGAACGTAAAGCCATGAAGTGTAAGGGAATCTGTCCCCAAAGGAGACTTGAACATTTTGGTTAAGGCGCTGTTTTGAAGGGCCCTATTGTTTGGACGCACTGGGCAGCTTATGTCTTTTCAGATGCTTGTTAGTTTTGAGTGTTCTCTCTCTCACAGACCGTTAAGTGATTTTTTTTAAAACAGTGGGATGCAGGGTGCTAAAACAAGCTGAGTGCGAGTTTCCACCGCTCCTGATGTATCTGTGGGTCTGGGTGATCAGCTCATTGGTCAACAGGCAGTGAATACTAGCAAGTTCATTAACAATTTTCAACTAGCTGCGTAAATCCAAGAAGAAGCTAATTGCTTGTTTGTCAGGCAGGGTGGGCCTTGTTCTTTGGTTCCTGGTGATGGAGATAACTGAAACTTGTTTGTATTTTTCCAGCCAGAAGCTATTCCACTTAATTCTTTCAATATGGAAACACTCTAGTTAAAGTATTGAGCAGAATTTAAAGGAACTGTTGAGTCTTCGAAAGTAAAGTATAAACAGAGGGCAATTTTAAGAATTTGTAAATCCTTCCTGGTTCTGAAATCTTTCCCTGGGGCTGATATTAGGCAGGACTTGATCATTTTCCTTGAGGGGAAAGACACTAAGCTAAGCTCCCCAGGAGACATTTTTGACTTGACTGGACGTGAGTTTCCTCTACAGTCAAACGTTACAAATTCTGAATTTATGATAAATCGAGGCAAGAAAGACTGAAGTTTCCTATTTGGTAGCTCTCAGGGTGACCTTTGCTAAGTAATGTGTGTGCATGTATTTGCAGAGTGGGGGATGGTAGGGAAGGGACAGAGGTGAACACAACTAAGGAATACATCTTAAGTGAAGTAAGTCTTAAAGTAAATTTAAAATCATCCAGTTCCAAGGGAGTAGCATCTTGTTTGCATAGCATTCCTATCTTTTTCTCGGTGCAGACTCCTGGTAATTGTTTTCTCACCTTCATGTGTGTTGCTGGTGAACACAGAAATCAGAAAATTACCTGTCTTTTAAAATATTCTTTAAGCTCAACTTTTGAATGTTTTAGGGCAACTCCCAGCCTCTGCTAGGATTCCTGAGACTTGACTGCGTTTCTGAATGACTTTTATGGCTTTTGCAGATTTTTAGAGAGTTAATATGTATATCAATTGCTTTCAGTAATTTCTTTGCAGATTTACTAAAGGGTTAATCAATACACATTTACTTTTTGTGTTCTCGTGGTCTGCCCAACAGTAAAAAGCGTTGAACTAGCAGGCCTGGTCCCCATTTCTTGCACAATTACCATCTGGGTGGAGAAGTAAGTCTTCGAGAATGTTTATGATTAGAAATCGGTAATTCAATACAAAACCATATGTATGACAGACGATCGATATTAAAAGTCAGAAGAAGGGACCTATATTCAATATCCTATGATAAACTGTAATGGAAAAGAATATAACAAAGAATGTATGTATATGTATAACTGAATCACTTTGCTGTACAGAAGAAATTAACACATTTTAACTCAACTATACTTCAATTTAAAAAAAAAGTCAGAGAAGAGCAAAAATCAGTGCTAGACTAAATGGTTGGGGGGTTTAATTAAACAGGTGAAGCCAGTGAATTTAAAGGAAGTTGAGAATGTGGACACAAAATGAACAGTTATATCAAGCATTGGAAAAATGATGCTCCTTCTGATTTAAAAATAGTTTCTTTTGACTAGAAACTGGAAAGTGGGGCGGGGGTGTGGGGAGAAGTTGAATAATGGGGCATTTCACTTGATTAATATGTAAATAACAATTCCCCCAACCTGAACACCATTGTATGTAAAGTAGCAATTCAAATGTTCTCAGGCTATGTATTTCCCCGAGGAAATAGCTCTGAAATGTTGCTGCTGAGATATTTCTGATGAAATATTCCTAATAAAATATGTTGCTTTGTGTATAGTAGTCAATATGTATTTATAAAATTTAGCTGAATTGAGAATTAAAGCCACTAGCTTAATTTGTATGGTTATGAACAAATTAGTGGAGAAAAAACGGACTCAGCTTCAGAAATATTCAGTAAATAATACTAGGCATGGATTTATTAATTAGGGTAGAGTTTTTGCTTTTCAGTTAATAAAAGATATAGATGAAGATAATGTATATATAGATTTTAAAAAAAAATTCATACCCTTATTTGGCAGGTAAACTGTGCCCCAAATATATAGTTTGTCTAAAACACAGCAGGATTTAAAAGAATAATCTGCATGCTAGTCTTAAAAATCAAACATTTTCAAATATGTTTGGTTCGATTTCATTCAAAATATTTGAAACTGCATAGTTGAATTAGGAGTTAATGCTGATTAGGAAGTGTAGTGACCATGAAAAGTCAAGTCACCGGAACAAAAAAATTGCCAAAAATACATCTTGCCTCTAACCAAGATGTTCATTAACTCTTGTTCCTCTTTATGTCAAAGTAGAAGATTCAGTACGAGAAATGACACAAACATTCAAATTGACTTTAACTGCTCGCTGAAAATACCTCAAACATGATACCTCATTCAGGCAGCCTTTTAATTTTCCTTATTTATTAAAATCTTCATAACTTCATCTATTTATTTTGTATACTCATTTTACTTTATTTAGTCCTGGAGTCATTCCTGTAGTGTGTAAAGCTATAATGAGTAGCTTTATGTCTACATTTGTGTTCTTTTGGAAATTATGATCAGGAAGGCGATGACTGTGTCACACATGCCACCATATTGTTTTCTGAGGATTGCCGGACTTACTGGCAGAATGAGTCACCCAATGGTTAGCTACAACACAGAGATGCAAGATATATTTTATTTGCCCCAACTTTGCATAACTGGGGCTTCCAAATCCTTACTCGAGTTATGCAGTTTTTCCTGTTTTGTTTTTTCACTTTCTTTGAATGTTTTCACATCTTCTCCCATTGGATTTTGTCAATCTTATGGACTCTGTTCACTGCGACAATAAACACAGTCCTAAATTCCATCCCATCTACTCTCAAACGTACATTAATTAGTGTTCTAATTAGATTTTATTCCACATAGTATTCCTCTGCGTGTTTTACAAAATCATATTATAACCTTTCGCTTATGTGTTCTCTTTTTTTAAATTTAGAGCAGAATTTTTTAATTAAAAAAGATGTAATCTAGTTTGAATATAAAACAAGTCCAGAAGTTGCTAAACCTACAATTAGGTAATTGTGAGCACAATTAGCTACCGGCTGTTCATTCTAAAGTAACAAGAGTTTACCTGTGTCACTAATTATTTATACATAAAATTTTGCACTTTGCAATTTGGCAATTAATTACATCATGCAGTTAAATCACGCATGATAATTGGGCATGAAAGGACAAAATGCAAATAGAGAAAACTTAGAAAAGGTAGCCCTCATGAAGAAAATATTTTCTAGCCATATAGGAAGATCAGTGTTGAGTAGCCATCTGAAATGCCTTTTTATGAAACTAGTTTTGCAGTTAAGGGGAGAGATTTGCTAGAAACTCTTTCCCTTTATGCTGTATGTCCTGGCTTCCCCCAGGAATTTCTGGGGACCCAGGACAGGTTTGGGGGTCTCTGAATGCCCTCCTGTTTATCTCTGCCTGCTGAAACCACCCCCCCACTTTCTGCTTCAAATTACAGAAGTCTCTGGGAAGTGACTTGTCATCTCTTCTAAGACCCATTTTCCTGATCTGGCTGTAGGCAGCAGGCACTGTTCTAAGCACTGGAGTTACAGCAGTGAACAAAGCAAAGTCTCTGCCCTCATGGAACTGACTTTCTAGAGTGGGGAGACAAGATAAATATACCAGTAAATGCACACGATTTTAGGTTGTGATAAATCCTGTCATAAAACAATAAAGTAGGAGAATGGACTAGAGATTGGGGATTGAGGTCTATTTTAGTGGTTGTTGGGAAAGAATTCTTTGAAGAGGTGATATTTGATCAGAGACCAGAAGGAGGTGAGGTAGTGAGTCATGCAGATATCTTGTGGGAAGAGCTTTCTAAATGTAGAAAGCAAAGGGTGAAGCCCCCAGAGTGAAAACATGTATGGTTCAGTGACCACTAAGAACACCAGTGTGGTTTGAGCAAAGAGGGTGAGGGGAAGAGTAAGATGAGTCCAGAAGTCCTCCAGATCAGAGGATTTTGTAGGCTACAGTAAGCACTTATTTTGGATTTTACCCTGAGGGTCCTGGGAAGTCAAGGGAGAGTTTTGAACTGTACAAACAAATCACCCAACTGCAAGGGAGGCTTGGTCCTAAAGTTCTGGTGACAGAAAAGGAGCATGTTTAACACGACTTATCTTCTGGATTAATTAACAACTGCTCTACTGTGGCATAACAAATGACCCCCAAACCTAGTGGCTTAACACATGTTTATTATCTCATGGTTTCTGTGGGTCAGGTATCCAGGCATGGCTTAGATGCAGTCTCTGCTATAGAGTCTCTAACAAGGCTACCATCACAGTGTTAACTGGGGCTGTAGTCTTATCTGAAGGCTCATCCTAGGAAAGATCTGCTTCCAAGATCACTCACATGGGTAGGTAGCAAAATTCAGTTATTTATAGGTCGTTGGAATGAGGCCTGAGTTCCTCATGACCCGTTGACTGGAGGCATCTCTTGGTTCCTTGCCATGTGTACCTCTCCATAGGGCATCTCACAACATGGCAGCTAACAAGCAAGAGGAGGAGACAGTGACAATGAGAAAGAGAAAAAGAGAGAGCTAGTGAGATGAAATTCACAAATCACAGTCTTTTGCAATCTAATCATAGAAGTGTCATCCCATTATTTTTGCCATATTCTATTAGATAGAAACAAGTTACTAGATCCAGCCCACACTTACTGGGGAGAGGATTACACAGGTCATGAATACTAGCAAGTGGGGGTCAGAAGTTGCCTACCATATCCTTTATCTGCAGGGGGCTCTGATTGGCCTACAGCATCTGCAGTGTGGTTCAGACCAAGGCCCAACCCAGGCTCAGCATGTGAATAGGAGCTAAGGACCTGGGACAGAGTGAGCTGGAGCAAGTCAAAGGAGAAGATAATATGTTCAAAAGATCTTACAGTATTCAGGAATATTAGCAATCAGAAAAAAAGAAGCAAGTAACAACCAGAGCAAAGGGCTGGATTAATAACACTCTTCTGGGCACATTCTCAACATAAGTCTATGAAAAGCCCTGCTTACATTTTTATTTACTTATCTATATCATGTATTCATGCATTCATTCATGCATTCCTTTTTTATTTTTTTTTTAAATTTATTTTTTATTCTTTTTGGCCACACCATGCGGTTTGCAGGATCTTAGTTCCATAACCAGGGATCAAACCCGGGCCCTGGCAGTGAAAGGGCCGAGTCCAAACCACTGGACCACCAGGGAATTCCCCATGCATTCCTTTTTTAAATAACAGATTTATTGTAATATAATTCACATACCACAAATTCATCCATTTAAAGTGTACAATTCCATGGTTTTAGTATATTACAGAGTTGTGTAACCATCACTACAATCTAAGTTTAGAACATTTTTGTCACCCAAAAAAGAAATTCCATACCCATTATCAGTCAAGTTCCTTCTCCCCCCACCTCTAGCACCTGGCAACCAATAGTTTACTTTCTGTCTCTGTTGATATGCCTATGCTAGATATCTCATTTAAATGGAATCATACAATATTTGTCCTTTTATGTCTGGCTTAGCATGAATCAATACTTCATTTTTATGGTTAAATAATATTACATTGTATGGATAAGGCACATTTTAAAAATTCATTCAACAATTGACGGACATTTAGATTTAGACTGGCTATTATGAATAATGCTGTTATGAACATGTGTGTGCAAGTTGAGATTTTATATATATGTATGCACACATATATACATATAAATACATAAAAACATACCTATGAAAGGAAAATTGCTGGGCCATTGGGTATACTTTTTAACTGAGTAAAGCTTGACTGCTCTCCAAATGGCTGGCCCTGTTCTGTATTCCCACAGCAAAGCATGAGGATTTCAACAATATCTCAGCTTTGTCAACACTTGGTAACCTTTAGCTTTCTAATTTTTCTGGGCCAATGGGTGATATCACATAGATGTTTTAATTTGCATTAATCAATGAGTAGGAACATCGTCTTATATGTTTGCTTTTAGAGTCGCTTCTTTTATAAATGTCCTGGTCCTTTATCCTTTGCCCATTTTCTATTAAGCTTCCTATTTTTTTTGTAATGCTTTTAAAATATTTTTGTAATGCTTTTAAAATATTAGTCTTTGTTGGTTTTAAATATTGCAAATATTTTCTCCCAGACTACCATCTGTCTTTTTTTTTTTTTGGTATGTTAGTTTCTGCTTTATAATAAAGTGAATCAGTTATAGATATGCATAGGTCCCCATATTTCTTCCCTCCTGCATCTCCCTCCCTCCCACCCTCCCTATCCCATCCCTCCAGGTGGTCACAAAGCACCCAGCTGATCTCCCTGTGCTATGCGGCTGCTTCCCACTAGCCATGTATTTTACGTTTGGTAGTGTATATATGTCCATGCCACTCTCTCACTTTGTCCCAGCTTACCCTTCCCCCTCCCCGTATCCTCAAGTCCATTCTCTAGTAGGTCTGTGTCTTTATTCCCGTCTTGCCCTTAGGTTCTTCATGACCATTTTTTTGTTTTTTAGATTCCATATATATGTGTTAGCATATGGTATTTGTTTTTCTCTTTCTGACTTACTTCACTCTGTATGACGGACTCTAGGTCCATCCACCTCACTACAAATAACTCAATTTTGTTTCTTTTTATGGCTGAGTAATATTCCATGGTATATATGTGCCACATCTTCTTTATCCATTCATCTGTTGATGGACACTTATGTTGCTTCCATGTCCTGGCTATTGTAAATAGAGCTGCAATGAACATTTTGGTACATGATTCTTTTTGAATTATGGTTTTCTCAGGGTATATGCCCAGTAGTGGGATTGCTGGGTTGTATGGTAGTTCTATTTTTAGTTTTTTAAGGAACCTCCATACTGTTCTCCATAGTGGCTGTATCAATTTACATTCCCACCAACACTGCAAGAGGATTCTCTTTTCTCCACACCCTCTCCAGCATTTATTGTTTGTAGATTTTTTGATTATGGCCATTCTGACTGGTGTGAGATGATATGTCATTGTAGTTTTGATTTGCATTTCTCTAATGATTAATGATGTTGAGCATCCTTTCATGTGTTTGTTGGCAATCTGTATATCTTCTTTGGAGAAATGTCTATTTAGATCTTCTGCCCATTTTTTCTTTTTTTCGAGAACCATGTAATACGGTGTTTATTTAGATGATCCAGAATATGGCTATATTAATTTTTCATATCTTCATCAAAATGAAAACACAAGAGTTAAAAATTCTTACAGAACTAATAGATGTCCGTGAATATAGCAGCTGATACCACCTGCAAAATACTGTACTCGCATGGTTGATCATTCATGCTACAAATTAGTAGATTTTTGTGGGCTGTCTTGGAAACTAGAACCTCCATATAAAAAGATTTCTCTGAGGATGTGCCAAATCCAAAATAATTGACTTGCAAGTAGGCCTTAAAATACAACCTACTGATAATTTTTTACTGTCTAGATATTTTTTGGATAGTCAGTAGGATCAAAAGGTATTATAAAATAACTTTCTCAAATTGTCCTAAAATCTACAGTGTCTCCTTGGCATCTGTCAAAAACCACATTTCCCTCCCCCTTTCAGCATTTGGTTTCCAAAATGTAAGACTTCCTGCCTGATATTATACCCATCATTAGTGTAAGTCAATTGTTCTTAACAAATGTGATAAAATGTGGTTCTTAGAAAAAAAAAATAAAAGTGGAGATTATCTCAAGAAGTCAGAAACCTGCTGCACTAAACATTACTGTAATGAAGATGCAGTATCTATACCTTCTTTACATTATTAATATATACCACCAATGGACAAAAAGTTTCCACCCACATTATCAAAAATTCACTATCAATGGGAATAGTAAAGTCTAATAGTAATAAATAAGACCAAAGTTTACAGAATATTGAGCAGAGTTCCCAGTGCTCAATATTCTATAATAACCTAAATGGGAAAATAATTTGAAAAAGAAAAGATACATGTATATATATATATAATTGAATCACCTTGCTGTACACCTAAAACCAACACAACATTGTTTTTTTTTAAAACATTTTTATTGGAGTATAATTGCTTTACAATGGTGTGTTAGTTTCTGCTTTATAACAAAGTGAATCAGTTATACATATACATATGCATATGGCTGAGTAATATTCCATGGTATATATGTGCCACATCTTCTTTATCCATTCATCTGTTGATGGACACTTAGGTTGCTTTCATGTCCTGGCTGTTGTAAATAGTTCTGCAGTGAACATTGGGGTGCATGTGTCTTCTTGAGTTATGGTTTTCTCTGGGTATATATATGCCCAGTAGTGGGATTTCTGGGTCACATGGTAGTTCTAGCTTGGCTCCATTTGCATTCACCTTGGTAATTTTCTTCAGTGCTAGGAAAATCATAACTTTCCTCAAAAAAAGAAAAGAAAGAAAGCCAAGTTTGGAAGACAAACCTGAGAAGAGGCTCAGCTGCTGAATTCAGTGTAACAACCCCTTTGGGGAAGAATTAGGTACACTGTGAAGAATATCCACTCCAGTGTGCCATTAGTTCCAAGGAAGGGCTCCTTGTAGAGTTGAAGGCTCAGTTCGGTTTCCAAGAACTTCCTCACTGTTCTTCATTCTAAAAGGTTTGTGGCAATTCCTTGCCCCATGAGGCAGCCAGGAACTTGTGTTATAAACTGCTATAAATCAAGAACTTTGATGCTGTTCTGAGTAATCCAGTAGGAACAAGACGTTCTCAAATAGTTTAACTAAATGATGCTTATTGTTAATTTACCCTAGCATCCCATTAGCTGTCCACAGAGATTTTTATTATCCAACATAAATAGTGAGAATGAGGTGGGTCTTATTTGAAAGACATGGGGTTAGGGTATATAATTACCTTCAGGCGGTTTCAAATAGAGTATTAGTATATATTTATGTTATACTTATTTTTGAATCCTCTAGTTAGCCATTATGACTAGTATCAACTGTGTTTTACAGTGATCTTGTGTCATGTTTAAAATAATCATAAGGATGTATATATATTTTGCTCAAACATTTGATCTCCAGATGAAGCCCACCCTTGGTTTGAGCCAACTGTGGTTCATGATTGTGCGCGAGCAGAATACGATGAGATCTTTGTAGCCGGGCATCATCATCAACTTCCTACCCTTCTTCTCAGTTTCATGTCTGCCATACACACCAGCTCCCACTCCTAGACTTCTATTTTATCATATAAAATTTGTAATCGGTATATGATTCACTGATCCTAAAATATACCCTTTAGAAGAGTACACTTTAGTGGTTTTTCAGAGTGTTCAAAAGGCTGTGCAAACATCACCATTATGTAATTCTAGAACATTTTTGTCAACTCCCCAGGAAACCCCTTACCCATTAGTAGTCATTCCCCATTCTCCTTCCCCCCAGATCCTGGCACCAGTAATCTATTTTCTGTCTCTATGGGTCTGCCTATTCTGGACAGTTCATTCATTATAAATGGAATCTATTTTTATTGTGGTTAAATGCACATAACATAAAATTTCTATCTTAACCATTTTTAAATGTACAGTTCATTAATGTCAAGTACATTCATAGTGTTGCGTAACCAATCTCTAGGACTGTTTAAATCTTGCAAAACCTAAGCTCTATACCCATAAATGACAATTTTCCATTTCCTCTTTTCTCTAACCTCTGGCTACCAGCCCACCATTCATTCTACTTTCTGTCTATATAAATTTGACTACTCTAGGTACCTCATATAAGTGGAGTTATACAGTATATGCTATTTTGGGAACAGCTTATTTCACTTAGCATAATGCCTTCAAGCTTCATCCATTTTGTATCATCAATTAGTACTTCGCTCATTTTTATGGCCCAATAATATTCCATTTTATGGATATTCCATATTTTGTTTATCCATTCATCAATTGACTGACATTTGGGTTGTTTCCATTTTTTTGGCTCTTCTGAATAATGCTATATGAGCATTCCTGTACAAGTTTTTGTATGGACATAGGTTTTCAATTCTCCTGGGCATATACCTAGGAGTTGAACTGCTGGGTCCTATAGTAACTCTATGTTTAACCTTTTGAGGAACTGCCAGACTGTTTTCCAATGTGGCTATATTGACATTCCCACCAGCAGGGCATGAAGGTTCCAATTTCTCCGCATCCTTGACAATACTTCCTCACCCACCACCCACCCTCATACTTTCTGATCCAACCCAGGGCAGAGGGAGCCAGATGAGAGGGGACTATAGCTGTTCCCAAGGTATACTGACAAGAAGGCCAGTAATTGGATCAAAAAAATTTTTTAAACAAGAACTGTTTGTTTTCTATTTTTTTTAAAGCTCATTCTGAACCCTTAGTTTTTGACAGGTGATTGGACTGCTCGTGGTAGGCTGGGTGGAGCCAGAGTCCACTCTGGGTTTGAATGCCAGTTCTATCTCTTGGGACTAGTTATTTAACTTTCCAGGGTCTGTTTCTCTCTTCTGTAAAAAGAGGTCAAATCACACTTACATGAAATGTATGTGAAAGAATCTACACACATCTGGTGCAGAATAGGTACACAGTAAATCTCCATTTATTTGTTTTTTTATTGAATGTTAAAATCTTTTAAAAATTGAATGTTTACTAAAATTTCCTTTGATTTCAGCCCTTGGGTATTTCTTGTTGAGGTCTGCTGGTTTTTCATGACAGGTAACACAGAGAAAGTGGTGAATACTCGGGTGGCTTTTCTGGAGAGAAGAACATTTGGTTGATGTTTTAAAAAGGAGGGACATGAAACCCCTACACATTTCAGTATTTTTTAAGCTTCATGGCCTGAGATGAGCTGCGCACCTTGCGGCTACAGTTGTCACGGTAAGTGGTGTTTTCTTTCCATAGCAATGGAAGCCACAAATAATTACACGAATGCTGAAAAAAAAAAAAAAAAAGACCAGAGGGCAAAAGCTTGCCTTGCTCACAGTCTTTAAGTGAGGACGTTTTCTCCTATGAAGTCGTCTTAGGTTCTGCGCCAGAAGCCTGTGCTTTTGGTTTCAGCTGCCCCAGGATGGCTCAGGCAGTAGTAACTACTTCAGAACAGAGAGGAATAGAGTCCCAGGGCTCTTTACTTGGGGTGGGGAAGTCAGCTCTAGGGTCTTTACCAGCCACCTTAAAAAGATGGAAGAGGTCAGTGATGGCCCAACCTTCCTGAGGTCTCCCATAAAAAGAGAAATGAGCAAAAAGGCTGGAACTAGGGTGAGCAAGGGAGGTGCCTAGGGCACAAAATTTAAGGAGGCATTCAGTCTCAGGGTTGTGGAAGACTACATGGGCTGTTTGGAAATATGAAAGGTGGGATGCTGAGGCTGCTCAGAGGAGAAATTTATCTGACCTACCTAACATGAAATCACAAATTAAATTCACCCCCGCACCCTGCCCTGTCCTGTTCCTCTACCACACATGGGCTTGATGCTGTCAACCCCCATGGGATCTCTGGTCTCTGGAGTTGCAGGCGGTTGTGGTGGAGTGGAAGAGCATCAGAGTTGAGAAGCTTTGGGCAGGTGAACAATGTGGCATGGCTAGCACAGAGGTAGTACCACTGCAGGAACCAGGAAGCTGGAAAGGAGGCCTTGGGTTAGATTGGGGAGGCAAAGACAAACTAACATCTATCAAGTCCAGTATTTGTCAAACAAAGGGAAGCCCCCCTCTCTCCGCAAGCCCCAGCCACTGGTTTGGGTGGCTAGAGAGGCCAGAGAAAACCAGGACAGCTAAAGAACCATTGTCATGGTCTAGCACCAAGGTCTACACTAGGGGTCCAGAGCAATGACCAAGATCCTCAGCTGAAACTGACTTGAATGCACTGGAATGGGAGGTGTCTTGTGCCCACTATATTATTTCCTTACCAAAGAACTTCCTGAAGAACTGCGTATAGTTTGGAAGGCAGCTTTTGCCAGAGACCCCTTTCTTTTCTTTCCTTTTTTTTTGTAAAAAACAAACAAAGACAAACAAACAAATGAACAAAACTTGTTTGCTTTTATTTTTGGCATCTTTATTTTTTAAAAAGAAAGGTTGATCTTAGGAAATTGGGATAATGACTCATCCTGCCATGTGAAGTCCAGGCCACCTGTGAACTCCCCCAAATCCCTGGCCACTTGGCCATGCATGGGCATGCACACACCACGTACCCATATGAGAGTCCTCTTAGATTCCGATAAGAGGAAAAGATGGTGTCAGTGGCACACAGCCAGGGACTCGCTGGTCACCTTGAACCAGAGTGTTCCCTGTTGCAGATGTCCCAGAAACATGCCCTTCTATTCTTTCTCTTGTTATCAGTTTATTATAAAAGGATATAATTCAGGAACAGCCAGATGGAAGGGATACATAGGACAGGTATGTGGGAAGGGGGACCTCCTTGGTTAAGTTTATTTCTAAGTATTTTATTCTTTTTGATGCTGTTGTAAATGGAATTGTTTTCTGTTATGTCTTCTTAAATTGACTCTTTTATTATTATGAAATGTTACTCTTTATCTCTGGTAGTATTACTTGCTCTGCAGTCTACATTGTCTAATATGAATATAGCCACTCCATTTTTCTTATGACTAGAATTTGCATGGTATCTAGTTTTTCATCTTTTAACTTTAAACTTCTCTTCATCATTGTATCTAAATGTCTCTCCTGTAGAAAAGAGTAGAGGTCAGCCTCGATTTATTTCTCCAGTCTGACAATCCTTATCTTTTAATTGAAGTTTTTAGACTATTTTCATTTAATGTAATTATTGATATGTTTCTGTTTAAGTCTATCTTTCTATTTGTTGGGGATTTAGGAAGAGCTTTAGAAGCCCGTTCATCCTCTGTTTCAAAGCAACCATTTTGTAGGGGCAAAATACATGTGGGCATGATAAAGTGGGAGCAGCCCAGGCTTGCCGTCTGGGCACAGCTGAGCTCTAGCCCTCAGATTCTGCACTATCCTTCTCACGGGATTCAATAGACCTCAGTGTCCTCAGTTAGAAAGTGATGGGCTGGGGCCGGGCCACCTAGGAGGCCAGCCTGGATATGCCAGCATCACCACGGCAGGAGCCCCAGCAAGTTCCCTACTCACACCCACCCACATCATTGTGGGAGCCTTTTGGGAGCTTCACGAACACTCTGTAGGTTGGAGAACACAGGTAATATCAATGTTCTAAACTGATTCTTTAAGTTGGGAGTAGAGGAAGAAGAAAGCATGTTTGTTTGAGCTCTCTGAGAACATATTTTAACATCTTTTTTTTTTCTTTTTAGTTAATGATCTCCCAGAAGGAGAGATTATTTTTTTTCAGGGTTCCAATGTCAGATGTCTTTCCATAGTTTGTCACATCAAAATATTTAGTAAACGTTATAGCAAAGTTATATGTATATAAAATAAGATATATATATATAATATATATAATAAATATCGTGTATATAGTGTAAATATCGTGTAAATATCACCTATATTTATGTATATAATAAGATTATATATATATCTTCTAACTGTTGTGGAGTGAGGACAGAAAAGTAGCCATTAAAATTGGGATGGTATTAGAGGAGGTGAGAATGGGATTGGGCCTTCCTCAATAGCCAGGAATGAGGGAAGCCAACAGCATCCCCGCCATGGGAATGATGTGACATGAGCACTTTTAGAGGCCACTCTGGCTGCTGGGGAGAGAACAGTTTGGAGGGGCCGAGAGTGTGGGTAGTGAGGACTCTAGTCAAGAGTGCAGGTTAGAGCTGATGCCGTCGTGGACTTAAACAGGGCTAGTGATGGGGGAGGACAGTTCACACACCTTTTTCGCCTAAAGAGCATTTTTAGCACTAGAAAGTATGACTCTGTTTTTGGAATTTTTGCACGGTTGTTGCCTGGAGCAACAACCATGCCCTATCGGAGGAGCCTGGCATCTAGAAGCAGATCTTTTTTCAGGCACATACTCCTGGCTTAATGGAGAATGTAGTACATAACAAAATAGCGGCCATCCACTTTCTATTTGATGGATAGAATGGAAAAGCATAAGGACATTAAGAGAAGACCCTTCCAGAATTCATTAATGGATTTTTAAAACTTCAAAATGAATTAAAATCGCACTTCTTAAGTTCCTCTCATGTGTTTATCATTGAATTTTCCGAAAAGTAAAATAGACCATAATTCATTAAGGTATACTACTATATATTCATATCATACGAGGAAAAATGGGGGACTTTTAGTGGAATCTCAAATCACACACTGATCAGTGTATTTCAGATGTAGTAGAAATATTACCACAGCTCCACAAAATGGCCTCTGAATGAACTGGAGATGGACGAGTGTGTGGGTGTCCTTACAAGCCAGGAGTGACTTGATGTTGGTTTTGTGCAAGCGCGTTCTCTTTTCCCTTAAGTGATGTGAAAATGAGATACTTATGTCCTTTGGGGACGAAGCAAAGAACCAGCAGTTTGATGGTCACACAGAGATAAAACCTTACATCACTTTTTTTTTTTGTCTTCCAGGGAATTTCTTTGGAGACGTCCATGGAATTTGGGGGCTTGCTATAGAGGCTACTCATGGCTGTCTTTTCTTTGCAGAGGAGTGCTTACCTAATGTCCGATATCAGCTGGTCCCCTGTGAGAAAGACCAGAGATAAGGTGGTGCCTCTAAGCAAGACCAGTGGAAGCTCCTCAAATCCTGCCTGCTGTGTCCAGGGGGATGGAAGCCCTCCCTGGTTTGGTGAGTATTCTATTGTGAATACTGATGGTAATTACAGCCCCACTGACCAGGGCCTCCTTCCTCCTAGGCCCAGTGCCAGGCACTCTGCATGCATCGTCCCATCAAATCCTCCCAACTCTATGAGGCAGGTATTATTTATTATTGGGCCTGCCATGGCTTTAGAGATGTTAATTATCTTCTCCAGGACCGGCCAGGATTTCTACTCAAGCCCAAGGTCTTCCTGCTCTGCTACTGCTAATCTCTCTGTTTTGGGGGGCGAGTTATGCCTCGTTTCCAAGGAAGCCTGGCTGATGGTTATTAGGATTAATGCATTTAATAATCCCTCTGTTTTGAATGTTGTCTCTGACAACTCAGCACTAATTGCATAATTAAAGTTAATTAATGCTAATGATGTGCTCTACAAATGACAAGCATTACATACCTATATGCTATCATTACCCACTTGCATGCAGTCTGGCACTGAAAGAATCCATTTATTTAAGGATAAAAAGAACATGAAAGTTGGTGAAGATGGGACCTGACTTTTCTGCCCCCCTTGCAACATTGTGCTTTGGCATTTGGGAAGTGTTACCTAAATGCCTGCCTCACTAAACATCTTTTTGCTCTATTGTTTCCTGGTTGTTGCAGATGTCATGCCATGCTGAAGCTTTTAAACTTAATAATTAGAGTTTGTAGTGCTTGAAAGGTGTAATACAGCTACAAATCAGAATGATCTACTTAAAATACACTTCGGGAGGACTCATGTTGTTTCAAAATCAGTCCCTCCTGGAACTGAGTTCAGGAGCTTCTTTCTAAACTCCATGAACGTTTAGGATTTTTATCTTTAATTTTAGCATGGAGAAAAGACTACTCCACAGAGTGGTGCATCCCACCTCCCCGAGTTTTAATGAGATATGATTGACAAATTAAAAATACATATTTAAGGTGTACCACGTGATGTTTTGATATGTGTATACATTGTGAAATGATTGAGTGATCCAGTTTTTTGTTTCTTTGTTTGTTTGTGGGCTTTTTTGCTGCACCCTGCTTGGCTTGTGGGATCTTTGTTCCCTAACCAGGGATCGAACCTGGGCCTTGGCGGTGAAAGCACAGGGTCCTAACTACTGGCCTGCCAGGGAATTCCCTTCAGTGATTCAGTTTTGAAATCAGAAGGATTGCACTGGAGATAGAAAGTTCTGGAGAACTTTTTGTGGCATATCCTCCTTGTCTGAGGGGCAAGAGTTGTCACTATTATGAATTAAGTTTAATATTAGTGGTGTTAAATTCATACTTCCTTTGTTCATCGTGCACTGCATGCTGGATCTGAATTAAAGTTGGGTACCCATCTTTCAACTCATTGAAGGTCCTTTTCACTTGTCACAAAATTGGCCAGCTTGAGAAAACATGCAGTGTTAAATCTTTCCTCAGGAAGGATTATTTGATTCTGGAGGGACTGACTGAGGGAGGTTGTGGAATTGTCTTCCCTAAAGAGTCTTCAGAAACAGACTTGAGACATCAGATCATGTAAGGCAGGGCAACCGTGCAAAGCTCTGGTGGGTGTCTCTCCAGGGAAAGGCAGGAAACGAGGGCAGATGGGGAAGGGTGAAAGTAACTGCCTTGCCCTTTGGATGGCCATGCTTTTGGCAGGTGAAGTGCAACATTCTTTAGTTGCTCTCCCTTTGATCTCTGGAGGTTCCAGGCACAGCTCAGCCCACCCTGCAGAGCAGCGAGCAGCGAGAGGCGAGCAGTGAACGGCGAGTGGCGTCACCTGACAGGACTGAATATTCGACACTTCGGTATGGCCGAGATTTTGGTTCCTCTCCAGCTACAGCAGCCCTTTTGATTAGGAGAGATGTGGAACTAACCATATTGGAGCCCAGATTGGACCCGAAAGGGCTCCATCTTCCGGCTCCACACCCCTCATCCGGCGCTACTTGACGGGAATTCGGGGATCGAGGAAGGGCGGAGTGCCTGGCGCGGAAGGAGCTTTCCCAACCTCAGGTTGCGAAAAGGCTTCGGGAGCCCCAGCACCTAACAGTGTGAGTGGAGACGCCCCTGCTTTGCACCCTGGGAGTCTCACTTCAGGACCTTCTGCACCTTCAGTGACGACCGGAGGCCACGGAGGAGCTTCGAGGGCTCACTGTGCCCACCTCTTACGTAAACCCCTGGCCCTCAGCTCCCTGCTCACGGTGGAGACTTCGGACAGAGTGAGTGCGGTGGGCTGGGGCCTTGCAGGTGAGGGCCACTCTGACGCAATGGGCCTTGAGTGGCGGGAAGCCATTTTGCCCCGTGCTGTGTGAACGTCTTGGAGAGACGTTTCCCCTGGGCCTTCGTCTTCCTGAGCACCCCGGCAGGGAGGGCTGGTTGGGAGGCCCACGGGGTGCCTCGGTGTGAAGCCAGGCATTTTGAGGCCTCCGTGTGGCAGCCATTACAGGTGTCCTGGCAGGAGGCACTCTTTGACTCCTCTTCAGAAACTTCGAGAAAGTTCCCAGCATCAACCTAAACTTCAGAAACAGATTGAGGCAAGTGAGCAAGGAACAAAGCCAGAGGCTCTCCTGGGCAAGTGGACCCGGTGGGCCTCCATTAGCACAGTAGACCAAGCAGTTGGTCTGCTGGGAGGCTTCACACTTTCTGATTCTGAGGGCCGCTTTGCAAGGGTAGCTTTTCAAAGGATCCACTTGAGGGTTTTGTTTGTTTTTGTGAGTTTTTTAATATTAAAATGTTAACTATTGCATCATTTCAGTGTTTTTTTAGAAATTGAAGTACAGTTAATTTATAATATTGCATTAGTTTCACGTTTACAGTGTAGTAATTCACTCTTTTTGCAGATTATATTCCTTTATAGGTTATTGCAAGATAATGGGTATAATTTGCTGTCCTATACAGTACATCCTCGTTGCTTATCTATTTTATACCTAGGAGTTTTCATCTGTTAATCCCATACCTCTAATTTGCCCCTCTACCCTCCTCTTTCCCCTTTGGTAACCTCTAGTTTGTTATTCTGGCTCTGTGAGTCTGTTTCTGTTTTTTAAATAAGTTCATTTGTATCATTTTTTAGATTCCACACATAGGTGATATGAGACTTGCCTTCGTCTAACTTACTTTGCTGAGTATGGTAACCTCGAGGTCCATCCATGTTGCTGCGAATGACATTATTTCATTCTTTTCAGTGGCTGAGTAGTATTCTATTGTATATATGTACTGCATCTTCTTTATCCATTCCTCTGTCGATGGACACTTAGGCTGCTTCCGTGTCTTGGCTATTGTAAGTAATGCTGCTATGAACATTGGGGTGCAAGTATCATTTTATATTAGTGGATACTTTTGTTTTTCATTTTTCGAATGCACTGGCATTCGGATATGTGTGTGAGTGCATCAGGACTCAGAGCACAGAATACCTGGCTACACCAGAAAATCCCTTCTTGTAAAATGCAGTAAAACATACAAGCTGAAGCCACATCTATGTACTTAAAAAGCTGTAGTATATGTGACTGAAGCCTAAATAAATATAAACAAATGCCCCTAGAGCCATAAGTAAATAGGACTCCCCAAAGTAAAGAAAGTCAACAAAAACTAAGTGAACAACTCAGTCTGAGGAAAAGCTTTTATGGTTGGTAGAACAACTTACGTTAAAATGGCTTTATTGTCTTTAAATTGATGTTTCTAAAACTGTTCTTCCTTTGAGGAATGTAGTCAAATTGGTTCAGAGAGGGAAGGAACTCTTGAAGTTTTGAATTCGTTTTCTGTAGAATGGCATGTTCTGGACCTCCTTGTGTGGGGAGAGCGGAGACTGTGGCTTTTAACTCTTCTGTGAATTTTAAAAATGGAGTTTTTACTTAATAATGGGACCAGATGAGCTCAATATATAGGTAGAGTCACTTAATTAATTATTTTCCTGATTTCACTTTGTTACTGGCAAACACTTACCGGCTTCGTTCTATAAATTCAAATTCTGCTTGTAAATAGTGACATCGTTTACAACTCTGAAAGTCAAACTACCATGAAGCTATGTGCTAGGGGTTTGAAAATGGGAATATCCAAAAAAATCTCCATGAAATGTGATCAGGTCATAAATATTTTAAAACAGGGATGCCTAGATACCCGCGCAGCCTGTGCTGATGTTGGCTGTGGAGGTGGCAGTGGCGAGGTTAGTGGCTAGCAAACTAGGGAAGTGTTTGCTTAAAGGTACCAAGTGATTTGGAGGTTGTAAGCAAGTAGGAGAAGCTAGGATTTTTAAGATTTCAAGGAATTCTGCTCTTTCTCAGGTGGAAGCAAAACCCGAAAGAGAAGAGAATAGATAGATAGCTGAGGAATCTGGCAAGGCTGGGAGAGAAAAAGAAAAGAAGAGAGAAAAAGTAGAGGGCAAGGTCTGTATAGTTTCCCTGCTGTTTTTCTGGGGCTTACTGAGCAGTAGATTGCTAACTTCTCTGACCCCAAACATGAATAAGGAATTTGAAAGCAAGAATAATTATCATAGAGAAATTTTGCATCGTGATTTTTCAACCTATTTCTTTAAACAAAATGAAATAAGAGGATCAACTTTTCACATAATGACTAACCCCTCAAAAAAGGATGATTTTTCCTTTTTTAATTTAAAATGGCAGATGGGGAGCCCCAGAGCTGTAATTGCTTGATATCGAGGGAGCAGTGTGGGCAGGCAGGCCAGTGAATCATCCAGGGGTCTGGATGGGGCAACTGGGGTTACTTTATGCGTAACTGAATTAAAATGAAGATGGCCCTTTGCTTGTATAGCTCAGTAGCTTGAGGTGTTCCCTGCGGAGGACCTTGGCTGGTGGGTGAGGCCAGTGGGGGTGGTGTGATGACCCAAGGAGGGACAGTCGGCTTTTCTCATCGTGGCTGGTTATTTTACCACTAAATGATTCTCTTTTGGGTCCTTGCCTTGTGGATGTTGCTATTTCTATCAGGAAACTGCATTTTTAAACAGTGCTATGAACGATTTTCATGTACAGTATATCTTCATAGGATCTTAATGGAACAAACACCTGCTTTGATCCTACTTATTCTCCCTTATTTTGAAATTAGTTGCTTAACTGAATATCATGGCAGAGGGAATTCTCAGGCTGCAAGTCCATCCCAGACAATGGCAAGACCTCTTAGTAGGTCTTTTCTAACCCAGGGCTGCAGCTGTACAAAGGAGAAAATGTCATTTCCTGAGTAATCACACATTCCTCCTGCTTTATAAAATAAAGCAATTCTGCACTCAGATAGCCAGTTTATTTTAATTACTCTGGAAGGCATGAACAGTGATCACATTTAGAAATAAATACTGTCAACAGAAGTGCTTGCTCTAGAAAACAGTCCAGTTGTGTCTGAAGTACCTAGTTTTGTTTTGGTTATTTCTCTGCCTGTTCTAGAAGAAAAGGGAGGATTGAGGTGTGGCTACACCAAGGCATCCAAAAAGGATCCTTTCCATGAAATTTCAGGGAATAGTTGGAAAACATTTGACCCATGACTTTGAAAGTACTTGGGCCAGTGTGGCCAGGTGGGAGAGGCCTCTGGGCTTAGTGATGAGAAGGCCTGGGTACCAACCCTTTCATCAGTCAGTCAGTACACAGGGAGATACCTGCCTCTGAGCATGGGCCTGGCACTTGCGGGGAGAGGAGGGAACTGGACCCTTCCATCTGCCAAGAGCAGGCTGAGCTGGAAATAAGACCCAGAGTCGTCGAGGTTTCTGTGGACTCTTGGCATCTCTTGATGGCTCTGGTGTGGGAAAACTGAGTCATGTCTACCTGCTCTACCCATAAAAACTGCTCTGTCTGTCATGCCCTGGTCACTTATGCTATGTCTGAATGTTGATAGTTGCAAGCTACGTGTGGCAAAGGTTCCCACTGGGTTTTCAAGGTGAAAATCCCGGAACATCAGTCTCTTGAAAGACAAGAGGCAAATAATTGTCAGTTTTTGTAATAGAGCACATAAACCTCCTTTGAAGTTGGCCTCCCTGTTTAGGCCCTGCAAAGAAACTTTACATTTTCCCTTTGTCCTTTATCAAGAGCTTAAGATCTCTGGCAGACTTTTCCTAAACACCACATAAATATTAAACTGACTTACAAATATTGTTTATGAGAAACAGAATATTGTTCTTGTGGTTTGATATATATTTTTGGGTATGTGTCTTGACTTGAGTCTAGCTAATGTCCCACTCGGGAAGGATGCTTTGGAGGTTGATGAGTTTTTCGTCTGATTCTATTTCTAACTATTAAGTGCACTATTTAAGTAACAGGTTGTTCTTTAATTATACAGTGTGCATGACCACTAATAAATGTGCCCCATATTTAAATATACAAGTGGTTCCTTTGGGAGGGCAGAGAGCCAAGGGCAGTCAGCCTTTCATATGCTAATATCTGAGATCAAGGCATACTAGATAGTACTCAATCAAGCCATAATATTTAGCTTTGGAAATTAAAGCATAAATCAAATCATGAATTTGATTAGCATTCTTCTCTCTGCATTATATATTTAACCATAATATATGCATGCACCAATGTTCCAAGATTTTTCCTTTCTGTTTTTATGTCTTGGCAATGTATGTTTTACTTCCTACAGTATTTGTTAAATTTGTGAAGGCTGTTGTTTTTCAGGACAAAACCAAGAGGTTTTGAACTACTAGTGTGTCTTCTTGTTGCTTGTCCCCTTATTAATGTAAACCTTAGACTTTCCATGGAGCTGCCCCTCCTTTATGGTATCTGATGCTACTGAGAGAGACCTTATGGGTTTGTGGTATTAGGGCTTAGCACCATTTTACAGGTGCTCAGAGAGGCCAGGTGACTTGCCTAAGGACACACAGCTACTGCAGAACTGGGACTGGATTCTAAGCATTCTGACTTCAAGAATGTTGATTTCCACTTTTTTTTCTACTTTTTATTGAAGCATAGTTGATTTACAATATTCTGTAAGTTTTGGGTGACAACAGAGTGATTCAACATTTTTATTGATTATACTCCATTTAATGTTATTATAAAATATTGGCTATATTCCCTGTGCTGTACCTTGTAGCTTATTTATTTATTTACTTATTTATTTACTTATTTTCTGGGACAGCGTTCTCTCAGTGGGGAAGTAGAAATGAGGTCTCCACCTCACGCCCCAAACTAAGTTCAGATACCAAGTGGCTTAAATAGCTAGATGTGAAAAGCAAAACTTTTTTTTTAATCTTTATTGGAGTATAATTGCTTTACAATGGTGTGTTAGTTTCTGCTTTACAACAAAATGAATCAGTTATATATATACATATGTTCCCATATCACTTCCCTCTTGCGTCTCCCTCCCTCCCACCCTCCCTATCCCACCCCTCCAGGCGGTCACAGAGCACCCAGCTGATCTCCCTGTGCTATGCGGCTGCTTCCCACTAGCTATCTACCTTACGTTTGGTAGTGTATATATGTCCATGCCTCTCTCTCGCTTTGTCACAGCTTACCCTTCCCCCTCCCCATATCCTCAAGTCCATTCTCTAGTAGGTCTGTGTCTTTTTTCCTGTCTTACCCCTAGGTTCTTCATGACATTGTTTTTCTTAAATTCCATATATATGTGTTAGCACATGGTATTTATCTCTCTCTTTATGACTTACTTCACTCTGTATGACAGACTCTAGGTCTACCCACCTCATTACAAATAGCTCAATTTTGTTTCTTTTTATGGCTGAGTAATATTCCATTGTATATATGTGCCACGTCTTCTTTATCCATTCATCCAGTGATGGGCACTTAGGTTGCTTCCATCTCCGGGCTATTGTAAATAAAGCTGCAATGAACATTTTGATACACGACTCTCTTTGAATTTTGGTATCAAGGTGATGGTGGCCTCGTAGAAGGAGTTTGGGAGTGTTCCTCCCTCTGCTATATTTTGGAAGAGTTTGAGAAGGATAGGTGTTAGCTCTTCTCTAAATGTTTGATAGAATTCGCCTGTGAAGCCATCTGGTCCTGGGCTTTTGTTTGTTGGAAGATTTTTAATCACAGTTTCAATTTTAGTGCTTGTGATTGCTCTGTTCATATTTTCTATTTCTTCCTGGTTCAGTCTTGGCAGGTTGTGCATTTCTAAGAATTTGTCCATTTCTTCCAGGTTGTCCATTTTATTGGCATAGAGTTGCTTGTAGTAATCTCTCATGATCCTGTGTATTTCTGCAGTGTCAGTTGTTACTTCTCCTTTTTTATTTCTAATTCTATTGATTTGAGTTTTCTCCCTTTTTTTCTTGATGAGTCTGGCTAATGGTTTATCAATTTTGTTTATCTTCTCAAAGAACCAGCTTTTAGTTTTATTGATCATTGCTATCATTTCCTTCATTTCTTTTTCCTTTATTTCCGATCTGATTTTTATGATTTCTTTTCTTCTGCTAACTTTGGGGTTTTTTTGTTCTTCTTTCTCTAATTGCTTTAGATGCAAGGTTAGGTTGTTTATTCGAGATGTTTCCTGTTTCTTAAGGTAGGATTGTATTGCTATAAACTTCCCTCTTAGACTGTTTTTGCTGCATCCCATAGATTTTGGGTCATCGTGTCTCCATTGTCATTTGTTTCTAGGTATTTTTTGATTTCCTCTTTGATTTCTTCAGTGATCACTTCGTTATTAAGTAGTGTACTGTTTAGCCTCCATGTGTTTGTATTTTTTACAGATCTTTTCCTGTAATTGATATCTAGTCTCATAGCGTTGTGGTCGGAAAAGATACTTGATACAATTTCAATTTTCTTAAATTTACCAAGGCTTGATTTGTGACCCAAGATATGATCTATCCTGGAGAATGTTCCATGAGCACTTGAGAAAAATGTGTATTCTGTTGTTTTGGATGGAATGTGCTGTAAATATCATTTAAGTCCATCTTGTTTAATGTATCATTTAAAGCTTGTGTTTCCTTATTTATTTTCATTTTGGATGATCTGTCCATTGGTGATAGTGGGGTGTTAAAGTCCCCTACTATGAATGTGTTACTGTCGATTTCCCCTTTTATGGCTGTTAGCATTTGCCTTATGTATTGAGGTGCTCCTACGTTGGGTGCATAAATATTTACAATTGTTATATCTTCTTCTTGGATCGATCCCTTGATCTTTATGTAGTGTCCTTCTTTGTCTCTTCTAATAGTCTTTATTTTAAAGTCTATTTTGTCTGATAGGAGAATTGCTACTCCAGCTTTCTTTTGGTTTCCATTTGCATGAAATATCTTTTTCCATCCCCTTACTTTCAGTCTGTATGTGTCTCTAGGTCTGAAGTGGGTCTCTTATAGACAGCATATATAAGGGTCTTGTTTTTGTATGCATTCAGCTAATCTGTGTCTTTTGGTGAGAGCATTTAGTCCATTCACATTTAAGGTAATTATCAATATGTATGTTCCTATTCCCATTTTCTTAATTGTTTTGGGTTCGTTATTATAGGTCTTTTCCTTCTCTTGTGTTTCTTGCCTAGAGAAGTTCCTTTAGCAGTTGTTGTAGAGCTGGTTTGGTGCTGCTGAACTCTTTCAGCTTTTGCTTGTCTGTAAAGGTTTTAATTTCTCCATCAAATCTGAATGTGATCCTTGCTGGGTAGAGTAATCTTGGTTGCAGGTTTTTCTCCTTCATCACTTTAAATATGTCCTGCCAGTCCCTTCTGGCTTGCAGAGTTTCTGCTGAAAGATCAGCTGTTAACCTTAAGGGGATTCCCTTGTGTGTTATTTGTTGTTTTTCCCTTGCTGCTTTTAATATGTTTTCTTTGTATTTAATTTTTGACAGTTTGATTAATATGTGTCTTGGCGTGTTTCTCCTTGGATTTATCCTGTATGGGACTCTCTGTGCTTCCTAAACTTGATTAACTATTTCCTTTCCCATATTAGGGAAGTTTTCAACTATAATCTCTTCAAATATTTTCTCAGTTCCTTTCTTTTTCTCTTCTTCTTCTGGGACCCCTATAATTCGAATGTTGGTGCATTTAATGTTGTCCCAGAGGTCTCTGAGACTGTCCTTAGTTCTTTTCATTCTTTTTTCTTTATTCTGCTCTGCAGTAGTTATTTCCACTATTTTATCTTCCAGGTCACTTATCCGTTCTTCTGCCCCTGTTATTGTGCTGTTGATCCCATCTAGAGTATTTTTCATTTCATTTATTGTTCATCGTTGTTTGTTTCATCTTTAGTTCTTCTAGGTCCTTGTTAAATGTTTCTTGCATTTTCTCGATTTTATTTCCAAGACTTTGGATCATCTTTACTATCATTATTCTGAATTCTTTTTCAGGTAGACTGCCTATTTCCTCTTCATTTGTTAGGTCTGGTGGGTTTTTATCTTGCTCCTTCATTTGCTGTGTGTTTTTCTGTCTTCTCACTTTGCTTATCTTACTGTGTTTGGCGTCTCCTTTTTGCAGGCTGCAGGTTCGTAGTTCCCGTTGTTTTTGGTTCTGTCCCCAGTGGCTAAGGTTGGTTCAGTGGGTTGCGTAGGCCTCTTGGTGGAGGGGACTAGTGCCTGTGTTCTGGTGGATGAGGTTGGATCTTGTCTTTCTGGTGGGCAGGTCCACGTCTGGTGGTGTGTTTTGGGGTGTCTGTGGACTTATTATGATTTTAGGCAGCCTCTCTGCTAATGGGTGGGGTTGTGTTCCTGACTGGCTAGTTGTTTGGCATAGGATGTCCAACACTGTAGCTTGCTGGTCGTTGAGTGAAGCTGGGTGCTGGTGTTGAGATGGAGATCTCTGGGAGATTTTCGCCGTTTGATATTATGTGGAGCTGGGAGGTCTCTTGTGGACCAGTGTCCTGAAGTTGGCTCTCCCACCTCAGAGGCAAAGCACTGACTCCTGGCTGCAGCATCAAGAGCCTTTCATCCACACAGCTCCGTAATTTGGGATGATTCGTTGTCTATTCATGTATTGCACAGATTCAGGGTGCATCAAGTTGATTGTGGAGCTTTAATCCGCTGCTCCTGAGGTTGCTGGGAGAGATTTGCCTTTCTCTTCTTTGTTCCAATAGCTCCCGGGGTTCAGCTTTGAATTTGGCCCCGCCTCTGCGTGTAGGTCGCCGGAGGGTGTATGTTTTTCCGCTCAGACAGGACGGGCTTAAAGGAGCCGCTGATTCGGGGGCTCTGGCTCACTCAGGCCGAGGGGGAGGGAGGGGCGCGGAGTGCGGGGCGGGCCTGCGGCGGCAGAGGACACTGTGATGTTGCACCAGCCTGAGGTGCGCCGTGCGTTCTCCCGGGTGAGTTGTCCCTGGATCCCGGGACCCTGGCAGTGGCGGGCGGCACAGGCTCCCCAAAATGGGGGTGTGGATAGTGACCTGTGTTCGCTCACAGGCTTCTTGGTGGCGGCAGCAGCAGCCTTAGTGTTTCCTGCCCGTCTCTGGGGTCCGCGCTTTTAGCCACGGCTTGCGCCCGTCTCTGGAGCTCCTTTAAGCAGCGCTCTTAATCCCCTCTCCTCGCGCACCAGTATACAAAGAGGGAAGAAAAAGTCTCTTGCCTCTTCGGCAGGTTCAGACTTTTCCCTGGACTCCCTCTCGGCCAGCCATGGCGCACTAACACCCTGCAGGCTGTGTTCACGCCGCCAACCCCGGTCCTCTCCCTGCTCTCCGACTGAAGCCCGAGCCTCAGCTCCCAGCCCCGCCCGCCCCGGCGGGTGAGCAGACAAGCCTCTCGGGCTGGTGAGTGCCGGTCGGCACCGATCCTCTGTGCGGAAATCTCTCCGCTTTGCCCCCCGCACCCCTGTGGCTGCGCTCTCCTCCGCGGTTCCGAAGCTTCCCCCCTCCGCCACCCGCAGTCTCCGCCCACGAAGGGGCTTCTAGTGTGTGGAACCTTTCCTCCTCCACGGCTCCTTCCCAGTGGTGCAGGTCCCATCCCTATCCTTTTGTCTCTGTTTATTCTTTTTTCTTTTGCCCTACCCAGGTACGTGGGGAGTTTCTTGCCTTTTGGGAGGTCTGAGGTCTTCTGCCAGCATTCAGTAGGTGTTCTGTAGGAGTTGTTCCACGTGTAGATGTATTTCTGGTGTATCTGTGGGGCGGAAGGTGATCTCCGCATCTTACTCTTCCCCCATCTTCACGGAAGCCGCTTATTTATTTTATACATAGTAGTTTGTACCTCTTAATTCCCTACCCCTTTTTTGCCCCTCCCCCCTTCCCTCTCCCCCCTGCTAGCTACTAGTTTGTTCCCTGTACTTTGAGTCTGTTTCTGTATTGTTATCTTCACTAGTTTGTTGTGTTTTTTTAGATTCCACATGTAAGTGATATCATACAGTATTTGTCTTTCTCTGTCTAACTTATGTCCCTAAGCATAATACTCCAGGTGCAGGAGTGAGCAAGCGTGTGTGCACACTCTTCATGAGTGGAGTCTAGGTTTCCTACAGCCCTCTTGTAAGTGCCACTGGTTTTCATACTAGCTAAGAGGTCTTTGAACTGCTCACTCACCGGGGGGCATCTCTGAGCCCATGATATGCCCCTCTTCTCCTGTGTCCCCTCGTAGGGGAGTGGGTCCTGACCTGCTCGCTTCTCTTCCCTTCCTACCTGACTTTGTGTGGATATTTGTAGCCTTAGTTGTAGAAGGATCTTTCTGCCAGTCTCCTGTTTGTTTTCAGTGAGCATTGCTTTTCATGTAGATGTAACTTTGATGTGTTTGTGAAGGGAGGTGAGCTCCAATCCACATCCTCCTACTCCACCATCTTCCTCCTGTCTGATTTCCACTAGGTTTGCAACCTTGTTAAGCCACTTGAGTAATAATTTTTAAAGTGTGGATTAAAGCAAGTTTTTTTTTTTTTTTTTTGGCTTGCTATACTCTAACTTCAGGTCTCCCATTTGGGGGAATGAACTTGTAAGTCAGTTGCTTCTTCATTGAAAGCAATAAATATATCACTTAGTCTAGGCATAAGTTGTGAAAGCTTCACTGTGCTTCCCAGGCTGGGTCAAGACCACTTTGAAGCATTCCTGGGTACCATGCAGACAGAACTTAGTCAAGGCTGTTTATTCTTTGCCTTCTCTAGTATCGGCTCTGTTTGCTGATCTTCTCAAGAAACCTAGGGCCGAGCTCTGCTGTATAGCATGGACCACACAGCGCTTTGAAATGAGGAAGCTTTAAAGTCACAGGCAAGAGTTTGACTGGGAAGTTGAAGGGTCTGTCTGCAGGAAAGGATTGTACTTTGAGGTGAAATTCACAAACAAAGTCAATCAACATGAAGAATCTGGAAACTCTCAGTGTGAGCTGTTTCATTTTTCTGTGCATTCCACAGGAAACAAGTGGGAACCTCTTGTGTAAAGTTCCAGCATATGTGGTCACAGAAGGTATTTGAACTGTACTGCGCAGGGAGGATATTGCAGCTGTCAGTGAGGGCGTTCACAGAGCTTCCCTTTAACGTGACTGTGTCTTAACCATCAATTCGGAGAAAAGGAATTGTGCGAGAGTGGAACCGGGAAGAGGGTGTTCGGCGTGGGCGTAGCCAAGAGTCAGCAACAATGAGGGAGATCATTTTAAGTGAGGAGGTCCACAGTTTTTCATTCAGGAAATGGAAGGTTTCTTTGGCCCCTCTTTCTAATTCGAGAACTGTGTAGCTAATAAATTGAGAACATTTTTAGTAAAGTGGTATGTATATTTTTTAATCTTTTATGTGATATTGGCACATAATTCATATATAGATCTTAAATTATTTTTGTTTTATATGGGTTTTCATTATTGAATATGGCCCCTTTTAAAGAAAATGTTCAGCAGCTTCTGGGAGACAATTTCCCTGCTTTATTGGGTAAGGCAGCCTAGGGTACACAGAAGAATGGAACAGAATTCAGGAAAACTGGGGAATTACCTTAAGGTAAGGGGGTTAAGGTAACTTAGGAGAAACCACTTCAATTTGAAAGGGCTTATTTGTTAGTTGAAAAATAGGGATCAGTTAGACTTGCCCGAGAACAAACTGTATTTACAGAATTTTCAGAGCTCCATTAAAAAGACTGGAAAGAAATCATCTGAAACGGCAGTATGTGCCTCTGAGTGAGAATTGTTTGCGTTGAGTCTCCATTCTGTTTTGTAAATTTAACACTCTCAAAAGGAAGAAAACAAAAATCAATTTCTTTAAAAAAAATGAAATCACAAAAGAAACCAGAAACCTGGCTCTTTCCCAGCGTTCTAATAAGAAATGATTATAGAGTTCTACAAAACTGTCGAAGGGCCTTCAAGATGCTGAAAGGTTTTTGATCTCTTTAGCAAGTATTGTAGGGAATGGCTTTGCTGGAGCTCCCAGCTCCCTCAGCCCCTTTCCTCTGCGGAGGTCGGGCCCCAGGACCTTGGTCTTGAGTGGTGAGTGCCCAGCATGCAGCCAGGAGCACTACAAGTAGGCACTCCCTCGTGGAGCACCTTTTGCGTCTGAGGCTGACAATTGTCCTGCCTCGTATTGGGTAAGCCCTCAGCCTGTGGACTGCCAGCTGCCTGAGTGTTACCAAGAGGAGATGGTTCATTCACTCTTTCACTGTGGATTGTCAGCTGAATAAAGCGGCCCACCACAGCCTGGGGGACAAAAGCTCTCCATTAGGATTACACTGCCAGGTTGGAGAATGGCTCTTTCAACGCTGCAAGGCCTCAAATAGGGGCTGTACTCAGCAGACCACCTTTATGCAAATCCCTCTTCTTTGTCCAAAGGCCCCCGTGACAGAGGCCAGCTAAGCCTTTCTGGGCAGATGGGCTTTGTGCAGGGCTGGGAGGGAGATCACCCAGGTTAGGTGTTTCCAGGAAGAAAAGCAGATAGAACTGGTTTTGTAAAATGCTAGTACTAATAAATTGAATGTGTCTGTTGTTTCCAGTTCTCTCCTGGTTTCTTTCCTGATCCTGGACTTCCTCTTAATTTTCCGGGGTGGAGAAGCTGCTTGGTCTGTGCTCCTCGCTTGCTTGGGCTCTCTTCTCTCTCCCGGCTGCCGCTCACTCCCTCTATCCTTCTCATTGAATATTTCCAAGGTCTTATATTCCCCTCCTCAGGTCAGTCCCTTGGGGCACTATAGTGATGAGTCGAATTTCAAATATTCTTTGTGTGCGTCTTATAGAATAAACTAGAAGAGATCGCCAAGTCATGTGTCCAACTATTGTTCTTATCTATTGGTCGAATCGATAATTCTTATCAAATAGAGGGTGGGTTTTCCTACATGTTTCATTGATGCCTAAACAAGCAAGAGAACCCACAGCTGGTGAATTTTCTCTCCAGACTCTTCTGTAACCCAGTTTCCCTCTAGTAAAGGACACCTTTGACCTTGTGACCTTCAGCCTCTTGAGCCCCCGCTGCCCCCAGGCCCATAACGGCAGTATCACATCTGCCTTGTAACCCATTCTTTGTCTCTTCTCATTTTTGTCTGCCTCCTTTATGCCATGTCTGAAATCTGTCCTCTCTCGCAACTTTCTTCTGTTCCTTCAGTAGACCTGCTAAACTCACGGCTTTCTTCAGCCTGTCTGCTTCAGCCCGTGGTATCATCTCTCTTAAAGTTGCTTTGATCGTATAGTCCCTTCTCAGAAATTTGCTGTAGTGCCCAACTAGCTTACAAATTAAATTAAAATGTTAACATCTTCAGTTAGAGAACCCAGCCTGTCTGACCACATCAGTTTCCCCATTTGGTTCTTTTACTTTTCAATATTCCACCTTCTCAATTTTTTATTTTCATTTATTTTTGGCTGTGTTGGGTCTTTGTTGCTGCTGGTGGGCTTTCTCTAGTTGCGGCGAGCGGGGGCTACTCTTCGTTGCGGTGCACGGGCTTCTCATTGCAGTGGCTTCTCTTGTTGCGGAGCACGGGCTCTAGGTGCACAGGCTTCAGTAGTTGTGGCACACGGGCTTCAGTAGTTGTGGCTCACGGGCTCCAGAGCGCAGGTTCAGTAGTTGTGGTGCATGGGCTTAGTTGCTCCGCGGCATGTGGGATCCTCCTGCACCAGGGCTCGAGCCCACGTCCCCTGCATTGGCAGGAGGATTCTTAACCACTGCATCACCAGGGAAGTCCCCCCTTCTCAATTTTTAAAGAATTATTTTGACAGTTATGTAGGTCTTTGAAATAATTATTGTTTCTCTGTAGGTCTTCTAGCTTTTTTTTTTTTTTTTTTTTTTTTTTTTTTTTTTCTGTGCGCTTGCCTCTCACTGCTGTGGCCTCTCCTGTTGCGGAGCACAGGCTCCGGACGCGCAGGCTCAGCGGCCATGGCTCACGGGCCCAGCCGCTCTGCGGCATGTGGGATCTTCCCAGACCGGTGCACGAACCCGTGTCCCCTGCATTGGCAGGCGGACTCTCAACCACTGCGCCACCAGGGAAGCCCGGTCTTCTAGCTGTAAGTGCTAACAACAGCAACAAAAACAAGCTGGCACAGTGCCTTGCACATAGTCGATAACTATTTGGGACATGAACAAATAACTAAATCCATGGAAGCACTTGAAATTGCTGAAGACACCTCAATTTGTCCAGAAACCAGAAGCATAGGACTCAATGTCCTGAAAACAGAATTCTTGCTTCCTTGGTAACTTCCTATGGAGTCAAGTAGAGTGAAGCTTAATAAATATGGACCAAGAGTGGCCTAAAATACTCCAGTGTAATATGTAATACTTTCAGGTTCTTGACTCAAATTCAGTATTTCTGTGAGTTTGTATATGTGATTCTTCCTGTTTAGAAAGTTCTGCTATGAAGAGTTCCTGTATAATTTTCTTCAGTTTGTTTCAATAGTTGATTCTCAGATTTTAATCTGAAAATGGACTGAAAACAGAGAAAACTTACCTATTAGATTCCTTTTTTTTTGGCTGCACCACACGGCATGCAGGGTTTTAATTCCTCGACCAGGGATCGAACCCATGCCCCATGCAGTGGAAGTGCAGAGTCGTAACCACTGGACGACCAGGGAAGTCCCCAGATTCTTAATTAAATGATTCACTAAGATCTCTTTCAGTGGTTCACTTAAAATATACCTTTATGTAACGAGAGATGGCTATCTACATATTGTCATCTCTCCTACATTTTTTCCTACATCTTTTTCTATACCTTAGATTATTCTTTTCCTGAATCTTAGGGTCTCTGGAGAAAGAGAAAACTCTTGTCACAGTCCTCAACGAGCTGAATGCAATTTATTCTTCACAGTTTTGCAGGCTAGGTTCAGACAGCCATGTATTGTAGGGAGGAACTAATCTTATTCCCTGCACTGAGGGGAGAAACTGACAACATGTGACTTTCATACAGGGCCAGATAGGGCAGGTGCCATCAGGACTACAGGAGAGGGGATCAGAAAGTGCTTCTTGGAGAAGGTGCTTTGGAGAATGTGCCTTGAAGGATAGATATGGCTTCAATTAGTAAAGATGTGGAGAAGGGCCTTCTAGGCAGGGAGACTGTCCTGAGCGAAGCCTGGGTGGGTGGATGGAAGAGTGTGTGTGACTGAGTGATGGTGCATACTTCCTGGAATTCAGAAGACGTAAGCTATGGTGTGGCTGAAGAGGTGAGTTGGGTCATATTGTAGAGGGCCTTGGGTGACAAGCTGAGACAGTTTGACTATGAGGGATGTTTAAAAGCTGCAAAGAGAACACATGTAACCATGATATGATATGCACATTCGCATATTAACAAACATATGGAACCCCTTGTGTTCTCCCTTTAGTAACGTGATCTTATCTGCAATGAGGTGAGATAGAATCAGCCTAGTAAACGAAGCCAAACCCAAACCTACCTAACTAGGTGGGGGCCCCGGGATCCACGTCACTGCTCTTGCTTGCTTCACGGGTTTCAGATGACAAATTTTGTCAGAGGCTCTTCCTCTAGGTCAGAGCTGTGCCAAGCCAATAGTTCTGGATGCCAGTCACCAGTGGAGTAAGCATTGGGTGTGAATGCCACCACAGGCACCCAGTCGGCTTCTTGCAGATGCCCTTTGGCCAATGTGAACTGAGGTCACATGTTGAGAAGCGGCCCCAGTTCCCTTCAGTGGATGCCTCTTGAGCTGCCACTCTGTGCCAGGTGCTGGGGACAAGCAGTCACGAGACCAGATTCTGGCCTTGTGCTCACACTCCAGTGACAAAGGCTCGAACAGTGATCAGATATCCTAGAAAGTAGCAAGTGCCCTGAAAGATAAGTAGACACTGAGCTCCAGAGGGCTGAGGGAAGAGGAATCTGGGGAGAGCATGTGCATGATTCTGGAAAATCTTGAGAAAAATGGTATCTTTTTGGACACATTCATATATCCAGATCCCCAGATCCCTTCAGGCCTCATAGATGCTGTGGAGTATGTTTGGCAAACATCAGAAACAGATTTTTATTTGGAGACCATGCTATTTGGCTTCAGCATTAGTACCATCCAGATAGTACAAGGATTATATGTTTCTCAGAGAAGGTGGAGACACTCCCTGTTTAATGCAAAGAAAATCCATAACACTTGGTAGAAGAAATTTGTGAACATCAACATCACTTCCATATCTAAAAACCATGTAAAGGATTCAAGTAAACTTTTTTTCTAATACACATAAAGGAGAGTTTGTATAGTGGCAGATCTTAACATCATCTCTAGGCTTGTATCAAGGTGACTGGACAAGTTAGCATGAGAAAGCTTAGTGCCTTCGGTCAAGTAGGCTGCCATTGTGATTGATGGGGAGCTGAAATTAGGGAGAGACTAAAGAAATTTGACTTCGTGGAGAAGCTGGCAGCAGTTTAAGAGCATTCTTGGGTGAGGAGCAATCCCAGTTTCTCCAGCCCATAGCATTGCTATGAGAATCATAGCACTGTGTGCCAAAGTCAGTTCTAACCTGGGAAGTCTTGGTAGTTGAAAACAGGTTCTCTTATCTTTATTTGAAATGTACAGTTACATGATTGTTGACTTCCCTTGTGTGGCTAGAAAGGCTATTTTTGATCTAGAAACATCTCTTTCTTCAAAGGTGAACTGAATAGACTATCCAGTGTCCACAGACAGCACTCACCAGTTTCTTCAATTCTCGTTCTTGGGTAAGAAAATGCCTTTCATCTTTTAGATTTTTGCTTTATACTTACTTTTTATATTGTACTGTGTGTTTGTAATCTAATGGAAGTAAGAGTCCTCTGTGTTTTGAAACTGATTGCCAAGTTGTAAGTGATTGGGGGTAAATCTAAGTAATGAACTGCATTTTAAAATAATAACACCTGAATTAGTCAATAATTCAATAATTCATACAATCAAGATGTGCTCAGTTAAAGCACAGGTCAAGATGTAACATCGTTCGACTAGTCACAATCAACTCTTAACACTGGTGAATTGAATACATGTGAAATTGTGTAGCAAATATTATTTGTGTAAACAAATAATAAAAATATCTGTTTAGAGATGTCATTGATTTTTACCAGCTACAGATTTAAAATGCAAACCGTATCTTATTCTACTTAGACACTCTAAAGGTAGCACTCTACCCATTTCCCTTAGAGAATTATAAAATCAAATGCAGGAAAGAAAAGATGTCTTGGTTTTGGTAAATTGGAGATTTTAGATCAATGATGTGTGTGTGTGTGTGTGTGTGTATGTATACATGCATGTAAACTCAATTGTAGAACAAATGAAAAGAGAACTGAACTTGAATGCAAATTTTTTGCATCTAATATTATATTTATATAGGTGTGTATATGATGATATATTCTCATAAATGAAAAATCAACCTGAAATCAGGGAGCCTGATTCCGCCAGCTCCACTTTTCATTCTCAAGACTGCTTTGGCTATTCGGGATCTTTTGTGTTTCCATACAAATTGTGAAATTTTTTGTTCTACTTCTGTGAAAAATGCCAGTGGTAGTTTGATAGGGATTGCATTGAATCTGTAGATTGCTTTGGGTAATAGAGTCATTTTCACAATGTTGATTCTTCCAATCCAAGAACATGGTATGTCTCTCCATCTATTTGTATCATCTTTAATTTTTTTCTTCAGTGTCTTATAATTTTCTGTATACAGGTCTTTTGTCTCCTTAGGTAGGTTTATTCCTAGATATTTTATTCTTTTTGTTGCAGTGGTAAATGGGAGTGTTTTCTTAATTTCACTTTCAGATTTTTCATCACTAGTGTATAGGAATGCCAGAGATTTCTGTGCATTAATTTTGTATCCTGCTCCTTTACCAAATTCATTGATTAGCTCTAGTAGTTTTCTAGTAGCATCTTTAGGATACTCTATGTATAGTATCATGTCATCTGCAAAAGTGACAGCTTTACTTCTAATTTTCCAATTTGGATTCCTTTTATTTCTTTTTCTTCTCTGATTGCCGTGGCTAAAACTTCCAAAACTATGTTGAATAATAGCTGTGAGAGTGGGCAAGCTTGTCTTGTTCCTGACCTTAGTGGGAATGGTTTCAGTTTTTCACCATTGAGGATGATGTTGGCTGTGGGTTTGTCATATATGGCCTTTATTATGTTGAGGAAAGTTCCCTCTATGCCTATGTTCTGCAGGGTTTTTATCATAAATGGGTGTTGAATTTTGTCAAAAGCTTTCTCTGCATCTATTGAGATGATCATATAGTTTTTCTCCTTCAATTTGTTAATATGGTGTATCACGTTGATTCATTCGCATATATTGAAGAATCCTTGCATTCCTGGAATAAACCCCACTTGATCATGCTGTATGATCCTTTTAATGTGCTGTTGGACCTGACTTCAGACTATACTACAAAGCTACAGTAATCAAGACAGTATGGTACTGGCACAAAAACAGAAAGATCAATGGAACAGGATAGAAAGCCCAGAGATAAATCCACGCACATATGGTCACCATATCTTTGATAAAGGAGGCAAGAATATACAGTGGAGAAAAGACAGCCTCTTAAATAAGTGGTGCTGGGAAAACTGGGCAGGTACATGTAAAACTATGAAATTAGAACACTCCCTAACAGCATACACAAAAATAAACTCAAAATGCATTAAAGACCTAAATGTAATGCCAGACACTATCAAACTCTTAGAGGAAAACATAGGCAGAACACTCTATGACATAAATCACAGCAAGATCCTTTATGACCCACCTCCTAGAGAAATGGAAACAAAAATAAACAAATGGGACCTAATGAAACTTCAAAGCTTTTGCACAGCAAAGGAAACCATAAACAAGACCAAAAGACAACCCTCAGAATGGGAGAAAATATTTGCAAATGAAGCAACTGACAAAGGATTAGTCTCCGAAATTTACAAGCAGCTCATGCAGCTCAATAACAAAAAAACAAACAACCCAATCCAAAAATGGGCAGAAGACCTAAATAGACATTTCTCCAAAGAAGATATACAGATTGCCAACAAACACATGAATGAATGGTCAACATCATTAATCATTAGAGAAATGCAAATCAAAACTACAATGAGATATCATCTCACACCGGTCAGAATGGCCATCATCAAAAAATCTACAAACAATAAATGCTGGAGAGGGTGTGGAGAAAAGGGAACCCTCTTGCACTGTTGGTGGGAATGTAAATTGATACAGCCACTATGGAGAACAGTATGGAGGTTCCTTAAAAAACTACAAATAGAACTACCATATGACCCAGCAATCCCACTACTGGGCATATACCCTGAGAAAACCATAATTCAAAAAGAGTCATGTACCAAAATGTTCATTGCAGCTCTATTTACAATAGCCAGGACATGGAGGCAACCTAAGTGTCCATCATCGGATGAATGGATAAAGAAGATGTGGCACATATATACCATGGAATATTACTCAGCCATAAAAAGAAACGAAATTGAGTTATTTGTAGTGAGGTGGATGGACCTAGAGTCTGTCATACAGAGTGAAGTAAGTCAGAAAGAGAGAGACAAATACCGTATGCTAACACATATATATGGAATCTAAGGGAAAAAAAAAAGGTCATGAAGAACCTAGGGGTAAGACGGGAATAAAGACGCAGACTTACTAGAGAATGGACTTGAGGATATGGGGAGGGGGAAGGGTAAGCTGTGACGAAGCGAGAGAGTGGCATGGACATATATGCACTACCAAACGTAAAATACATAGCTAGTGGGAAGCAGCCGCATAGCACAGGGAGATCAGCTGGGTGCTTTGTGACCACCTAGAGGGGTGGGATAGGGAGGGTGGGAGGGAGGCAGATGCAAGAGGGAAGAGATACGGGAACATATGTATGTGTATAACTGATTCACTTTGTTATAAAGCAGAAAGTAACACACCATTTTAAAGCAATTATACTCCAATAAAGATGTCAAAAAAGAAAATCAACGTACATATTTCCTTTGAACTGTGATGTATAAAATAAAACGTAACATATATTTATTGCAATTAATGTAATATGGTGTTTAGGTACCCTGGGAACTTTGATACTTCTGTAATGAAAATAAATATGAAAAATAAATTTATAAATCTTAGGATGTAACAGTTATACTCAATGTCACCCATTTCTTCCAAAGGGGGCATTTTCCCAAGTATTCAACCGGTGAGTTCCATAAATAATTGCATTTTCAAAAATTGCATGGGACTTAGATGTGTCTCATGCCAAGTTGCTCATTTTATAAAAACATCTCAATAGATACACAAGTTGTCCTTGTGCACCCTTGAAATTCCATACTGGGAATATTTCCTTAGTATAGGAATTCCAATGTGGTGATACACCTGATGGACAGCTTTTACCTTGTTCCTGGCTTCGAAGTTATTTAGACGTCAGAGATTAAGGTCATATTAATTTATGGTTCATACTGTTTGCAAAAAGGAGAACATTACCTTACATAGATAATTCTGAAAGAGAAACATATGTAATGCACAGTCATTGCAATTGCTCTTTTTTATGTTGGAAGAAAGTCTTTCCTGTTTTCTCTTTTTTAAATTTCAGATTTATTGAAGCATAATGAACATGGAAAAAATATGGAATGCTTCACAAATTTGTCCGTCATCCTTGCAAAGTGCCATGCTAATCTTCTCTGTATCATTCCAATTTTGGAATATGTGCAGCTGAAGCAAGCACTCCTTGTAATAGTTCTTTAAAAGAGAAGTTTAAGTGAGAGTGCTTTATCCATAGTGCAGGCTATGCTGGGCACTTTTTTGGGAGTACCTGGGACTGAGACCAGTAAACTAGTTAAAAGTGGCCTGTGTAGTTACCACATTCATCTTTCCCTGGACCCTTTATAAACTTTGGGGGGCTCCCAGACTAGCATTTTTATCCCAGAGCTTATTAAATATTTATTGTTAGGTTTTCAGATTTTCCTTTGTGTCATTCCTAAGTTAAAATGTCTTTGGCCATCGAAGGTGCTTGAGGATGGGAGATAAATCAAAACAAAGACATGTTCCCAGTGATCCTAAACCTATGAAAAGCCCTGAGATGTCTTGTAATCAAGAAATCTGCTTCACTATATTTAACTCATCATTTTCCAAACGTACCCAACCAAGGAACACTTCACTTTTACTTTTGCTGCACACCTTTTAACACCGTTTGGTGCTAGTGCTCTGTGGGAGTAATGACCTCTAGGAAAGCCTTGGGTTACTTGTACTAGGCTATTTCATATATGTGAGCAATGGCATCTGGCCTTAGTATTCTGGAAATCCCCAGGAATAAGATTTGCCAGCCCTTTCTGAGCAAGAAGAAGACCAGCAGTTAATCGCAACTCTTAGGAAAACAGACCATGAATGTTTGCATTGATTTAGGCTCTGGCAGGTTTGGAGGTAGCAAAAACTGCTGGGCTAGCTCCAATCGGTTCAGAAACTGTCTTTCTAGGCTTAGCACTTTTTCTGCTGCTGAGATGAGGACAGAAAACGACCCAACCCCCCAAACCGAGAATGAGATTTGTTGACATGGTCCCCTCTGTTCTTAGATGCTGCTGCTCAGGGATGCGATTCGCCAGAGATCTCTCCCCTCCCCCTCTCCACTTAGTGGTTTTGAGAGGACAGGCTTTGGTAACTGAGTCCATGTCTTTGGAGAGGAGGTTCAGGGGGACCAGCATCACACCTGTGACAAACAAAGAGGATCCCCTCTTCCAATGAAGCCTGGAAAGTGTGTTGCTTCGGACCAGAGTTAAAGAAGAGAGTTTCAGAATATCAAGAATTACTTGATTTTTTTTTAAAGAATCCTTTGCTGAGCCACAGAACAAATTCAATTCCATGTTTCTGAGAACCCATCTTTTTCCACTGTGGAAAAGTGAGTTTGCCTAAGGTTGGACAAATTAACTTTTTTTTTTAAGGAAACAGTAAAAAGTAATTTTCTCATACTGCAAAATTTTGAAATACTTGGCTTCAAGTTTCAGTGAGTTTTCTTTTCAATGAATATGATTTGCATTCTATTTAATACAGAGTTTTTAAAAGTCAGCGTCTGCTTATGTTGCATATAAGGTAGATCTAATGTGGACAGTTTTATACCAAATGTTTATCTTATGAGCCAGTAAAAGCTCGTAAATAAAAAACTTGAAAGTTTAACATAAGCCTTTTATTTAGTTGTGGTGTATCTTGGTCATTTTTATCAAATCTTTGAATTAGATGAGTGACTAGAATAACCTTTAGTTTCTATAAATTCTAATATAATGTGCAGTAAACTTGTACCCCCACGAGTAATAATGGAAGAGTTTTAAAGTGTTATGCAGATCTATAGAATCCAAGTCAAAGGATAAGTTATTACTCAGCTTTTGTAAGGGGCAGAGGAATTACTATGTAGGAAATCTAAAAGCCCTAGACATTTTAGGGAAGGAGGCATACAGATATCGACGTGAAAGTAACATGGGGATAATCTTGATTCAACTAATTATTTATGTAATCATTTTCAAATTCCAATGCTTTAACCAATATTAAAGCATGATTACTTCATTTATTCATTTATTCACTCATCCAAAAACAATTTTTGGGCCAAAGTGAGGAGGGGAGGTCCAAGGCAGGTGGGCAGGCAAGAAAGAGCTTCTTTATTAGCAACTCACTTTAGGAGCAGGATGGACCCTGGCAGCCTGGAGTCAGCCCCGGAAGTCCCTGCCCGAGGCCCAGCCTATCCCTACAGGCTCCAGACCCGGGGAACCAATTCTGGGGAGCTTGGAAGCGGAGTCATGCAGCATGCACCTGCGCAGTTCAGACTCCTGCATGCTGGTCTTCAGGCATCGCGGACCTCTAGGCCTGTGTGGACAGGGGCCACTCACAGCCAACAGCCCATCTTCTTGGGGTCAGCGGTTCCCTACACAGCGAAAAAAAAAAGAGCTTCTCTTCTCCTGGAATTTTGGAGGCTGTACTTTAGTGCTTTACATTATTTTTATTGTTAGACAACATTATGCACATTGGTTTTCCTCGACGGATTGAAATCGAAGTTCTGTTGAAATACAGTGGATCAAAATAGTTTTTCTTTGATAATGGTTTGCTCTCCTCTCCTCTATCGCAGTTTAGTCTACTTTCTCTGTGGTTCTAAGACTGGCAGCCTGAGCTTTCTAATAGTCAGGGAACCCTGAGCTTCACAGTGGCAGAGTTCAGGGGGTTGCATTTAAGGAAATGTATAGTTACTTTCGCCCAGGTGCACTCTTGCTACCTGTAACATCTGATTCCAGCTTCTGTGTCTCTATTTAGTCCTGTGTTTCCTCTGTGCTCCTTGTCTCTATTCCCTCCTCTCAGCTTCCAGAGCATTTTATATGAATTTAAATCTTGCCACTTTCGACCTTGTAGTTATCTATTTACAAGTCTGATCTCTCAGCTTCATCTCTTTATACCCCAGAGTCTGCCATAGAGTTCACACTTAGAAAACTTCTATCAAATGTCAGATGAATAAATAGGATTTCACTTACACACAACTCCGCAGGAAAGATGTGTTATCTGATGAGGGGAAACTTATATTTACTTCCAAAATTGTGTCTACTTTTTACATAAGAGCTGTCTGGTAAAGAGAACCAGCATATTAGGAGGTAGAATTTTCTCCTGTGGACCTTTTCCCTTTAACATGTTCTCTCTACACTATTTCTTACAGATGAGCTATCTATTATGCTTTTTGAGTTTCTCATTCTTAATTTTTGGTAAATTCCTGGGTTGATTCTTTTAGAGATGAACCAATATTGGAACATGGGGACTAAATGGTGAAAGGGGGGAGAGAAAAATAATAGGGTAGAAGAGAAAAGTGTCCATGACTATGCCTAGAAAGAGAGGCAACGCACAACCAGCTTTGTTAGCTCAATTTTGCACAGTATCAGTGAGTAGCTGAAATGGGGCAGAGTTGTGATGTGTCAAGGGTAGATAAGGACATTTTTCTATTTCAATGTCTGACTCTAGGAGACGTCAGGAACTATTCTCAACAATGTGTCCTTGGATCTTGAATGAGTCTAAGAGTCTTAGCCTTAGTTTGATGCCATGGTCCACTTGGATAATGGCAGCAACAAACACTCAAAAGGGCTCTGGGAGATCTCTTAGGTGGGAGAGAGGTGTAGCAGGGAGAGAGGTGTAGCAGGGGCTTGGGACCCATCATCTCCAAGCACTGGAGGAAGGAGAGGTGGGAGGGAATTGATGGAATGCGCTTCAAGATTCTTACCACCTACAAAGCCCAAGTGCTCTTGTGCTTCAGCCTCAATGATGTCTAGAGTCTTGAAGTACACTGGACTGTCACTCTTTGCTATAGACCAGAGATTCTCAAATACTCAAATCTTGTGTCTCACAAATCACTGTCAAGGGACTGGGCTCTCACCAGGATAGAAACCAAACTCCTCTGTTTTTCAGCAAAGGGCATTGATGTGTTTAGACAGTTTGTCAGCATATTTATGATTTTTGGTGAATTTCAAGGACATGATCAATTGCAGAAAGGCTATTGGACGTAAATGTGATTGCTACAGAACTTCAAAGTAATTTGTTGATAGGCTAGGGAACCAGAATTGGGAGAAACATGAGATGTTCGTGCTTATTCCTAGTCAGTGGGAAGCTCACAGATGGAGAATGGAGGGGAGGGTGCGAGGAGAGTAGATGGGAGACGACACGTGACATTTGCAGATGGGTAAAGTGTTGAAAGAGGGCCAGTGCTAAGTCATGGAGAGGCCATATGCTAGTGAGAGAATGCTCAGGCACCGCCACTGACTCTCAGGGTGGCCCTGAGAAAGTTAGCTAACCTCTCTGGACCCCATTTTCCTCATATATAAAATGGGCAAGATAATAATAGGGCCTGGGATGTAATAAGTGCTTAACAAATGTCACCTAATGTTATTCCTATGTTTAACTTTTCTGAAAAGTCTTCTATCTTCCTACAGTTATAAAGCTAAATTCAGTAAATATGGTTGAATCCGAGCCCTATCCCAAGGGAGGTTATTGCTTAAATACAAGAATAACATAATGAGAATGTTTTCATCTCCAAGGATCTCCTATAGCAAGGGGCCTGAAGACAGCTTGCTAGCAAGTCCCACCCTAGTTTCTTTGTGATTTCAAAGAGGAAGGATAGCAATATACTCTCGGTAATTAAATTGAAAAGTTTGCAGTATTTTTCAGTTTTACATGTTTTTTTCTTGCTGCTGTTTTTGTTTTTGTGTTTTTTGGAATTCACAGACTGTTTTAACTTGATGAAATCCTTTTTAATAGAGGGGTTATAATTAGTGGTTTAAATGCTTCCCTTTATCGACTATGAACTTTACAAGAGCAGAGACTATGTCACCCTCATCTCTGGATTCCCATGCTTGGTATTGCCAAGCCAGGCATAATGTAGGCACTCTGTGAATGCATTTTGAATAAATGCAGTCCTTTAGCTTTTCAAGTGATGGTGCTTTCCATATGTCCTAGTCCTAAGAGAATTCAGATGAAGTCTAGGGGAAATCAAAAGAAGATATAAAAGAGCTATGACAAAAATATACTGATGCTTTATATTCATTCTCAGCTAGATTTTTAAAATGTCAATTACAAATTTCATGGATTAATAGAAAATCAAGGTTGATATACAGTGCCATAGCTATAAATGTAGGGACCACAAAAAATATTTTTGAGTACAAACTTCCCAGAATAAGTTCTGGAGATCTAATGTACAGCAGTGTGACTACAGTTAATAATGCCGTACTTGAAGTTTGCTAAGAGAGTAGATTTTGTGTTCTCACCGCCCCCCCACACCCCAAAGATAATTATGTGAGGTGATGGATGTGTTAATTAACTTGACTGTGGTAATCATTTCATAGCCTATACATATATAAAATCATCACATTGTACATTTAAATATATACAGTTTTATTTGTCAATTATACCACAGTAAAGAAAAAATAGAAATTTATTTCTGGAAAAATTACAACTCCCCTCCAAACCCCACAGTAGATCACTCTAATTGCGAAGTGAAGTCTAGCCCTGATAATAGAGGTTGAAGGATGGGTCAGGGAAGGATAGTACCAGACAGGCCATCCAGAAGCAAAACAGAAATATTATCCCCATGAATCTTCCATCATTAAAGCTCCTTTTCTCCATCTCAGGGGTTAGGGATTCTCTAAGGATTGGTATGTAGGTTTAATACTAGGACATGCTTTGGGAATAATGAAAAACATTAAGTTATACAGGCTGATTGAATTCTACTTAAAATGTTAAAAATCTTGTTTGTCACCTGGATATCTATAGGGCTCATTTTCATTGTCCAGCTATAGTAACTAGCAAACATACCATGCACATCAGAGCAGCAGAGACTTGGGATCAATTCTGCTTTTCCAGGAAGTGAAGTCCTCAGAGATGCCTCGTTCTTTTAGCGGAAATCAAACCGAGGCTGCACTTCCTGTTGCGTTTCGGAAATGGAGGTAGCCCTGGACAGTTTAAGATAGTTTGGAGCAGCAGTTTAAAAATGCTAGAAACTTGGAATCCATTTATCTTGTAAATGCTTCCATAGGCCATTACACATCCTCTAACCCTTTGAAACAGTTTAAGACATGCTAGGGTTGGTAAGCCTCACACAGAATTCACTTTGGACATTGAATAGGTTGGATTTTTTCAGAAAGTATTTATTCTCTAAAATCCTGGGACTCCTAGAGACCACATCCCTTTGATTTTTGGCATTCTAAATTCCCATTTCCTCTCTTCTGTCATCTGGGTGTATGGGACCATACTCAGTCACTGCAAACTTTGCAAAGAAAAGGGAGAGCTGTTAAGGTCAAATAGTTTGTGTCAACACTCTCACGAGAGGTAACGAAGTTCTCTATATCGTATTTTGTACTTACGTACATTTAATTGGATTAAACAAATACCCAGTGCTTTGTGTGTATGGAGAACAGTTCTAGGTAGTTTAGGATATAGAAAGCAGGGTAAGAGTCCAACTGCCCTGAGGAAGCTTACACACAGGACACAGTTTGTGTAGGGGTCTTCAAAGGAAAGATTTAGGGGAGATCTGGGAATACTTCTTAGAAACAGTGACATAAGGATGGAAGGTGGTCGAGTGTAGTTTTTAACGCCAAGGCCTGTCTCTCTGGATTCAAACCTCTGATGTACCCTTTACTAGCTGGGTGATCTTGGGCTTCCTTCCTGTGCCTCGTTTTCCTGAGAAACTGAGATGATAACATTAGAGCAGACCTCATAGAAATGTTGTGGGAATCAAATAAGTTGCTTACTGCAGAGATCAGGGCCTCTCCATCAGTCTGGGATAGCAGAGGACCCAGGGGAGGGCTTTAGGAGGAGGAACAGGATTAGTACAGAGGTGGATGCTGATCAGACGGGCCCAAATAGGGGCAGAGAAAGAAGAGAGTTACAGAAGGTAGCTTGGCAACCTTCGTGTGTAGGACTAGATTGACGATGCTCATGCTTAGGACTTTGGTCCTACAACTGGGATTTTTCTCTGCTACTATCTTGGTAAAGGTGAAGAATTTGACTTTCTACTCCTTTTAGAGAATTACTGTACAATGCATGTGGAAATTTAATTCTGGAGAACTCCTGTAGTTGCAACCAAGGGAAGGAAATATTGAGTCTGTTGATAAATGAGGAAGGGACAGGAACAAACATTAGATTACCTCCCTGCTGTTGATCAACCGGATTCCTAGGTAGCCTTGGTATTTGGGAGGACAGGGTTGTTGAAGAGACAGTCAGTTTGACCATGGACAAATTACAGATTACTTATTGAGATTACTTAGGGATTTCATGTACAACCCAGGCAAAGGCTGGGAGACAGGATGTAGAAGACTGCATCTGAGTGGTGGGTGGCCGGAAAGCTCAGACGTGTCCCATCTATTCGTATGTTGTCTTCTACAACAGTGGGCTTCCAAAATAGTTTAGAGAGCTTTCAGAGTAATCATCTCAGGGTTTAATAAAAGAAAGAAAGTGGGTACTGTAGCAAGACAAGGAGAGCTCATTTTCCCTGAGGTTTGAAAAGCAGTACAGTGGAGATGATGAAGCAAATGTACACAGACTCATTCAAATCCCACTTCTGTCAGGTACTAGCTGTGTAACCTCAGACCAATTATTTCAACTGCAATTTTAAAACTTTTTTCCCAGTTTTATTTAGATATAATTGACACATAACATTGTATAAGTTTAAGGTATACAACATAATTATTTGATATATGTATTATATATTGTGAAATGATGACTGCAATAAATTTAGTTACTATCCATCACCTCACATAGTTAAAATCTTTTCCTTATGATGAAACCTTTTAAGATCTACTCTCTGAGCACCTTTCAGTATACAATGCAGTATTGTTAACTGTAGTCACCACGCTGTACATCACCTCCCCAGAACTTATTTACTTTATAACTGCAAGTTTGTGCCTTTTGACTTCAGTCATCTATTTCCCTCCATCCCCCCTCCATGCCCTGCCTGTGGAAACCACTGGTCTGTTTTCTGTTTCTGTGAGGTTTGTTTGCTTCTTTGTTTGTTTTTAGATTCCACATATGAGTGAGATCATACAGTATTTGTTTTTCTCCGTCTGACTTACTTCGCTTAGCCTAACGCACTCAAGATCCATCCATGTTGTCGCAAATGGCAGGATTTCCTTCTGTGTTATGGCTGAATAGTATTCCATGTGGGAAGTGAGAGTAATAACACCTTATGCACAGGACTGTTGCGAGGATTGAATGATGGTTCGTGAAATACTCACACCTAGCTACGTGTGTAGTAAACCCCATAAACATCGGCCGTTGTGGCTCCACCCTGCTTCGAGTCCTCAGCCTCTCCCAGCCGAACTCCTCAGGTCTTCTAGCCCAGTGCTTCCCAAAGGTTACTGTGCATAGGTGCTACCTGGAGATCTTTGCACCATGATGATTCTGATTTGGCAGTTCTGGAGCAGCCTGAGACTATGATTTCAGGTAGGACCCATTCTGCCGAGCTGGAGACCACATTTTAAACAGCAGAAGTCTGACATCCTTCTTTCAGCCTCAACTTCTTTCTAGCCATCTAATCCACTCCAGGGTGATATTTATAAAATAGCAATATCAGTTATACCTTTTTAAAATACAAGTTCAAGTCATAGCACTTCCAAGTGTTCCCACAGGGCACTTCGTAGATCAAGTTCACATTTCTCCTCAGCCTGTGTTCTGGCTCCCACCTCCCTTCCTAAGTAGTCTCGATTTCAGTCACACTGTGATGCTTTGCCGGGTAGGCCTTTCGCTTTACTTTTGTTTTGTTTTGTTTGCATTTTTTATTGTGGTAGTAAAATATACGTAACATAAAATTTACTATTTTAACATTTTTTAAGCCTACAATCGAGTGGCATTAAATACATTCACATTGCTGTGCAACCATCGTCGCTCTTCATTTCCAGGTTTTCATCATCCCAAACTGAAACCCTGTCCCCATTAAACTGTATCCTCATTTCCCCCTGCCCCCAGCCCCTGGTAACCACTATTCTACTTTCTGTCTCTTATCACACTTTGTTTACAAGCATTTATTGTGTCCTTACTCTATATCTGGCACTAGGGTAGGCACTTTGATATCCATTATATCAGTGAATCTTCACAAGCGCCCTGTGAAGTGGTGCTATTATTGTTCTCATTTTATAGATGAGGACACAGAGGCTCAGAAAGGTTAAATAAGTTGCCCAAGTTCACATGCTAGGAAGCAGTAAGGACCATTTGTTGTAACCATGACATTTCACGTTGGTGCCCTTACTCAGGCTCTGTTTTCTGCCTGTGATGTTCTTTCCATCCACTGGTTGAAGGCTTCTGTGTCCATTACACAGTAATTTCTGGTACCGCCTTCTGGGAAGCTTTTAGTTCAGCAGTGTTTATTCCCTTGCCTTGAATCAGTGGATTCACGTAGATTACCCAAAAGTCTCTGTGCTTCCAAGGAAGAGTGGGGACGAGGATTAAATGAATTGCTGCCATTTCAGAACTGGCCAGACCATGGGAGGGGTTTGTAGAAGATCCAGAGACATAATTGGAATAAGACCAGGATTAGGAATCAGGTTCAGTTTTTACTACCCCACATAGAAACTTGAACTATTCTGCCAGAGTGGTGAAGGATGTAAGAACATTTTGCCTTTTAGTTTTCCTTATTGCCTCAGGCTAAGAGAACATGCCAGGCAGAATTCCCCAAAGTACAAAACCAATAAGAGATACACTTTTATTTATTTACTTTTGGCTGCGTTGGGTCTTCGTTGCTGTGCACGGGCTTTCTCTGGTTGTAGCAAGCGGGGGCTACTCTTTGTTGCAGTGTGCGGGTTTCTCATCGCAGTGGCTTCCCTTGTTGTGGAGCATGGGCTCTAGGCGCATGGGCTTCAGTAGCTGTGGCACACGGGCTCAGTAGTTGTGGCACGTGGGCTTCAGTAGTTGTGGTTTGCGGGCTCTAGAGCGCAGGCTCAGTAGTGTGGCGCATGGGCTTAGTTGCTCCGTGGCATGTGGGATCTTCCGGGACCAGGGCTCGAACCCATGTCCCCTGCATTGGCAGGTGGATTCTCATCCACTGCACCACCAGGGAAGTCCCGAGATACACTTTTAGATCTGACTTTGTTTCTCTACAGATCTGGGTTTGCCATTGTTTGTTTGTTTCTTATTTTTTGTTTAACTCATCTGTCTTTTAGGAACAGGATTAGCTGGGTGAGAGGTGTTCAGCAACGTTTGGCTGCTCATCCGCATTTTGGCAGTTAGGACTCGGTGCTTTTTCATTCATTTATTCATTCAACAAATATATATGCAGCATGCATTTTCTGCTAGGAACAGTGCAGGGTACCTGGAAATACAACAATGGACACAGTTGACCTGGCCCTGTCCTCAGAAGAGGCCAAAAAATATGCAGAGAATGAGCCTCAGCTTCCGTCAGGGAAAGAGTGGACGTGTGACCTGTGTAGATGTGTGTGTGCCTGTGCTATTGGGATCATTTCCTTCATTGCTGGCTTATGAAGGAATGTCCTATAAATATCAATTAAGTCCATTTTGTTTAATGTATCATTTTAAGCTTGTATTACCTTATTTATTGTTCTTTTGGATGATCTGTCCATTGGTGAAAGTGGGGTGTTAAAGTCCCCTACTATGATTGTGTTACTATCAATTTCCCCTTTTATGGCTGTTAGTATTTGCCTTATGTATTGAGGTGCTCCTATGTTGGGTGCATAAATATTTACAATTGTTATATCTTCTTCTTGGATCGATCCCTTCATCATTATGTAGTGTCCTTCTTTGTCTCTTGTAATAGACTTTATTTTAAAGTCTGTTTTGTCTGATATGAGAATTGCTACTCCAGCTTTCTTTTGGTTTCCATTTGCATGGAATATCTTTTTCCATCCCCTCACTTTCTGTCTGTATGTGTCCCTAGGTCTGAAGTGGGTCTCTTCTAGACAGCATATATACAGGTCTTGTTTTTGTATCCATTCAGCCAGTCTATGTCTTTTGGTTGGAGCATTTAATCCGTTTACATTTAAGGTAATTATCAATATGTATGTTCCTATTACCATTTTCTTAATTGTTTTGGATTTGTTATTGTAGGTCTTTTCCTTCTCTTGTGTTTCCTGCCTAGAGTCGTTCCTTTAGCATTTTGTAAAGCTGGTTTGGTGGTGCTGAATTCTCTTAGTTTTAGCTTGTGTGTAAATGTTTCAATTTCTCCATCAAATCTGAATGAGATCCTTGCTGGGTAGAGTAATCTTGGTTGTAGGTTTTTCTCCTTCATCACTTTAAATATGTCCTGCCACTCCCTTCTGGATTGCAGAGTTTCTGCTGAAAGATCAGCTGTTAACCTTATGGGGATTCCCTTGTGTGTTATTTGTTGTTTTTCCCTTGCTGCTTTTAATATGTTTTCTTTGTATTTAATTTTTGACAGTTTGATTAATATGTGTCTTGGCGTATTTCTCCTTGGCGTATATCTCCTTGGATTTATCCTGTATGGGACTCTGTGCTTCCTGGACTTGATTATTTCCTTTCCCATATTAGAGAAGTTTTCAACTATAATCTCTTCATATATTTTCTCAGTCCCTTTCTTTTTCTCTTCTTCTGGGAACCCTATAATTTGAATATTGGTGCATTTAATGTTGTCCCAGAGGTCTCTGAGAGTGTCCTCAATTCTTTTCATTTTTTTTCTTTATTCTGCTCTGCAGTAGTTATTTCCACTATTTTATCTTCCAGGTCACTTATCCATTCTTCTGCCTCAGTTATTCTGCTATTGTTCCCTTCTAGAGAATTTTTAATTTCATTTATTTTGTTGTTCATTACTGTTTGTTTGTCTTTAGTTCTTCTAGGTCCTTGTTAAATGTTTCTTATATTTTCTCTATTCTACTTCCAAGATTTTGGATCATCTTTACTTTCATTACTCTGAATTCTTTTTCAGGTAGACTGCCTATTTCCTCTTCATTTGTTTGGTCTGGTGGGTTTTTGCCTTGCTCCTTCATCTGCTGTGTGTTTCTCTGTCTTCTCATTTTGCTTAACTTACTGTGTTTGGGGTCTCCTTTTCGCAGGCTGCAGGTTCGTAGTTCCCATTGTTTTTGGTGTCTGCCCCCAGTGGCTAAGGTTGTTTCAGTGGATTGTGTAGGCTTCCTGATGGAGGGGACTAGTACCTTTGTTCTGGTGGATTGGGCTGGATCTTGTCTTTCTGGTGGGCACGTCCACGTGTGGTGGTGTTTTTTGGGGTGTCTGTGGCCTTACTATGATTTTAGGCAGCCTCTCTGCTAATGATTATGGTTGTGTTCCTGTCTTGCTAGTTGTTTGGCATAGGGTGTCCTGCACTGTAGCTTGATGGTCGTTGAGTGGAGCTGGGTCTTGGCATTGAGATCTCTGGAAGACTTTCGCCATTTGATATTACCTGGAGCTGGGAGTTCTCTTGTGGGCCAGTGTCCTGAACTTGGCTCTCCCACCTCAGAGGCACAGCCCTGACACCTGGCTGGAGCACCTAGAGCCTGTCATCCACACAGCTTAGAATAAAAGGGAGAAAAAAAAAAGAAAGAATGAATGAAGAAGATACAATAAAATAAAATAAAGTTATTAAAATAAAAAGTAATTATTAAAAATTTTTTTAAACTAATTAGAAAAAGAAAGAAAGAAGACAACATCCAAACCACAAAACAAATCCACAAATGATAACGAGCGCTATAAACTATACTAAAAAAACCAAAAACCAAACCAAACCAAAACAAACAAACAAAAAATGGACAGACAGAATCCTAGGCCAAATGGTAAAAGCAAAGCTATAGAGAAAAAATCTCACACAGAAGCATACACATACACACTCACAAAAAGAGGAGAAAGGAGAAAAAATCATAAATCTTGCTCTCAAAGTCCACTTCCTCATTTTGGGATGATTCGTTGTCTATTCAGGTATTCCACAGATGCAGGTACATCAAGTTGATTGTGGAGCTTTAATCCGCTGCCCCTGAGGCTGCTGGGAGAGATTTCCCTTTCTCTTCTTTGTTCGCACAGCTCCCGGGGTTCAGCTTTGGACTTGGCCCCGCCTCTGCGTGTAGGTTGGCTTCGGGCATCTGTTCTTGTGTCAGACAGGATGAGGTTAAAGGAGCGGCTGATTAGGGGGCTCTGGCTCACTCAGGCCGGGGATGAGGGAGGGGCACAGAGTGCGGGGCGGACCTGCGGCAGCAGAGGCCGGCGTGACGTTGTACCAGCCTGAGACGCACCGTGCATTCTCCCTGGGGGAGTTGTCCCTGGATCCCGGGACCCTGGCAGTGGTTGGCTGCACAGGCTCCCTGGAAGGGGGGTGTGGAGAGTGACCTGTGCTCGCACACAGGCTTCTTGGTGGCGGCAGCAGCAGCCTTAGCGTCTCATGCCCGTCTCTGGGGTTCACGCTTTTAGCCGCGGCTCACGCCCGTCTCTGGAGCTCCTTTAAGCAGCGCTCTTAATCCCCTCTCCTCGCGCACCAGGAAACAAAGAGGCAAGAAAAAGTCTGTTGCCTCTTTGGCAGTTCCAGACATTTTCCCAGACTCCCTCCCGGCTAGCTGTGGCGCACTGGTCCCTTCAGACTGTGTTCACGCAGCCAACCGCAGTCCTCTCCCTGGGGTCTGACCTCCAAAGCCTGAGCCTCAGCTCCCAGCCCCCGCCCGCCCTGGTGGGTGAGCAGATAAGCCTCTTGGGCTGGTGAGTGCCGGTCGGCACTGATCCTCTGTGCGGGAATCTCTCCGCTTTGCCCTCCACAGCCCTGTTGCTGCGCTCTCCTCCGTGGCTCCGAAGCTCCCCCCTCCGCCACCCGCAGTCTCTGCCCGCGAAGGGGCTTCTAGTGTGTGGAAACCTTCCCTCCTTCACAGCTCCCTCCCACTGGTGCAGGTCCCATCCCTATTCTTTTGTCTCTGTTTTTTCTTTTTTCTTTTGCCCTACCCAGGTACGTGGGGAGTTTCTTGCCTTTTGGGGGGTCTGAGGTCTTCTGCCAGTGTTCAGTAGGTGTTCTGTAGGAGCTGTTCCACATGTAGATGTATTTCTGATGTATTTGTGGAGAGGAAGGTGATCTCTACGTCTTACTCTTCTGCCATCTTGAAGCTCCTCCAGAGTTGTTATTTTTGAAGAAAGTCTTGATTGAAAATACATTGGAAAATCCCACTGACTTACTTGATATATTTATGCCATACACATTTAACATCATTACTGTCTACATAAGAATTGTAAATATTTCACCCTTCCTTGCTGATTAAATATCTTTAATAAACCTTATATGAGTGAGAGTAGATGACTTCAAATTGATGAAGCATGCCATCATGCATTTTTTCCTATCAACTTAAAAAAAAATAAGCCAGCATCCTACTGAGATTTTAAAGACCCCTTTTCTTGAGCAATTGTTTATAGAAAAACGTGTGTGTCTCTCTGTATAAAGACAGAGTTGATCCCTGATGATGCACAGCAAATTTTATAACTCCAAATACGTGGCGTGATTGTCTTCTACAATGTCATTTTAAATACTTTGAGTTTTTTACTTGAAAATAAACAAATGTTCTAACCACAGTAATAGTCAAAGATGCATTCACCCCTATATTCTGCTTTTCTTCAGACCCTCTCTGGTTTTCTTTAAAATTCCATATAAATATTTAAAATGATGTTTACTCGAGCCAAACACTTTCTTGCCATTATTGTGTGGAGGAGGCCACAGGGGCTTCCTTGTCTCTGTCAGGCTGGCTGAGCTGACTGACAGACTGGCAGGGGGCTGGGTGGAGGAAGCTCAGCACAGTTCTGGCTGCTGCTGAAATAGGACTAAATCTGCTTGACTAGCTCACGAGGCCTCCCAGCGACTGCCTGGAATTCAGGCAGCCCCGCAGAGAGGGCAGTTTTTCCTTGGTGATAGGGCACTTCCTAGTTAACTTCAGCCCCTTTGGGGATCTGGAAAGGTAAAGATGTGGTCGCTCTCTCTCGCTCTCTCTCTCTCTCTCTCTCTCTCTCTCTCTGTGAAAAACAATATTTTTCATGATTGTATTTGGTATTACCAGAACCGCTGGTGACATTTTCCGCTAATTCTCCCCAGTGATGCCCCTAACCTCCTCTTCTTCCATTGCCCTTTCTGTGATACGTTTAGTACCCTTGCTCATCTCCCTCTTCTAATTCATTCCAGCCACTTGACTGCTGTCCTTTTTCCTCAGGGAACCTCCCCCATCCCTGCCCACAACTTCTTTACTTAGTTAATCTTTACATTATGGTCCAAGACTTCCAGTACTTTTTCTGGCCTATATCTTTAGTGCCTCTTGTCCTCCTTCGTGCCCAGAAAAACTCCAACCAAGGGTCAATCTGTTCATCCCCGCCTCCGTACCTAAAGATGGGCAGCTGCATGCTGCAGGAGGAAATGAGGCTTCTGTGCAGCTCGGTACCACTACAGAGTCAGGCTCTTCCACCTCACGTTGCTGATGATGAGGACATCCATTAGGTGTCCTGATGCCCTGACTATACCCAGACCTGAGACACCACTTGTCCATGACATGTTAGATTTACCCAGCTTGATCTCAAGGTTCTCTCCTTCTTGCCCCAACAAGTGGCAACAAGAAACCTCCCTGTATTGCCAATTTTTTGCCATTGCTTCCCTCTCTGAGAAGAATGGAACTTCTTCACAGTCCTTTAGATTTCTTTCTTTCTTTTTTTTCCCCGACCAGGATTGAACCCATGCCCCCTGTAGTGGAAGTCTTAGCCACTGGACCACCAGGGAAGTCCCAGTCCTGTAGATTTTATCCTGCTGCTAATACCTCTGATTAAAGCTACAACTTATTGAGTGGCTACCATGTGCCACTTTATATATATGTCAACTTAATTCTTATAAAAACCTTGACATGTAAGTATTGTAATCCAAATTTTACTGTTGAGATACTCGAGACTCATAAAGGTTAAGGAACTCACCAAAGGTCACACAATTATAAAGAGGTAGAATTGGAATTTGAACCCAGGTCCAGTTGATTCCAAAGCCCAGACTCTTCACTGTTCAACACTCACTCTCATATTATTTTTGAGAGGTGTTTCTTAATTTTGAATGCCACACATACTAATTAGAGCAAACTTTAAACATGCAAAAAAAGTTTTAACCTTCCAAAGTTCCATCACCCAAAGACACCTCTGAATGTTTTTGCCCCCTAGTCCCGTTTATACACAGTATTTTATTTCTTCATTCATATATCATGCTTTAAATGATTGGGCTGATATAGTATATACAATATTGTTATCTTTTCAAGCTATACTATAACAATTATTTTTTCATAATACTGATTCTTCACAAACTTGCTTTCCAGTGGACTCTGCATTGATTAAAAAATATGAAAAATCTACTGGGGAGTGTCACAAAATTGCCGTGAAATAAGGAATGTAATCTTGGGAGGAGAAGGATAAAGAGAGCTTGGACTCCTTGTCCTGGGAAAATGTTACTCTATTTCAAATTGCAGAATGCAACAATTGTAGATATTCACATGGAACTTCATTAAAATTCAAATGTATAAATCCTCAAGCAGAACAGGCAAAGGTGGCTGAGTTCCTGTATCTATCTGAATTGGGGGAGAATTTGTTGGAAAGGTCATCAGCCCTGAGATATGTAAGTAAATTCCTTACATTACAGTGTTGCAGTCTTTGTTCCAAGGCTTTCTGCTGCCCTAGGTTTGCACCCAGAGAAAGTCATGCTCTTGCTACTCTGTTGCTCGTTAGCCTGTTTTCTCTGCTTTGGCAACTGCAGAGTGTAGCAACTCTGAGACTCTTGAAAGCAGTCCAGGGATGATGGAAGATTGAACACACACGGGGACTAGCTGAGTCCTGCAATAGTTCTCAGGATGTGTTCACTTCGATTCTAATTCAGGATTAAACTTTTAGTGTCATTTAGTCCTGAATTATTTGTACTGGGAGACGATGGCACATGTTATGTGTGTCACATAGGCCCCAGACATGGCCCCTGCAATATGTTTTCAAGAGCATTAGCAGCAGAAGCCCAGATTTGATCATCCAGAGGTGAATACTGCCACGGGGTCTGAACTGTGAGTATGCTAATTTATTTGGTTCTGGCAGGTATGAGACTGAGAAACTGAGTGAAGATTCCTTTGACTGTGAATTTTATCCGAACAGAACATTGATAACCTATGCCATCATAATTGTCACACTAGAAAGTATCTGCATAAGTGATTCTCAACCACAGAGAGCTAATCGTAACCCGTCTATTCAGTGTGCTTTCTTGTGAACTAAAAATATGTGTGTACACGCACACACACACACACACACACACCAGAAAATTGAAAGTGCCTTGCCTTCCCAAAAGAAGAAATCTTTGCAAGCATGACCTGCTTGAATTTTGACCTTTATATTATACTTTAGTAATAAAATTTGATGAGATTTTAGGTTATTTCCCATTGTTTTTGGAAAAAGGCACTCACACTCTGCTATTCTGAATGAAATAATTGTTACTTTGCATAGGAAGGCTGGCTACTTTTGGCCTGAGAACTTTTAATTAACTATATTCTTTTTTCAGTCTTTGTATGTTCTCCCCCCCCCCCCCCCCCCCTCCCCCGTGTAAGTTTTTAAGTCTTTGTTTTAGAATGAATTACTGAGTGGAACAGGCCAGTAATTAACAGGTGTCTGTGCTGACCCTGTCCAATGGATAAGGAAAGTCGTCAGATATTTAGTGGTGTGAGCTTTTTCAAAATAATGATGAACATTTATTTAGTACTCAGCATTTACCACTATGCCAAAGTAATTTACATACTCATTTAACCTTTACAACAAGCCTATGAAAGTGGGTACCATTATTATCCCCGTTTTCCAAACAAGGAGATTGAAACTTAGTTTAACTTGCCTAATCAATGGTGGAGCCAGTATCAAATCCTGCCCCTTATACTTTATATAATCTGAGAATTTATTTGGAGATTCTGGCAGGCGAATTTAATGGTGTGTTTTGAGTGTCTTCTCTGTGTAGAGCTGGGTGCTGTTGGAAATAGCAAAGACATATAAGGCATGATGCTTGTATTTAAATAGCTTGCAAACAAATTTTGTTGCCTCAGTATACAGAAAGGACTATATTAAAACACACACACACACACACACACACACACACACACACACACACACACTCCAGGTAGAAATTTCAAAATTATAATGCTTCTTTTGTCACAAATCAAATTTCAGTTTATGCACTGATCTGTTCCTAATGGGTCTCTTCTGTCCCGTTTTTCTCTACTTATGCTTTGCACCGTTATCCATTTACCTAAGCACTATATAGCTTTACAAGAATCCTTGATGTCTAGTAGAGAACATCCTTGTACATTGTTGTTCTTCAAAATTATTCTGGATATTTCTGACTTTTTGCTTTCCATGGGAATTTTGTAATTAACTTTTGAAGTTATATAGAAAACCAAACCCAAATCAAAATATCTACTGAGTTTTGATCAGTTACGTTAATTTGTAGATTAGTTGGGGAGATGTGATAAAGTTACAATATTGGTACTTCTGTCCAGGGATATGACCTACCTTTCCATTCATTTAGAACTTTTTTTATATTCATCAATAAAGACATTATTTTCTGTGAAATAATTTTGCTCATTTTTGTTAAATTAACTACTAAGCACTATATAGTTTCTTTTCTATATGAAGAAACATAAATGTAATTTTAGAACATGAAAAAGTGATTTGAGCAATTATATAGATTTGACGTTTTTTTGTACTTTATTTTTTTATTTTTACTTTTTTAACATCTTTATTGGAGTATAATTGCTTTACAATGGTGTGTTAGTTTCTGCTTTATAACAAAGTGAATCAGTTATACATATACATATGTTCCCATATCTCTTCCCTCTTGTGTCTCCCTCCCTCCCACCCTCCCTATCCCACCATTCCAGGCGGTCACAAAGCACCCAGCTGATCTCCCTGTGCTATGCGGCTGCTTCCCACTAGCTAACTACCTTACGTTTGGTAGTGTATATATGTCCATGCCTCTCTCTCGCTTTGTCACAGCTTACCCTTCCCCCTCCCCATATCCTCAAGTCCATTCTCTAGTAGGTCTGTGTCTTTATTCCTATCTTACCCCTAGGTTCTTCATGACATTTTTTTTCCTTAAATTCCGTATATATGTGTTAGCATACGGTATTTGTCACTCTTTCTGACTTACTTCACTCTGTATGACAGACTCTAGGTCTATCCACCTCATTACAAATAGCTCAATTTCATTTGTTTTTATGGCTGAGTAATATTCCATTGTATATATGTGCCACATCTTCTTTATCCATTCATCCGATGATAGACACTTAGGTTGTTTCCATCTCCGGGCTATTGTAAATAGAGCTGCAATGAACATTTTAGTACATGACTCTTTTTGAATTACGGTTTTCTCAGGGTATATGCCCAGTAGTGGGATTGCTGGGTCATATGGTAGTTCTATTTGTAGTTTTTTAAGGAACCTCCATGCTGTTCTCCACAGTGGCTGTATCAATTTATATTCCCACAAACAGTGCAAGAGGGTTCCCTTTACTCCACAGCCTCTCCAGCATTTATTGGTTTTAGATTTTTTGATGATGGCCATTCTGACAGGTGTGAGATGATATCTCATTGTAGTTTTGATTTCATTTCACTAATGATTAGTGATGTTGAGCATTCTTTCATGTGCTTGTTGGCAGTCTGTATATCTTCTTTGGAGAAATGTCTATTTAGGTCTTCTGCCCATTTTTGGATTGGGTTGTTTTTTTGTTATTAAGCTGCGTGAGCTGCTGATAAATTTTGGAGATTAATCCTTTGTCAGTTGCTTCATTTGCAAACATTTTCTCCCATTCAGAGGGTTGTCTTTTGGTCTTGTTTATGGTTTCCTTTGCTGTGCAAAAGCTTTGAAGTTTCATTAGGTCCCATTTGTTTATTTTTGTTTTTATTTCCTTTTCTCTAGGAGGTGGGTCAAAAAGGATCTTGCTGTGATTTATGTCATAGAGTGTTCTGCATATGTTTTCCGCTAAGAGTTTGATAGTTTCTGGCCTTAAATTTAGGTCTTTAATCCATTTTGAGCTTATTTTTGTGTATGGTGTTAGGGAGTGATCTAATCTCATACTTTTACATGTACCTGTCCCGTTTTCCCAGAACCACTTATTGAAGAGGCTGTCCTTTCTCCACTGTACATTCCTGCCCCCTTTATCAAAGATAAGGTGACCATATGTGCGTGGGTATATCTCTGGGCTTTCTATCTGCTTTGATCTGTTTTTGTGCCAGTACCATACTGTCTTGATTACTGTAGCTTTGTAGTATAGTCTGAAGACAGGGAGCCTGATTCCTCCAGCTGTTTTTTGTTCTCAAGATTGCTTTGGCTATTCGGAGTCTTTTGTGTTTCCACACAAATTGTGAAATTTTTTGTTCTACTTCTGTGAAAAATGCCAGTGGTAGTTTGATAGGGATTGCATTGAATCTGTAGATTGCTTTGGGTAGTAGAGTCATTTTCACAATGTTGATTCTTCCAATCCAAGAACATGGTATATCTCTCCATCTATTTCTATCGTCTTTAATTTCTTTCAACAGTGTCTTATAATTATCTGCATACAGGTCTTTTGTCTCCTTAGGTAGGCTTATTCCTAGATATTTTATCCTTTTTGTTGCAATGGTAAATGGGAGTGTTTTCTTGATTTCACTTTCAGATCTTTCATCGTTAGTGTATAGGAATGCCAGAGATTTCTGTGCATTAATTTTGTATCCTGCTACTTTACCAAATTCATTGATTAGCTCTAGTAGTTTTCTAGTAGCATCTTTAGGATTCTCTATGTATAGTATCATGTCATCTGCAAACAGTGACAGCTTTACTTCTTCTTTTCTGATTTGGATTCTTTTTATTTCCTTTTCTTCTCTGATTGCTGTGGCTAAAACTTCCAAAACTATGTTGAATAAGAGTGGTGATAGTGGGCAACCTTGTTTGTTCCTGATCTTAGTGGAAATGCTTTCAGTTTTTCACCATTGAGGATGATGTTGGCTGTGGGTTTGTCATATATGGCCTTTATTATGTTGAGGAAAGTTCCCTGTATGCCTACTTTCTGCAGGGATTTTATCATAAATGGATGTTGAAATTTGTCGAAAGCTTTCTCTGCATCTATTGAGCTGATCATATGGTTTTTCTCCTTCAATTTGTTAATATGGTGTATCACGTTGATTGGTTTGCATATATTGAAGAATTCTTGCATTCCTGGAATAAACCCCACTTGATCATGGTGTATGATCCGTTTAATGTGCTGTTGGATTCTGTTTGCTAGTACTTTGTTGAGGATTTTTGCATGTATGTTCATCAGTGATATTGGCCTGTAGTTTTCTTTCTTTGTGACATCCTTGTCTGGTTTTGGTAGCAGGGTGATGGTGGCCTTGTAGAATGAGTTTGGGAGTGTTCCTCCCTCTGCTGTATTTTGGAAGAGTTTGAGAAGGATAGGTGTTAGGGCTTCTCTAAATGTTTGATAGATTTCGCCTGTGAAGCCATCTGGTCCTGGGCTTTGGTTTGTTGGAAGATTTTTAATCACAGTTTCAATTTCAGTGCTTGTGATTGCTCTGTTCATATTTTCTATTTCTTCCTGATTCAGTTTTGGCAGGTTGTGCATTTCTAAGAATTTGTCCATTTCTTCCAGGTTGTCCATTTTATTGGCATAGAGTTGCTTGTAGTAATCTCTCATGATCCTGTGTATTTCTGCAGTGTCAGTTGTTACTTCTCCTTTTTCATTTCTGATTCTATTGATTTGGGTCTTCTCCCTTTTTTTCTTGATGAGTCTGGCTAATGGTTTATCAATTTTGTTTATCTTCTCAAAGAACCAGCTTTTAGTTTTCTTGATCTTTGCTATTGTTTCCTTCATTTCTTTATCCTTTTTTTCTGATCTGATTTTTATGATTCCTTCCTTCTGCTACCTTTGGGCATTTTTGTTCTTCGTTCTCTAATTGCTTTAGGTGTAAGGTTAGTTTGTTTATTCGAGATGTTTCCTGTTTCTTAAGGTTGGATTGTATTGCTCTAAACTTCCCTCTTAGAACTGCTTTTGCTGCATCCCATAGATTTTGGGTCGTCGTGTCTCCATTGTCATTTGTTTCTAGGTATTTTTTGATTTCCTCTTTGATTTCTTCAGTGATCACTTCTTTATTAAGTAGTGTATTGTTTAGCCTCCATGTGTTTGTATTTTTTACAGATCTCTTCCTGTAATTGATACCTAGTCTCATAGCGCTGTGGTCGGAAAAGATACTTGATACAATTTCAATTTTCTTAAATTTACCAAGGCTTGATTTGTGACCCAAGATATGATCTATCCTGGAGAATGTTCCATGAGCACTTGAGAAAAATGTGTATTCTGTTGTTTTTCGATGGAATGTCCTATAAATATCAATTAAGTCCCTCTTGTTTAATGTATCATTTAAAGCTTGTGTTTCCTTATTTATTTTCATTTTGGATGATCTGTCCATTGGTGAAAGTGGGGTGTTAAAGTCCCCTATTATGAATGTGTTACTGTTGATTTCCCCTTTTATGGCTGTTAGTATTTGCCTTATGTATTGAGGTGCTCCTATGTTGGGTGCATAAATATTTACAATTGTTATATCTTCTTCTTGGATCGATCCCTTGATCATTATGTAGTGTCCTTCTTTGTCTCTTCTAATAGTCTTTATTTTAAAGTCTATTTTGTCTGATAGGAGAATTGCTACTCCAGCTTTCTTTTGGTTTCCATTTGCATGAAATATCTTTTTCCATCCCCTTACTTTCAGTCTGTATGTGTCTCTAGGTCTGAAGTGGGTCTCTTGTAGACAGCAAATATATGGGTCTTGTTTTTGTATCTATTCAGCCAATCTGTGTCTTTTGGTGGGAGCATTTAGTCCATTCACATTTAAAGTAATTATCGATATGTATGTTCCTATTCCCATTTTCTTAATTGTTTTGGGTTCGTTATTGTAGATCTTTTCCTTCTCTTGTGTTTCTTGCCTAGAGAAGTTCCTTTAGCAGTTGTTGTAGAGCTGGTTTGGTGGTGCTGAACTCTTTCAGCTTTTGCTTGTCTGTAAGGATTTTAATTTCTTCATCAAATCTGAATGAGATCCTTGCTGGTTAGATTAATCTTGGTTGCAGGTTTTTCTCCTTCTTTGCTTTAAATATGTCCTGCCAGTCCCTTCTGGCTTGCAGAGTTTCTGCTGAAAGATCAGCTGTTAACCTTAAGGGGATTCCCTTGTGTGTTATTTGTTGTTTTTCCCTTGCTGCTTTTAATATGTTTTCTTTGTATTTAATTTTTGACAGTTTGATTAATATGTGTCTTGGCATGTTTCTCCTTGGATTTATCCTGTATGGGACTCTCTGTGCTTCCTAAACTTAATTAACTATTTCCTTTCCCATATTAGGGAAGTTTTCAACTATAATCTCTTCAAATATTTTCTCAGTCCCTTTCTTTTTCTCTTCTTCTTCTGGGACCCCTATAATTCGAATGTTGGTGCATTTAATGTTGTCCCAGAGGTCTCTGAGACTGTCCTCAGTTCTTTTCATTCTTTTTTCTTTATTCTGCTCTGCAGTAGTTATTTCCACTATTTTATCTTCCAGGTCACTTATCCGTTCTTCTGCCCCTGTTATTGTGCTATTGATCCCATCTAGATTATTTTTCATTTCATTTATTGTTCATCGTTGTTTGTTTCATCTTTAGTTCTTCTAGGTCCTTGTTAAATGTTTCTTGCATTTTCTCGATTTTATTTCCAAGACTTTGGATCATCTTTACTATCATTATTCTGAATTCTTTTTCAGGTAGACTGCCTATTTCCTCTTCATTTGTTAGGTCTGGTGGGTTTCTATCTTGCTCCTTCATCTGCTGTGTGTTTTTCTGTCTTCTCATTTTGCTTATATTACTGTGTTTGGGGTCTCCTTTTTGCAGGCTGCAGGTTCATAGTTCCCTTTTTCTTTGGTGTCTGTCCCCAGTGGGTAAGGTTGGTTCAGTGGGTTGTGTAGGCTTCCTGGTGGAGGGGACTAGTGCCCGTGTTTAGGTGGATGAGGTTGGATCTTGTCTTTCTGGTGGGCAGGTCCACGTCTGTTGGTGTGTTTTGGGGTGTCTGTGGACTTATTATGATTTTAGGCAGCCTCTCTGTTAATGGGTGGGCTTGTGTTCCTGTCTTGCTAGTTGTTTGGCACAGGATGTCCAGCACTGTAGCTTGCTGGTCGTTGAGTGAAGCTGGGTGCTGGTGTTGAGTTGCAGATCTCTGGGAGATTTTCACCATTTGATATTATGTGGAGCTGGGAGGTCTTTTGTGGACCAGTGTGCTGAAGTTGGCTCTCCCACCTCAGAGGCACAGCACTGACTCCTGGCTGCAGCACCAAGAGCCTTTCATCCACACGGCTCTGAATAAAAGGGAGAAAAAGTGGAAAGAAAGAATTAGTAGAAGTAGAGAGAAAGAAAGAAAGAAAGAAAGAAGGAAAGAAAGAAAGTAGGCACGGAGGGAAGGAGGAAAGGGGGAAGGAAGGAAGGAGGGAAGGAAGGAAAAAAAGAAAGAAGATAAAGTAAAATAAAATAAGATAAAATATAATAAAGTTATTAAAATAAAAAAATAATGTTTAAGAGAATAAAAAACAGATGGATAGAACCCTAGGACAAATGGTGGAAGCAAAGCTATACAGACAAAATCTCACAGAAGCATACACATACACACTGAAAAAAGAGAAAAAGTGGAAAAAATCATAAATCTTGCTCTCAAAGTCTACCTCCTCAATTTGGGATGATTCGTTGTCTAAAGGTGGGAAGGAAGGAAAGAAAGAACAAAGATAAAGTAAAAGAAAATAAAGTTATTAAAATAAAAAGTAATTATTAAGAAAAAAATTAAAAACAAAACAAAACAAAAAAAACGGACAGATAGAACCTTAGGACAAATGGTGGAAGCAAAGCTATACAGACAAAATCTCACACAGAGGCATACACATACACACTCACAAAAAGAGGAAAAGGGGAAAAAATCATAAATCTTGCTCACAAAGCCCACCTCCTCAATTTGGGATGATTCGTTGTCTATTCATGTATTCCACAGATGCAGGGTACATCAGGTTGATTGTGGAGCTTTAATCCGCTGCTCTGAGGCTGCTGGGAGAGATTTCGCTTTCTCTTCTTTGTTCTCACAGTTCCCAGGGGCTCAGCTTTGGATTTGGCCCCACCTCTGCGTGTAGGCCTCCGGAGGGCGTCTGTTCTTCGCTCAGACAGGACGGGGTTAAAGGAGCTGCTGATTCGGGGGCTCTGGCTCACTCAGGCCCGGGGGAGGGAGGGGCACGGAGTGCGGGGTGGGCCTGCAGCGGCAGAGGCCGGCGTGACGTTGCACCAGCCTGAGGCGCGCTGTGCGTTAGCCTGGGGGAGTTGTCCCTGGATCCCGAGACCCTGGCAGTGGCGGGCTGCACAGGCTCCCCGGAAGGGGGGTGTGTATAGTGACCTGTGCTCGCACACAGGCTTCTTGGTGGCGGCAGCAGCAGCCTTAGTGTTTCCTGCCCATCTCTGGGGTCCGCGCTTTTAGCCGCGACTCACGCCCATCTCTGGAGCTCCTTTAAGCAGCGCTCTTAATCCCCTCTCCTCGCGCACCAGGAAACAAAGAGGGAAGAAAAAGTCTCTTGCCTCTTTGGCAGGTCCAGACTTTTCCCCGGACTCCCTCCCGGCCAGCCATGGTGCACTAGCCCCTGCAGTTCACGCCGCCAACCCCAGTCCTCTCCCGGCGCTCTGACTGAAGCCCGAGCCTCAGCTCCCAGCCCCGCCCGCCCCGGCGGGTGAGCAGACAAGCCTCTCGGGCTGGTGAGTGCTGGTTGGCACCGATCCTCTGTGCGGGAACCTCTCTGCTTTGCCCCCCGCACCTCTGTTGCTGCTCTCTCCTCCGTGGCTCCCCTCCGCCACCTGCAGTCTCCGCCCGCGAAGGGGCTTCTAGTGTGTGGAAACCTTTCCTCCTTCACAGCTCCCTCCCACTGGTGCAGGTGCCATCCCTATTCTTTTGTCTCTGTTTTTTCTTTTTTTCTTTTGCCCTACCCAGGTACGTGGGGAGTTTCTTGCCTTTTGGGAGGTCTGAGGTCTTCTGCCAGCCTTCAGTAGGTGTTCTGTAGGAGTTGTTCCACGTGTAAATGTATTTCTGGTGTATCTGTGGGGAGGAAGGTGATCTCCACGTCCTACTCCTCCGCCATCTTCCTGGAAGCCTCGAGTTGACTTTTCTTGATGGAAATATATGACACCATAAATATGCATAATGCAATTTTAATACATTACAATTAGATTATTGAAGTTTGGGGAATTAAAAGTTAATATTATCATTCAGTTAGAAATATTGTCTAATTTTCTTTGTTTAAAGCTTTTCCAAAGGTTTCTTCTTTGACTCAGAAATGATTTAGAAGTATATTGTTTAATTTCCAAATATTTGGGGGTTTTCCAGAGATTTATTTATTTATTATTGATTTCCTTTTTTTGTTTGTTTTTATAAATTTATTTATTTATTTTTTGCTGCACTGGGTCTTTGTTGCTGCATGCGGGCTTTCTTTAGTTGTGGTGAACGGGGGCTACTCTTCATTGTGGTGCACGGGCTTCTTACTGTGGTGGCTTCTGTTGTGGAGCGCAGGGTCTAGGGGCATGGGCTTCAGTAGTTGCAGCACGCGGGCTCAGTAGTTGTGGCTCGCAGGCTCTAGAGCACAGGCTCAGTATTGTGGCACATGGGCTTAGTTGCTCCGCGACATGTGGGATCTTCCCAGACTGGGGATCAAACCTGTGTCCCCTGCATTGGCAGACGGATTTTCAACCACTGCTCCACCAGGGAAGCCCTACTATTGATTTGTAATTAATTGTTTTCATTAGAGAACATAATCTGTATGATTTTAATACTTTAAATTTACTAAAACTGGTCTTATGGCTCAGCACATTTTGAATCACTATTTCTGTTACAAATTGAATGGTAAATGTGTGTTTTACAGTTGCTGGGTGTAGTATTCTGTCAACAAATGGGGCCAAGTTTGTTGGCACTATAGTAAGTCTTCAATATCCTTACTTATTTTCTGTTTACTTGTTCTACTGATTACTGATAGAAGAGAGTGAACTCATCAGCTGTAATTGTGGGTTTGTTTATTTCTTCTTTCAGTTCTTACTTCATTTTGAAACTTTATAATTAGGTGTATACCTATTTGGGATTGTTTTTTCTTCTTGATTGACTCCTTTATCATTATGAAAATGATAAAGGAGTCAGGTCAATCTTTTTCTCTAGGACCATTCCTTACCTGGAGTCTTTGATACTAATTAGCCACTCAAGCTTTACATCATTAGGGTTACATGGTATATATGTTTCTATTCTTTTACTTGCAAGCTATCTGGGTCTTTATAATTAAAGTGAGTATCCTGTAGACAAGATAGTTTGGTCTTACTTTTATACCCAGTTTTAACAATCCTAGGCTTTACATTTGTGCTTTTAGTCCACTGACAGTTAATATAATTATTAATACGGTGAGATTTAAATCTACCATCTTGCTATATGTTTTCTGTTTGTGTCATTTGATCTTTGTTTTCTTTGTCTTTTTCTGCTTTCTTTTGGATGTAGTGAGTAATTAGTATTTCATTTTATCTCTTTTGATTTATAATCTATATCTCAGGTGAGTTTTATTTGTTGCTCTAGGCAGTTTATAGTATACATCTTTAATTTATTACTGTCTCTGTGAATTAATATTGTGCCACTTCATGTATAATCTAAGAACCTTGCAACAGATTTTTGTTTTCCACCCTCCTGTTTTCTATGTTATTATTGTCATAGGTTTGATGTCTACATGTATTATAAAGCTTAGAGTTCTTTGCTTTTATTTCAGTTATCTTTTAAAGAAATTAAAGATAAAAACTTTTATTTTTATTCCCATATATATTATTTCCAGTGCTTTTCATTTCTTTATATAGATCTGAGTTTCTATCTGACATCCTTTTCCTTCTACCCAAAGTCCTTCCTTAACATTTCTGGTAGTGCTAGTATGCTGGCCTTGACTTCTTCCAGGTTTTATTCATCTGAAGATGTCTTTATTTTACCTTCAATTTCTTTGAAGGGTATATTTTTGCTGGATATAGAATTCTGGGTTGATCTCTGCCCCCAGAACTTTAAAGATGTTTAATTTTCTTTTGGCTTGGGTTATTCTGATGAGAAGTCAGACAGAGGACATTCTTCCCTACTCTGTATTAAATGTATCTTTTATTTCTGTTTGCTTTTAAGATTTTCTCTTTGTAATTGATTTTCAGCAATTTGTTTATGATGTGCCTTGGCAAGTTTTTCATTGTGTTTATTTTCTTGGATTCATTGAGCTTGAATATATGAGTTTATATTTTTCATCCAGTATAGGAAAAAGATTGGCCATTATTCAAATATTATTTTTCTTGCCCCTTCTGGGAATCTAGTTACATATATTTTAGATTGCCTGATATTACCCCATACCAGAGCTCTGTTAATTTTTTCAGTCTTTTTCCTACACTCTGCTGGATGAAACTCAAATGACTTCCAGCCATGTGTAAGCTGTGATTGTTATTTAGTTTTGAATTTATGGTATTTGTTCCTGGTAGTTATTCTTTGACTGGTCTTGTAGAGTGTCACCTTGCACAGGCAAGCTTAGTATTCAGCCAAAGATTCAAGAGAATGTGTATTCAGATTTCTGGAGGATTCTACCCCACCCTGATCCCCACAGGTTCTTCTTTCTGGTGTTCTGCTCCACAAATTCCCTCCATCTTGGCCTTCCTGAACTCTTATTTCTGTCTCCTAATTTTAGTGAGACTGCTGTGCTCTGCTTAGGATTCTGCTCCCTGAACCATGGTCTGGATGTAACTTTAGGTAGGGCTGCTCTCATTTTTGTTCTTATCTCAGTGATCACAGTCTTGAGCTGCCTACTGTACAGTGTATCCAAATAGGTATTTCCTATGATTTGTCCAGTTTCCTAGTTGTTCATGGTAAGAAGACTAGTCCCATATCAGTTATTTTGTGGCCATAAGCAGTAGTCCCTATAAATTTTGGTTGCTATTGTATCTTTAAAAATATTTTCTAATTTTGGTTGCCAGTATATAGAAACAAAATTAATTTTTAAATATTTTTCTTGTATACAGTAACCTTGCTGAACTATTATTTCTAGTAAATTGCAGAATCTCTTGGATTTTCTATGTAGATAATTATAGTATTCATGACTGAGGACAGTTTTATTTTTCCTTTCCAAGAGTAATTCACTTTATTTTTTTATATTAATGCATTCGTTTGTACCTTCAGCACTATATATTAAATATTTTAGCAACCACTCTTGTTTTTTTTTCCTGAATGTAAAGAAATCTTTAATGTTCCACCTTTAAGTATGTTTTTAGTTGATTCCCTTTACTGGGTTAAGAAAGTTCCTGTCTATACCTAATCTGTTAAGAAAAATTTTTAAAGTCATATATGTATGTTGAATTATATCAAATGCATTTTCTGCATCTACTGAGGTGATCACATTCTTTTTCTCTTTTTGTCTGATATGTTGAATTATATTTTTTCTAATGTGAAATTATCCTGGTATTTCTGGAATTAGTCCAAATTTTTAAATACTATGCTGATTTGGGTTTGATAATTTTATTTAGAATTTTGAATATGAATCACAAATAAAATTGGCTTATAACATTTTCCCTTTTTCCCATTTTCCCTTCCCAGTTTCCCTTTTCTGGTTTGGTATAAAGAATATACTAGCATTATAAAATGAGTTGGGTGGGTAGTTTCCCTCTTTATCTGTTTTCTGGCATAATTTGCATGTAATAGGAGATACCTGTTATTTAAATATTTGGAAGCATCCATCTGTGAAAACATTGGGGCTTTTTTGTTTGAGTTTGGTTAGGTTGTTATTCTGTGGATACATTTTTAATTACTAAATTTCTTTACATTTATAGGATTTATTCAAATTTTCCTTGTATTATTAAATAGGTTTGGGTAAAATACATTTTTTTCTAGGAAAAACTCCATTCTGTCTCTGTTTCCAAATGTGTGGGCACAGAGTTGATAATACTGCTTTTACCATCTCTTTTATTCATAGGTATGCATTTTTCATTCCAAAATGTATCTTCTCCCTTATTTCTTGATCTGGTTATAACAATGTTTTTGGAAAATTTTATTTTAGAAACAGATTTTAAAAGTCTATTATATCTTTATTTTTTATTGCATCATTTTTTTGGTCCTATGTTTATTATTTCCTTGCTTCTCCTTTCTTTAGCTTTACCCTTATTTTTACAATTTGTTTTGATGAGTGTTTAGCTCATTTACTTTTATTTTTATTTTCTGATAAGCATTTATGCATATAAATTCCTCAGTACTGCTTTAGGTGCATTTTAATATGTAGTATTCTTGCAGATCCTCAGTTCTGAATATTTTCTGATTTCTAAAGCTATTTAGGAAATGTTGTTGTCGTTGCTATCGTTTTAAGTATTCAAGTGTAGAGCATTTTATATTATCTTTTTATTCTTGATGTCTAATGCAGTTGTATTAGGGCCAGAGCAGATGGTCTGTATGATACTATTCTTTGGTATTGATCTGTTTTATTGCCTAGAATGGCCTAGCTGTCTGTCTTTTGTGTTCTGAAATTTTGCTATGATATTTCTAAATGTGGTTTTATTTTAGTTTATCCAAATTGGGTTGCATTTTACATTCTGGAAAAATTTCAGCTATTGGCTCTTTACTGCCTGTCTCCCATTCTTGCTAGTCTTTTCATATGGGACTCCTATTAGATATATTAGGCCTTTCTATTCTGTCCTTCATGTTTCATAACCTCTTGTTTCATATTTTCCATTTCATTATCTCTCTGTTAAGGCAATATGGTAAATTTCCTCATATCTGTATTTCACTGACTAATTTTCTCATCTGGTTTGTCTTAATATATTGCTTAATCCATTCTTTTGAAATTAAATTCATTGAACATGTCTTTACAGAATTTCTCTTTTATTCTTTTTTACATTACCTGGTCTTTTCCCATATTTTCAGTACCATCTATTTTGTTTTAAATATTTTTAAACAATTATTTTATAATGGCTTTCAGATATTTTAATTATCTGAAGTTCTTGGAGATCTCATACTGCTGGAGGGGAAGGGGGTATATGTGTGTGTCCTAATTCTAGCATATGGTAGATTGGTTTCTTTCTATTTTTTATTGAAATATGGTTGATTTACAATGTTGTGTTAGTTTCAGGTGTACAACAAAGTGACTCAGTTTATATATATGTGTGTATATATATATTCTTCTCAGATTCATTTTCCTTATAGGTTATTCCAAAATATTGAGTACAGTTCCCTGTGCTATATAGTAGGTCCCTTTTGGCTATCTATTTTATATATAGTAATGCATATATGTTAATCCCAAACTCCTAATTTCTCCCTTGGTAGATTGTTTTCTTATGTATTTTCTAATTTTGGATGGTGAGCTCATCTTCAGCTGGTGCCTTATCTGTGGAAATTCTGTGGAACCTGGCTTTAGAGAGTCTCTCTCAGAATGGGTTTGTCTTTGCTTCTCCTGGAACCCTGAGGTTTACCCAGTCTAATAACACCCCATTTTTTTCCCTTTTTTCTTGAGGTTTTGACCTTGAGGTGATGTGCGAGTCTAATTATACAGTCCAAAGGAGAGGACTGTGGTGATTTCAAGGTCATTTTTATATGCCGAGGATTTCTGTGATATCAACGATAAATACAGATTTTTGTCTATTGTGACATGATATTGTAGCTAGATCTGAAGCTTTCAACGTACATCTGTCTTTGTTTCACTGTGTTCTTGAAATCAGTGGAAGTTAAAGGAATCTAAGGGTATGCAATTAAACCTACAAATACTTGACTTTGGGATTAAGTTATGTAGCTTCACAGAGTGTTTTTGTAACTTTTTCAAATATATTCATTTGTAATGTTATTGTGACAGACATTCATCGGGGATCACACAATAAAGCAAGTCTTCAGCATCTACATAACGTATGAGAAGGTTATTGGTATTTAGTGAAATTCTATCTTTAAAAGAAGTAGGCATTCCTTGAGGGAAAAGTGCTATGCAATTGAGAACTTTGATTAGTCTTATTGTGGCTCCACCTTGATTTCAGAATTTTTTGTTACAGCACTGAATAATGGATGAGGACGGGAAAAAGAGAAAGAAGAGGTATGAATTCCTAACTGATATTTCCGTCAAAGCCCTCTCCCCTGCCCTCCGTTCTTATTTCACATCTAGCAAAATTCTCCTTCCTTGGGGAAACCTGACTCACAAAGGGAAATGTGATCTCTCTGGCGGGTGTTCCATAACCCCAGCCCCAACTCTGTTATAATACTGTGTACACTACCTATGTCCTGACAGCCTCCCTCATCAAACTGTGTCCTCCATGCCTTGCATAGTGGCTGCCCAGAGCTGACACTGAATAAATGGTTTTATAGTTCCTGATCGGTTGAGAAACCTGTTTGGAGGCCTTGGCTTGCCTAGAGTTGAAATTCATTTACATTTGAGAAGATAAATTACCGTATTTTTCCAGTTTGAGAATCTAAAGTAAATTCCAGTCTGCTCAAAAAGTTTTGGTCAGGATTTTTCAGAATGGTCTGTGTTTTTTTAAAGGTAAAAAATAAAATCTCAATTAGCATTTCATTGCTCAGCCTTCTCTCTGAGAAGGAACATTGGCTTTTAGAGAGCCTCTTGAATAATTATAGATCATTTAGAAACAATTGTATTTAATCAGAAGTACTCTTGAAAAAGCAGGTAAGAATATATGGTGGAACAAAGACCCACCATTACATTCAAATTATTTTGGATTTATTTTATATAATTCATAGGCCACTGTGCCAGACACTGTGTGGGCTTTGGTATGGGAGACATGGAGACAGATACCCTCAAGGGCCTCACAGTCTGAGGGAGATGAGATTGGCTTTCATTTCCTTATTTTAATATTCACAGTTTTTGTTGCTCTATGAGTTATCAAGGGACCAGATTTTTGCTCAGATGTTGACATTAACATCTCCCTTTCTCTCTTCTTATTTCTCCCCATCCATTATCCATCTTCTGAATTCCCAGCCCTACCCTTATTATTAATAACCTTGATTGTTTTTTGTCAATTAGGGATGCACCTGATGCATCTGAAAACAAACCGAAGGACCGCGTCAGGAACTTCTTCACAGAACTGCGTGCTCTGCTGCAAAGTCACGGTTATCCTACGAAAGGACGCAAAGCTAAAACATCGCAGAGTGCTGCTGCCCTTTCACAGAAGAATGGAGGTTGGAACTGAGCACCCCGACCCATCCTTATAGCTGTGGGTGGGACAGCTGGGTCTCTCCCTTTACCTCAAACATCTCTGGGAGGGATTAATGACGAGATGATCTCCTGAGGCACCTTCTGATACATGGCTATTTATTTTCTCTCCATTCATAAGTTTGTTATAGTCAATGCTGAAAATATTATTGAGGTTCATGCAAAAGTAGAAAAAGGAAATGAGAATTAGTAGAAGTATTCTGGGCAATAACAATGCAAATTTCTGTATCTTAGGCACTTGAAGGCATATGATAAATTTTGCTAAGGCAAACAGAGCCCCAAGGGTGTCAGACGGTACCTGTAATATTTAAGTAGATTTAACTCAAAACATCTGAGCAGGTTATACCCATAGCATGTAACCGTGCTGTAAAGAGCTCTTACCTAAAAAAAATTTTCTTGACCAGATGATACCTTCAGCTGTTGCCTTATTTCTGTGCCCTCTTCACAGCAAAGCTTCTTGAAGTGATTGTATAGACCCTGTGTCCACTTCCTCATGCCCCATTCTTTCCTCAACCCACTTCACTGAGGCTGGAGCTCCCACCAATCCAGGACAACTACTTTTGTCGGGAATAGCAGTGGCCTCCACATTGCTGAATTCTTTGGTCCCTTAACTGTCCTCATCTTTCCTGATATTTCAAAAACATTGGACAGGTGACCACTCCCTCCTTCTTGAAGCATTTTTCTCTTGGCTTCCAGGATAACTGCATAACTTGATTCTGGTTTCTCTCCTAACTCATTGGCCATTCCTTCTCTCTCTCTCTCTCTCTCTCTCTCTCTCTCTCTCTCTCTCTCTCTCTTTTGCATCCCCTATTTCCCTCTTCAACTTCTAATCATTGATGTGCCCCAGGGCTCAGTCCTAGGACCTTTTCTCTTCAATATCTACACTCATTTTCCAGCCCCTTAATTCGAAGGGCTACCTGGATGTCAATGCCCCCGACTTTTTAAATCTATCTACAGCGCTGACCTCCTCCCTGAACTCCATACTTGAGAATCATACTCATTATTAAATCAGCAAGAGAGTTTCCTCTGTGACTTCTTTGCTTGGATATCTAACAGGAAAGTTAACATGGCTATTCAGGACCTCTTGATTCCTCTCCACTCAATTGCCTCTCACACCCCCAGCCTTGGTTCTCCCAATTTCAGTAACAGGTACCACCATTCTTCTAGCTGCTCAAGATAAAAATCTAGATGTCATTCTTGTGTCCTCCACCCCCTCAACCAATCCATCAGCAAATCCTTTTGGCTTTACCTCTAAAATATATCTCAAATCCATTCACTCTGCCCACTTCCATAGCCTTGGTGTACCACCCTAATCCAGGCCATCATCATCTGTTCCTTTCAGAGAAGCTTTCCAGCGAGACTCCCTTGCTTCTACTCTTGTTCCCCAGTTTGACCTATCTTTCACAAACAACCATAGTGATCTTTTAAAAACATACATCACTCTCCTGCTTAAAAGCACGTCCTGTTCCACTCAGAATATTGCCAACTCCTTACCATGTACCCTACATAATCTGGTCCTACCCGTCTCTCAGACTTCATTTCCTACTGCTCTATCCCTTGGTCACCCTACAGTAGCCCCTTTGACCTCCTGTCTCCCTTTGTACTTAACTGCTTCCTCTGCCTGAGATGCTTTCTTTGCTCCCAGGTTTTCACATGGCTCTCTTCCTGTCATTACTCACCTTCGCAGCAAGGCCTTCCCTGAGCACCCTGTCGAAATTACTGTGCTTAAAGATATATGAAATGATCAGTTCCATGGTCTCTGTGTTGGTTATCTGTCTCCCCCACTAGTCTGTAAGATACAAAAGCACAGTCACCTTATTTGTCTTGTTTGTGCTCTATCATCAGCCTCTAAAAGATACATAGTAGGAGCCCAGTAAATGTTAGTTAAATAAATGAATGAATGAGGTTCAGCATAATGAGAATTACCAAGTCCCTATTGTGAGTTAAGTACTATGCTGTACACTGGGGTTTTAGTGAAGAATTGGGTATGGTGCCCACCCTAGAAACGAAACAAGAACATGTTCATGGGTAATAGTAAGGTAGAAAAGCATTTTATGGTTGCTTTATAAAATACATTGGCTTTATTTTCTGGCAATATATGGACTCTCTTCTGTCTTTTTTATTTCTTTGTAGGGAGTACAGGAGATGAAAGTCACTAGGTGGAGCTGAAAGTCAATGGGGAAATGACCTCAGAAATCAGCCATGGGAGAGTGACATGGGTTGTTTCCCGAATTTGAGAAGTTGTGACCAGAATTGAGTTTCCAGGCTGGGGCAGTGGTCAGGAAGACTGATTTTGAGGCAGTTGTGCAATTGGCATGGTTTATTTTTCATGTTATTTCTACTCCCCATGTAGTTATACACCCTCTTCTCATTCCCTCTTGAGTGAGGGTTCTGGAGCTGTTCTACTCATGCTTGGCTCCCTTGTTATCCACATCTACTCATAGAAAAGGATATGAGACTCCTACCCACCAAGAAAGCAAGTCTGCTGTCAGAGCTGTCCTTGTCAAAGGATTTAACATTTTGAATAGGGAGCAAAGTTTTATGGGTCTCTAACACTTTTGTGAGGAGAAGAAACGAACGTTTATTGACATACATTAAAATAACTGGAAACTGGAGGGCTGTGTTAGTGAGGTCCCTGAGTTACTGAAGTTAGGGGTGTGGGTGGGATTGAGGGAGGTGGAGAGGGGCAGATGTTGATAGCAAAGTCTCTGAATGAGCACAGGAGCCGGAACACTGCTCAATGGGAAAACCAGAAAACATTGAAGAATGTGTGAGAGATAGAACAGTGTCAGCAGCTTTGGAGAGTTACAAGATATGACTTAAAGATTTTCTAGTTAAGGGCCCTTGCTAAAGCTTAATTCGATGAAACTAAATCATGGAATTCCTTATTTTACCCAGGGATTGAGGAGATTTTAGACGTCTGAATACACCTAGAGCATTCGACACAGCCTGTACCTTATCTGGTATATTATGAATACTGGGTTTTGATAGAATTCAGAAGACTTAAAGAAGTCAAGAAAAGGAAAGAATTGGGGGTTGAAAATCATAATGTTGTTAGAAAGGTCATCATGTAGATCAGTAGAAATTCAGGTGGATGATCTTCAAGGTCTTTTTCAATTCTGAACACTTCTTTGTTTATGATAATTTATAAGCAATTAGTCTACTTCAGATCCTTCATTAGCACTCAGCATTTTCTCATGAGAGTCTTTTTCATAAAATTATAACTTTGAAAAATCTAATACCCATAAGCTAATCATTTTTTTTCTTTCTTCCTTTTTCTAAAAAGGCAAAGTCAATCCAGAAGCCTCTAGAGAGAAATCTAATAGGATTCCATCACGTCATAGCTATGAAGATCTCAACCAGATGATACTACAAGTAAGAGGGAGTTTGTTCTTTGATTACTTCATATGTAGAATACGTGCAATAGAAGATAAAGAATAGTGGTTTTTCAAAGTGTGGCTAGGAGACCATGCATTCAGAATTACCTAGGGAGCTTGGTAAAAATACAGGTTCCTGGGACCCACCTTAAACTGTCTGAATCGGAATCTCAATCCTGGTAAGACCAGGAGCCTTCATGTCTAACATGCTGCCCAGATGCTTCTTATGCCAAGTGAACCCACTGATCTTGAGTGACAACAAAAATGAACAACTCTTTCTATAGTTTAGTGTCAAGTTAAGTAATTATCTGGTAGAGTCATTCAGCACAGGTTGCTAGACTCTACTGAATAAGGCTTTTAAGTCCGTATTTTTTCCTCAGTGACATGAGGAAACATGTTCATGGTTTCTATCTCCAATGGAACTGGTAAGTTTCACTGAGTTCAAAGGCCACAAACTAAAGCCCGAATGACCATGGTCTTTCTTTTGAGTCAGACAGACAGAGATATGAATTGTGCCTTTGTCACTTACTCGTTATGCATCTTTGAAAGAATTACTATCTCTGAGCTTTGATTTCTTTCTCTGTAAAATATCTCTGTTTCACAGAGTTGTTATGAGAATAAAGTGAACATGTGTGAAATGTGTAGTTCACTTTTTCACTCTCTTCTTTGTGTCATTTAATTTCTCTTATTTTCCATCCCTTTGTCTCCTTGTGTTGCAGTCTGAGTCACTTCTTCAGCTCTGTCTTCCAGTTCAAAAATTGTCTTTCCAGCTATGTTCTAACTTGCTATTTAACCTACATATTGAGTTTTTATTTTGATGATATTATTTCTAGACATTTTGTTTGATTATTTTTCACATCTGCCTAGTCAGTTATGAGTCTCTTGCTCCTTCATTATGTTTTCAATACCCTTTTAAAATTTATTTAAGCATATTAAGCATGCTTATTTTATAGTCTATCCCTGATATTTCCAGTATCTGCGCATTTAAAATCTGATTTGCATTTTATTATTTATACTGCCTCTTGTTCATGATGTTTCATTTTTTCCTGTTTGTTAATCATTCATTACAATCTCATGTTATTTGGGAATTTATCTGCATGAATTCTTTGAGGGCTTTAAAATCATTCTCTAGAGATGATTTCAACTTCTTTTTACTAGATATCTGGGGTCAGGACCATGTGAAAGTAAATAATAGGCTTGGAGTGTTGAGGGCTACACAGGTAGTTCTGAATTCCAGCTCCGAATCTGTGCGAGTGTAGGCTTCTGTTTGTAATTCCCAGATGACACTCGTTTTTCTTTTCCTTTTCTAGTCTGAGTGGAAGCTGAGGCAGGATGGGCAGGTTGTGAATCCCCTGGCTTCCTTTGCTGGATAAGATCTTTCTATTTTGTCTGCCGAGAGAGTTACCCTTTGGGAGGCCTGGCTTTATGCAGGAGTCTCTGATTTCACCCCCGACCTTGTGCGGGCCCAGGCTTTGCTTTCTGTCCTCCCAGCTCTATGCCATCAGTGTTGTGTAGATATTCCCAAGGCATATGCAAGCTCCGTTATCCCCTTACCTCTGAATTCTCATGTTCTAGTCATTTCTGATGTCAGATCGTTTCCCTTACTTTACCAGAAGCTTGGCCCTGTTTTGAAATATAAGTTTTAATATATTTTAATCATCATTTTAGGTATTCTCTACCAGGAGGCATTTGTCTGGATATCTAATCCATTATATAGCAGGGAAGTGATGGCAATACCCATATTTATAAATAGATGACTAAACTAACCACAAACGAAAACGCCCTCCAAGATATTCTTACAGTTTTTAAAATTAATTTTGAATTGAATATGAAACAACCTACACACGGAAATGAATCTTCGTAGCTTGTGTTGGAGAGTTTTGTGTTAATTGGGTATACATTGAAATTTGTTTGTCTAAGTGACACATCATTTGATAAACGTCTCATGCTTAAGGTTAAGTAGATTCTGTGTAGGAGGCAGAATAATGGAATTTTAATTAAGTCTGTGCCTGCTTTATTGATATTTAAGGACCACAATACACTTTCAGTGTGTGATTATAATTATGCATTTAGAAATAAAGCTATCATTTTATTATTGTTCCACTATTTAATTACATTATTATTCTCTCTTCATTAGTCATTAGATGGCTTTATGATAATAGTGAGCACAGATGGAGTGATAATTTTCGTGACTGACAACATCTCTTCTCTCCTTGGCCATTTACCAGTAAGTTCTCCCAGCTTTTGGGAAAGGATCATTTGCTTTGTCGTTTAGGGGTTTATTATTTGTTTTCAGCAGCGTATAACTCATCAGAGAAGACATTCTCAATGTTGTCAAAACGCGCACCTGTTTTACTGTCCTCTCCATTGGTTTCAGTTTTAAAGCTATGAAAACAAACTCTGATATAAGGTAATGAAACGGTGTGTGTGCGTTGGTGTATGGTTTTTAAACTGCCCCTGAAGGAGAGCTCCAAAGAAGACTCAGGGGATAATCCCCAAGGTGACTACTTTGCAAGACAGCCCTCACAAGATGGATGTGTCTGATTTTGTACATTTCTTGAGTCCACCACATACTGATTAAACAATGAATGTCATGCTTTGGTCATGCTGGCTCATGGCATCCATTTCCAGGTCTGATTTGCTTTTTGTTTCTTTATATTGAAGAGCAAATCCTGATCTCATTTGGAAAAAAAATTAGAAATGATTGCCTAATTTAGAAATGTTGTAAATATTGCTGGAGAGACCTACACATGAGTTATAGTCAGAGTCTCTGATGTTCAAATTAGTCACTCATTCCTGAGCCCTTTGGTGTCACTATATCCCTCTCAGGAAAGCTTTCTATATCTTCCTAGCACCATTGACTTGAATATATGACTTCCTAAAATTTTTCTGGATCTTCACGCTGGACACCTACCAGATGTATCACTTAAACATGAAAGTACTGCATACCTTCATATTGCATGCCTGCCTGTGTGTGAAGAGGGGCTGTGTAGAGTACATCCACCACCACCACTCCTGAATCTGTCACTTGGCTGGTTGTGTTAAACACATCTGGATTGTTGCTTTCATTGCATATTTCTCACTCCACGGAGTTGTCTTAAGAACTTGACCCACAGATCTATAGCACTCAAGTTTGAAACACATAAATGAATAGAAGTTTTGTTAAATTATTATTTAGTTAAGTTAGAAGAAGATTAGGAGCTTATCCTGCTAGTTATGCTGTTCCAGCCGGCATGTTCTACGGCCCACTTGGAAACTCAGAGAGCTTTTCTGCTCTTTTCTTTTTATTTAAAGGTACTAAGGTCCATTTCTTTATTTCTCATTCTCTTACCTTTCTTTTAGAAAGCAGTTTGGATTTCGAAATTCAGCTTATATTTATAGAATAACAGAACAGCTGAATAAAATGCAAATATTAGAGATATTCATTGCATTGCACCTCAGAGGAGTTATATCATAGGAGAATGGTCTTATTAAATGCACATTAAAAGAAAGAATGTAGGAGTATAATCCATTACACATTAAATTTTGTTATAGTGAAGACCAGAAAACTACCCAAATTCTTGAGGTATTTGACATTACTTAAACCAAATTTGCCGTTGACTGAGACTGGAGACTTTTCCCTGAGGATCCTCACATGAAGATTTTTCACAGCAATGGTGTTAGTTATATAATTTTCCTTGATTCCTTATGTATTTTGGTTCAGAGTTTTCACTCTTAAGAGACTCTTTCACCCTTCAACATTTGAAGTAACACACAGACACACATACACACACACACACACACACACATAGTCACCCTAAGGTAGAGGTGTCTGGGACATGGGTTTGAACTGTTAATCTTAAACCATGGACTTGATAATCTGAGACTGGTGTACTTAAAAATAAAGCTATAACTGTTATTGATTCATCTGTACATAAACGTTAAGTGGGAATGAGTTTATATATTCTTTTAAAACAGGCTTGAAAAGGACTATACCTGAGGCACAATTTCACACTTTTCCTCATTAAATCCTAATTTGTAATTTTTAACAACATGCAATTTTTCCCAGGCTTTGATTAAAAATTTCATTTTATAAGTCACTCATCTTATATTTATATGGAAACCAAGCCATTTCTAGAGTATCTGCCTGGCTCCAGGAATCTACAATTTCATTAAAAATCAAGGAACCTCTGTCTGTTGGGCAACTGTCTGTGAGGTGGAAAGAACTTGGTCTTTGGAGTCAAATAATCTGGAGATTAAAATTTAACTCTCACTCACTAACGACATGAGCTTTAGTTTCTCATCTGTCGATAGGGGACAGTATTACTTAGAGAGTGACCGGAGGTGGGATATTACAAATGGTGTGGTTAGTATCACTGATCAGGTGACATTTAGACAGATACTTGGATGGAGTGAGTATGTGAGTCATGCAGATAAGTGTGTTTCAAGTAGAAACAAACGCAAGTGAGAAGTCACTAAGGCAGGAGTATACTTGGTGTGAAAAGCTATGGTAAAGAGGCCACTGGGACGGGAGTGCTGTGAGTAAAAGGTAAAGTGGTAGGAGGTGATGGGGTCAGAGCAGTAACAGAGGTCCACCTTGTTTAGGGCCATTTGCCTTTTCCTCTGAGATGGGAGGACGCTATTTGGAGCAGATGCAAGAAATGATCTGAACTTGTTTTATCAGGATCACTCTGGGTCTTGTATTAAGAATAGGCTATAGGGGTAGGCATGGAAGTGAGGAGTCACTTGGAAAGCTGTTACAATAGTCCAGGCAATAGATGGTGATGGATTGCATTAAGGTGGATGTGGAAGTAGTCAGTGTTTTGTAGGTGAAATAAGTTTTGCAGATGGATTGGATAGGGGTGTGACAAAAAGATGGGAGGAGTCCAAGTTATGATGTTATAAAACACACCATGACTGAAATGATGGCTGTTATCATCATCGTGGTATTAAACTTATGTCTGAAATCTGGCACCACATTTTCCCAATCACTGATGTCGTTGATGGTTTTTCCTTTGGAAAAACTTGTAGTCACTGGTAGTAGTAATGTGTAGTTACTTGTATTCGCTACCCTCTGTCTTAGCAGCCTGCTTTCCTAGTCACTCTACTTCATCACCTCCTCAAAAAAACATATAATTGTTCTCTTTTATAATTTTTAACCAAAATAAAAATTTAAAATACAGATTTCATCGTGGAAAGAGTTTCTCAGGATTGAGTTTTTAAGAGTCTTTAGCAAATTTTAGACATAGGTATATGGCTATTTGGTGATAATTGTGATGAGTTTTGCTTCTCCCTGCGAAGTTTACAGTGTAGTAGAGAATCACTAGCAATGAGTCTTGTTTGATTCAGGGTGCAGTCTGAACCTCGTACAGAAGCTCTTATCCTTCCTGGTGCCCTATACAGTTGAACAGTTTTCTAATGCATGTTTAATGTGGATGTCTCTGCCAGCAAAACGATGCTGCTTGCCTGGATTCTCAGTAAATGTCAAGGAGTGGAGTAAATTCCTTTATTCTTTTTTTGCCATGACTGAGACTCAACTTACTAATATTTTTAGGACAACTAATGGTTATTTTCAAACTTGGCTTTTAAAAAGCCTTAATTTTTCACTGGTATTTATCCTTGCTTCATTAAGCTCTGAGTACCTTGATCTTTCTGCCTTGTGTAATAAGAAGAGCAAATGCCAAAGATTTACGAAAGTAACATGGTGTTGATAATGCTTTCAGATCTCTGCCCTTTATCTAATATATAGCAGGGTCACTGGGATGATCATTACGTCCACTATTTGTAGTTGGTGGTCAGTTATAAGGCATTCATTGTCACTGTCACCTTCCTTAAAGAATGTAGTTAGTTAATAAGAAACTTATTGCCACTATTTCCATCCAAGGAATGTGCACCATCAAAAGACTGCTCACTTGGAATTCTTTTAGGTGACAATGCTATACTTCCTTCTGCCAATGAAAGAACTGGTGAGCCTTAGCATTTTGTACCTCTTGTTAAGGTATTATTTTATACTTTGCATCAGAATTGTCTGTGCATGTGTTGTCTGCCCTCCTGAACTATGCGTTCATTGAAATTAGAATGAACATGTCAGGTTCATTTTTTTAAACTCTCATAAGTTTCAGCAAAAAAATAATAAATTAATTCATGTAGAATGTCCAAAATGCAGAAACTGGCCCAGTAGCAAATTGGCTGCTCTTGGTGCGGATTGGACTCAAGGTAGCTATGTTGTAGTGGAAGGAACAATGTATATGGAATTAGATGGAGCTGGGTGTGAATCTCATCTCTGAACTTGTGACCTCTCAATAATTGGACAAGCCTTCGTTTCATCATGAATTCAATAGAGGAGAATTCTTCCTCTCACAGGAGTTTAGGTGAGCTAGTTCGTGTGAACATACCTAGCATAATGTTCTGGCATGAAGCAGTTGTTAATCAAGTGTTAGGTGAAGGAATAAATGAGTGGTCTCTACTGACCAGAGGTAACTTGGTTTGGTACCTAAAGTGTATTTTATAACTAAATCAATAAAAGCATTTTTATTGAAAAAGTTAAGTTGAATGAAAAATATCTTTTTCTTTGGGGAAGTCAATTTCTTACTATGTGACTTTCATTGTCAAAATCTGTTGCCTGGCACTTCTCTGGCGGTCCAGTGGTTAAGACTCCACGCTTCCACTACAGGGGACAAGGGTTCAATCCCTGGTCGGGGAACTAAGATCCCACATGCTGCGTGGTGTGGCCAAGAAAAAGAAATCTATTGCCTGTTAATTTCATGTTTTCTTTGCTAAATTAGTGTTACATTTCTGCCCTGAATTGAGCCAAGACTTTTCTTGATTGAGACAGGATCCATCTGCTAATTTGAGCATTGGCCAACTCGTAGGCTGACTTCTACAAATGGGCCATAAAAATATATTTCTGAATTTTGACTGTAGATTATTAATATTAAAAATTAAAAATTAAAAATCATTTGAATTTGTTGTTCATCAACCAAAGCCATAATTAAGCTACAAAGAGTACTTTGTTTATTATTTTGTTCCTATCACATTAAAAACTCATTACTTAAAGGCTGATATTCAGTTTATTCATGTGTCACCATACTTCAACTACGTGGTACAGTATTTTTCACTCATTCAACTAATGTTTATTGGGTGCTCACTTGTGCCAAGCTGTGTTCTAGGTGTTGGGGATGTAGCAGTGAATAAGACGACCAAAGTCTCTGTTCTAATGCAACTTACATTTTATTGTGGGAGACATAATAAATAGATAAACATATACATGTGACTGTGATGTCAGGTAATGATAAGTGGTATGAAAAAAAAGGCAGGAAGAGAATGTCAGGGGATTGATGCTATTTAAAATACTTTTGAGTAGAGACTTCAATGAAGTAAGGGAGAAAGTCATTGCAAATATCTGGGAAAGAGTGTTTCACATTGAATGAAGACCAAGCTTAAGGGCCCCAAGATGACTGTTTGCTTGCTGTATTTGAACATGAGCAAGGAGTTCAGTGTACTTAGAATGCAGTGAGCAAGAGGGAGGGTAGGAGAGGCTAAGGTCAATAGGCAGCAAAGAGCCAGAACATAGAGCTGTCAAGGACGTTGGAAGTATACTTTGGCTTTCACTCTGAATCACTTGGGTAGCCAGTGGAAAATGTTGAGCAGAGGAATAACTTGATCTGACTTATGTTTTAAATTGATGACTCTAGCTGCTCTGTGGAGAATGGAGTGGGAGCAAGGGTGTGGCAAAGATAGATGCAGGGAGACCACTGAAGGCTATTGCAGGATCCAGGATAAAAATGATGGCTTAAACCAAGTGCTGAGAAGTGGACCGATTCTATATGTATTTTGAAGGTAGAGCCAACAGAGTTTGCTGATGGACTGGATTTGGGGCTTGAGAGAAAAAAGGCGAGTAAAGGACAAGCATGTGGGTAAATGGTGGTGCCATTTACTGAATTGGGGAAGACTGAGAGAAGAGCATGTTTGTGAGGGGAAAATATCTGGTGCACTTGTTTTGGATGTATTTTTATTTTATTTTTTAAAAATTTATTTTATTTTTGGCTGCATTGGATCTTTGTTGCTGTGCGCAAGCTTTCTCTAGTGGCGGCGAACGGGGGCTACTCTTCGTTGCGGTGCATGGGCTTCTCATAGCGGTGGCTTCTCTTGTTGCAGAGCACAGGCTCTAGGCACGTGGGCTTCAGTAGTTGTGGCACGCAGGCTCAGTAGTTGTGGCTCGCAGGCTCTAGAGCTCAGGCTCAGTAGTTGTGGTGCACGGGCTTAGTTGCTCCGCAGCATGTGGGATCTTCCCAGACCAGGGATTGAACCCGTGTCCCCTGCATTGTCAGGCGGACTCTTAACCACTGCGCCAGCAGGGAAACCCTATTTTGGATGTCTTAAAATTGAAATCCTATAAGACATCCAAGTTTAGTTATCAAGCTGAGTTCAGGGAGAAGTCTGGACTGGAGGTGAGAAGTTGGTAGTCATTAACAGTTAGATGGTATTTGATGAGGTGGAACTGGAAGAGCCCACAAGAGACAGGATAGTAAGAGAAGAGGTCCAATGACCAGACCCTGAGCATTCTTGTGCCAAGTGGCCAGGAAGAGGAGAAAGATCTAGCAAAGAAACTGTGAAGCAGTAGCCTTTGAAGAAAAAGGATATCCATATGTGTATGGTGTCCTGGAAGCCAAGTAAACAAAGTATTTCAAGCATGAAGGAGAGGTCAGTTGTATCAAATGCTGAGATGTTAGGCAAGATGAGGGTTGAAATTGACTATTGAATTTGGTGATATGGACATCACTGGTAACCAGAAAAGTGGAGTGGTTAGGATAAAAATCTGATTAGTGTGGTTTTAAGGGAGAGTGAGAGGTGAAGAAATGAGAGACATCAAGTATAGTTCCTTTCAATGATTTTTGTTCTAAAGTGGACCAGAGAAGTTAGTTAGAGATGGAGGAGAGGATGTAGTGTCAAGGAAGATTTTGGATTTTTGTGTTGTTTCTGTTTTTAAGATGACAGACATTATAACATCTCTGATTTAGCATTTGTGTGCTAAGGGAAAGACCCAGCAGAAAGGGAAAGCTTGAAGATGTGGGGGATAGGGGGAGAATTTCTGAAATGATGTCCTTGAATAGTCAAGAGAGGATGAAGGACAGTGCAGTAGACTTAGGTAGGAGCTTATTTGGTGCAATAGGAGAGAAAGCAGGTCTCTGGCCACAGGAGCAGATAGGTCGGTAAGATTTGGTGCAGGGAGATATTGACATTTCCTTCTCCCTTTGTTTTTAATTGAAATAAGAAATGAGATCCCAGCTGAATATGAGGAGGGTGGCAGCGGAGGGGACGGTTTCTCAGGTTTGAAGGAGGAGAAGGCAAGAAATAGTCATATTGAAGAGTAGAAGAGTGAATTATCTAGGGAAATGTGGAATGATTTCTAGGCAGAGCTGAGTGCCCATTTAAAATAATACACAGTATGGGTGTGGGGTTTTCTCCATACACATTCAGTTGCTTGGGGGAAGGTACAGGGTAGCTGAAGAGTTGAAATTAAGCAGAGTTGGGACTTTCCCAGGCAAATAAGAGCTCATGGCAGTGATTAGAATGATCGACTATGGCATCTGAACTGGGTAACGAGGGATGTGACAATTTGAAGGAGATAATGTTCAGTGAAAATGGGATGTGAATGGACTGGAGGTCTCAGTGGGTGGGATAGTTGTTGGAGAGGTGGGGTACTTGCATGAGTGCACTGGAAAGGTAGGTGGTGATGGTCATAGAACAGGGTAATGTGAATTGGGACTTTAGACTTTAGAAGTCTAACAGGTCTGACTGTAAGATGGCTGACATGGGGCAGATGATAAGCTTTTTATTTTATTTTATTTTATTATTTATTTATTACTTTTTTTAACATCAACTTTCTGTCTGTATGGATTTGCCTATTCTGGACATTTTCTGTAAATGGAATCATATAATACATAGTCTTTTTTTTTTACATCTTTATTGGAGTATAATTGCTTTACAATGGTGTGTTAGTTTCTGCTTTATAACAAAGTGAATCAGCTATACATATACATATGTTCCCATATCTCTTCCCTCTTGCATCTCCCTCCCAGATGATAAGCTTAAGTAAGGAGACAGAGGAAGTAAATATAGTAGTACAAATAACAAAATTTATTCCCTCTTTCCTTCTTCAGGATGACATCATGGGTAAAAATTTATTAAGCCTTCTGCCTGATGAAGAGAAACATGAAGTCTACCAAAAGATTTCTGTCAAACTTCCTTTGTCAAGCTCAGGTACAGACTATTTGTTTCAAATAGTAAGTTCTTAGATTTTAAGAGACAGATAACAATCACTTAGAGGAATAATATAGACATTTCACAAATTATATTTCTAGTATTAAAAAATCTCTCCTCTATTAAATCTTGTTCTTAATCATGAACCCTGATTAGTTCAGCTTTTGTATAATTGTATTAGTGTTCTATAAATTATGTTCTAGCTGATACCCCACTCTACAGATACAACATAGATAACTGTGCAAGTGGTAATGTTCATGAAAAGAAAATAATATTTTTGTAAAATCTAGTCTAAATAAGACAATAATCATATGAAAGAATCCTACAGAATATAGATAAGTACAAATGTAAGCATGTTTTGTATCTGTTTTCTTTTAGCAGAAAAACATATTGATTTTTGCTGTCATTTAAAAAGAGGAGGTGCTGAACATGATAGCAGCCCTGCTTATGAATGTGTGAAATTCATCCTGAGTGTAAAATTTATTTCTAATGGTAAGAAAAACAGTTTTTAATCTTATCTAGATGAAGTTCATGAATTATGCAGCCCTTCATTGGTAATATAAATGCCTTTCTACTGTTGGTACTCTCACACTCTCTCCTACCCCTATGATCACAGGTTTTGATGGACCACAGACATTAATTAGACTTTTAAAAAAGTAATAGCAAAATTTACAAGGTGGGGTCATATGGTAACATGGTGGACTGATCTGATAAGGATGGCTCTTTCCTTCTACAAAAACAAGGAAATTATTGTTAAAACATAATCTAAGAAGTTTATTGCATAGCCAATCTTAAAAGAAAGGGAAATCCATGGGTGCTAGAAATTAAAGGATAAAGTATGAGACCTAGTGATAAGAGGGAGCTGATTTTGTGCTGGGCCTAAGTGAGTCTTAAGTCATACATTGGCTCCATTGGCTGGGATCTGGAGTTCTAACACTCATTCAAGGACCAACACATAAAACCTAGAGACTTAAAATGATCAGTAAAATTCTGTCCACTGGCCTAGAGGAAGAGTAAGCTTGTTATCTCTCTCAGAGTTTGAATGGAAAAAAATGTGTCATTTACAGGAAATCAAAACCCAAATCTGTGTGTCTTACATGTGGATATGGGATCTGAATTTGTAATTTTTAAGGCTTCAGGAACCACAAGCTGATAAATTAACATAAACACTGATTTGGGGCCATTAAAAGATCTAGGGCTTGAATCAAAGGTAAATAGCCCAGCAAATATGTGAAAAGATGCTCCAACTCACTAGTAAGCAAAGAATGAAAAATTCAGAGACCAATGAGTAACACTGTACACGCATCAAAATGTAAACAATTAGGAGTGTGAATAATACCAAATATTGGTGAGGATGTGAGAAATGAAAACACTAATACGGTGTCGAGAGGAATGTAAACTCATGAAGCCATCCTGGAAAACAGAGTGAACTGAAGTCAATTATCTTGTAACTCAGCAATCCTATCGCTGGGTGGAAATATCGCAGAGGCGAAGTCTCAGAGAGATCTGTGTCTAAGGGGACATGTTCTATGTATGTCATAGTGTTGTTCATGGTAGGAGGGAGGAATGATGCACAGCCTAGGTGTGCATCATTAGGGAAATGGACAAGTAAAATCTGGGGAAATACACAATATGGAAAACTTTGTAGTAGTCAAAAGCAATGAACTGTAGATATACATAGTACAACATGGTTAGACCTTAAAACCGTATTGTTGGTTGACAAACAGAATGAGATCCATAGCACAATGCCACTTTTGTAAATTGTAAAAGCATATAGTACATAGAACCAGACTACACATTTTACAAAGTTATATATTAAATGTGGTAGATGACAGTGGGTACCTGTGGGTGGGAAAGGGACAGAGAAAAGAAAAAAGTAAAAACAAGAGTGGGAATTTTATCTGTGTTCATAATATGCCATGAACTAAGAATATAATTAACTCAGTTCTTTGCCACTGAGGTCTAAAGATATAACAAATGAATGAATGGATAAATAAATAATGAAAGTTAGCTCACACATGGTCCTCTGATATCTTTGTCACGTGCCTTTGGAAACCAAAGGTCAAATACCTTTAAAAAAACTTGACTACATGCACACACAAATTATACACACATTTTTGATACCCACATGGTCTATGTAAAGAAGGGGAGCTGAACTATTTTGGAGACTAAAATGTCCATTCACAGGGTAAGAACAGAAGACTGACGATCACCCTGAACTCATAATTATTTCTCAGTAATTACTTCATGTTTTGGTGGAGATCAGGGTGGGGAGGGTGACTGGGAAGGAAGACAGAAAAAATTCGTGGTTCGGAATTCTGAAAATTGTCAGTGGGTTGGCAAACGGCTCACTGATACGGCAGGTGCCCATCCTCTTGTGTAATCGCCCCACTTTTCTATTAGATTGTCACGTGTGTGTCTCTGTCTCCCTTAGAGCCTGTGGTGTTCTTCCGTAGCTTCTTCCCCAGCCTGTCTGGTGAGTTGTCTGCCAGAAATCTTTCTTTGGAGGATCGGTTTTGTCTGGTGGGGACCGCTTGTGTTCTCAGGATTCAAATTCTAATGGTGAGTATGTTGTGTGTGTGCTTCCCCCATTGTGGCCATGTGGGCTTCCTTTAAAGGGACATGTCCCCTTTGGTCTCTCAGCCATTGCACAGCACTGCTAAAGCACCTGATGTGTGCAGAGGGTTGTGTTAGGATACGTGAATGAGAAAAGATCAGCTCCTGTGTTTCAGAAGTTGAACATCTGAGTGGAGATCTGGACATACCCAGAAGAGATGCACACTCATTGACAAATTGTTTTGATATAATATTAAACAGGTATACAGGGGCTGGGGGTTGGGACATAGTAAGAGAAGTGACCATTTTGGCAGGTGGATAAAGAAAGGCTTCTCTCACCAGGTGAGTTTTGAGGCAGCTCTCCTGCTCGTCCAATGCTCACTTAGTATCTTCCTAATAGAGAACTCACAGTTTCTGTCTCTAAAAAGAAAAATCAGTCCTTGGAATTCATCTGATCAATTCAGGCTAATGAATTATTCACTAAGTAACATACTTAGTAAGCACCTACTATGTGCCAGGTACTGTGCTAGGTGCTGGGGAAACAGGCAATAGACAAGTAATATTGATAAGTGTCATGGAGATGTTAAAACAGAATCTTGTGCTAATGACTGGTGTGGGTAGGGAGTTCAGCAGAGTGGTCAGGGAAGGTCTCTCTCTGATGACCTGTCTTTTGAACAGAGACCACGAATGATGATAAGGTGCCAACCCAGTGAAGACAGGAAGGCAATTCAGGTAGAGGGTTCAGCAGCTGTAAAAGTCATGAGGTAGTAACTAGCTTGGAGAGTTCCAGGAAACAAGGACCATCATGTGACTAGAAAAAGGTGAAAGGGAAGGAGTAGTAGAAAATAAGATACAAGAGGTAGGCAGGGGCCAGATTATGTACAGCTTTGAGTGGAAAGTAGGAGGATGGCATGATCTGATTTGTTTTTAAAAGATCAGGTTGGCTCCTGGCTGGGAATGGAGTACAGGGGAACAAGAATGGAAGCAGGTGGAGCTGTGTGAGAGGTGATTGATAGGGATTGGACTAGGACTGCAGTAACACAGATAGAAGCTCACCGATTTGGGTGACATTTTGGAGGTAGAGCCCTAAGTCCTTGCCGATGCATTGGAAGTGGATGGGAGAAGACAGAGAAATGACTCAAGGATGACTCAGCTTTTAGGCCCGAGTAGCTCAGTGGATGGAAGTGCCACCGACTGACTTGAACAAGACTGGGACAGTGTGGATTGGGCAGATGAGGTGGAGGGCATGGGGACAAAATCAAAAGGTCTGTTTGAGCCATGTTAATATTGTGATGATGTTGTAACATACAACGCATTCAACTGCCTTACAAGAGAGGCCTCTGGATCCAGGTTTCACAGCCTTCCTTACTAGCTACAGGACCTTACCTAAGTCACTTACATCTTTTAGCCTCAGTTTCTTTTTCTATAAGTGGCGATAATAGCACCTCCTTGAGGGTCGTTGTGAAGTACAAATAAGACAGCACCTCTTATCCTCTTATCAGGTAAGCACTCAGTAAATATGAGCCCTTACAGTCATGATCATTGTCATTATTATCATTATTATTGTTATCATTACGATCCAGAGAGGGCAAAAGACCTGCTTTACTTTTCCTCTCAAGTTTAAAATCTGGGCTTTAACTGACCACATTTCAGAAGCTGTGAAGGACCCCTTTACATTCAATTGTAGAATAGTGATCTGTGTCATCATTTTTCCAAATTTAAGACAGTGAGAAAATTGGTTGAGAGAAAAGCAACTGAAGGAAGTTGCTGGGTCTGATGGCCCCACTCAGTATCCCTCTCCGGCAGCTCTCTGGGATTTGAGCTCTCATATCTGCCATGAGAAGGCAGATATCCCATCTAGAGGGTCACCCCCCAAATCTTCCTCCTCTGAGAAAGAAAAATCTCATTTGACACACCACCCTCACCCTAGGCCCCCTCTTAGCACAGGGATCTCTATTTGTGATCTATGCCAGTTTTTCTCTGAGTTTCTGGGATATTTGTTCTATACTAGTGGTCATTTTAGAGAACAAATCTTGTGAGAAAAGAGGGCTTTTTGGAGGAAGGTTTTGTTCACAGGGTGGCTGTGTAACAGTGGAAGGGAAGTGAACTCAAGAGTTCAACTTTGAAATGGACCTACTTTGATCCTGCATGTACTAGCTGTACGTGCTTGACCAAATCATTCTATCTCTAGAATCCTCAGTTTTCACATCTGTAAAATCAAGTGCCTTTCTCACACTGGTATACAGATGAGTTGGATTTTCAAATTTACTACATCCTACACAAATATGTCAGGTATTTTTACTCTATAAGTACATTTCAATTATCTAAAATGCCACTTTTTCTGCAGGACCTTTTCACTGTAAAGGAGTCTGGTGAAGATGTTCTGCTGGCCCCAGATTCGGAAGAGGAACATCTACCTGTGGACCACAGGTGAGAGGCTAATGTTGCCATGAGTAATGGAGACCTGCGGCACAGTTTCATCAAACAAAACTGAAACAAGACAAATCACTATGAATATTTTTCCACCAAAATGAAAATTAAAAAAACAAACAACTGAATCCAGATGAGCAATCTACTAGTTTGAATTTCCTTTCCCAGCTAGTATAATTCATATTTTTCTAACTGAATATAAATTCAAGTGATTGGCTTTCTATAAAAGAAATAAAGCAATAAATAGAGCAACCTTAATTGATGCAGACATTTAATTACTTTCAAATTAAGACAATACGTTTACAAACAGACTTGATTGCTTCCTTTTCTTGAAACACTTTAAATGGTAGAAGAACAAATAAGCATTGTGGTAACTGCTATTATGCAGGTGTCCCTCTTTTTTGTGAATCTAATCTATTCTTTAACATTTGTTTGTTAACAAATTTTCACAGAACAAAGTGAGTAATTCCATTATTTTGAGTGGGAAAAACAAAAATGCATTCCTAACCCACAGGAAAATGCCAACTTGCTAGGTATCACTAAAACCCCTTAATACAACTATTTAATAATCTACCAAGAATTTCTACAGAATAGAAATTACTTGTAGTACTATCTAGTCATTGCATATTTGATAAACTCATCAGTAGGTATTTTGTATGTAGTAAGCCATAATAGTAGATACTGCTCAGTGTAGAATATTGAGAATGGATTACATTTTCCTTCTATATTACAGTGTACATGGATATGTAAATAAATAACAAAACAGTACATTAAAGATGAGCACTAGATGCCAGTAATACTTAGCAAAATAAAATAAACTAGATGATGTTTTGAGAGGCTTCTTCTGATTGAAGGCGTGTTTGTGTGAGGTCTGGTGGGAGGAGGAAGCTGGAGGCTGTGCTGTCTGTTACTCTTTGGTGGGGGGATGAGGTAAGGAAGAAAGAGCTGGTGAAGAAATGAGTTAAACAGGAAATGTCTGAGGTTCATCTGTGTTTGGATCTGAGGAACAGGGGAGAATCTTCCCTTCCTGTCAGGAGAGCTCAGAGGTGTTTGGCTAAGAACCGTTGTCTGAAGCTACACACAGAGCCATGGGATGCAAAACAGAGCTTGAGGTGGCAGTCTGTTTGCATTCCCTTTGCTGGGTGCTCTACAGGTCTTGCTAACACGAGACCGAGTTTGTAATTGTGTGTTGAGTGTCACATGTCTGCTCGTGCCACCATCACACTCACTTGCCCCAGCGAGATGTTTTATGCAGAATCTCAATTTCTTGTAAATATTCACCATTGTATTTGTGGTTCATAGGAGTTAGGGACATGTGCACCACCAAGCTTAAGACTAATAGCCATTCAACTCTCTTAATGTGCTTTATCATTCCCAATGGTTCTTGTAGTGTGTGCGCTTCTTTGGGCCTCTTAGGCTTACCCATTTCCCTTATTAGTTCCTCTACTTTATTAGAAGACCTTTTACTGAATAAGGTGAGAGAGAGACATCTATAAAACATAACGTGTTTAAGCAGCGTGAACTCTAGGCACTATTCTGTGAGAATACCTGAGGTACAATAGCAGCCTACCATATCCTTTTCACCCAGGAGTACGTGACTTAAACATATTCTTGCATGCAACCTAAAACAGATTTGTTTAGTAGGTTTGTGTAGTGAATTTTGTGTAAATTAGCAGGTAATTATGGCAAATCTTCAGAGAGTGAGAGTTCAGAGACAGAGGAGACCTACATTTTATTTTTAATTAGAACTTAATTGGATGAAAAATATTCTGATGCAGAAAAGAGCCAGTTACTACATCTGTGCCACTTGGTCTTCACACAATACAAGAAAAGTGTTTTCTTAAGGCTTAAAATCATATCCTTTCTAATATAGTAAGAAATTATCATTATTGGGTGAATGCACTACAGTTTTATATATTTTAGTACTTTCATAAAATAGTCCTAGTTTCTTCAAATATTAGGCAATGGATTGTTTATCATGTAGACAGTAACATGGAAAAATGACACTTAGGAAACAACTGATGGATTTGATGAAGAAAATTCTGTTTAATTCCAGCTCCCTTCTCTTTCCTCTTATATCCCTCTGCTCTCCTCAACACCATGGCCGCTGTCTGAGGTCTATAAAGGAGGGCCCGTCAGCCTCATCCCTGTCTAGCACAGACCTTGACATTGAGCAGGCAGAAATGAACATCTGCTCAGGGACTGATTGATTGATCCTATCAAAATGGTAATCCATTCCATGCCATGAGACCTCGCAAACATAGTGCAGTATTGTTATAGCTCAGTGCAAACCAGTATTGCATTATTTTTTTTCATAGACTTACTCTTTGTCTTCAGGATATTTTCAGATAACAAGAAGAAGAGATTGTGGCATGTTGGACATTAGTTTGTAGGCACCCTGAGCAGTCATTGATAACCTGGCTCCCATTTTACAGTCTGCGGGATGGTTAAAAAAGTAATCAGGCACAAAGGTCATAGGGACCTAGAGCTCCCCAGATGCTTCTGGAAATTTCCTTGGTAATTCTCAATGTTCTTTGAAAGGGAAGAAGCATCCTGCTAAGAGGCTTGAAAGCTTTGTCTGTGCCTATGAAAGAAACACAAAGAGGGGAAGTTAAAATGTTTAAAAGAAAGGGTCTGTTTCCATGTAGGATGTCCTGTCCTTGCATGTTTCAGATTTGAGGCTAAAGAACCTTTCATTTCAGGAGAGGGACTCAGCAGCTGGATTTTCCATTAGAGCTGCAGGTCTTGCTTGAACATAGAAAGAAGTAAGGAACACTTCAGAGTTGGTGACGGGCAGGCACAGAATTGAATACTATGGAGTCCTTTCCCATCTTCCTACTGCTAGAGTTAGAGGAAGCAGCGAGCTACTCTTAGTTTGTATGTGTAAGTGAGACCCAGAGTTCTGTCATAGCATCATCTTAATAGAAATGCATCCTGTACTTTATTCTTCATGATGCGATTTCATGTTTATTGACTTACTCTCCACAAATCAACAACATAGATTTTAGACCCATTGTAAAGATGAGAAAGTGCAGTCGCAGAGGATGTATGATTTTCCCAAAGTCATGCAGTTGGTTAAGCAGTAGAGCTGGAATTGGGACCCAGATTATCCTGGGCTCGTTTCTCTTAGGACATCAGTTTCAGGAGCTGTGGCTGGTATGGGATTCCAAGGAGAAAACTCAAGAAGTCTTTGGGAAGTACTTGATTGGGGATGTTACTGTGAGAAAACTTTTTTTTCTTTAATTTCATCTTAAATGTAGGGAGAGAGAAGAATTAGTAGGAAAGGCGATCACACTGATTAGCCCTAACACTTTTTACAAAGATAGTATCTTTTCACCCAAAGGTAGAGCAGACAATACTGGAAAATCAAATGGCAGGTATTTCCGACAGTTCTAGTAGCTCTTACCTTTGTTTGCAGTCTTTAGAAACTGCTACAGAGTTGGTCCCCCGGGGGTAGTCTCCACCTATCAGCAACTGCACTGCAAAGAATGTTCCTGGCTAATTCCCCTTTCAGCTTGTTTCAGAGAAGAGTTATCTGTACAAAAGTGTGAGGAGAATTTTGCAAAGATGCACAGTGGTCCTCATTAGTAAGGTTTTGTTGTACGGATCCTTGGTACTATTCTGTACTGACTTCATCCCGTATGTCTGCGTCATCTCGACCAGGGGGAGGGCCCTGTATCTCATTGTACCACACGCCATTTGGTTTGGTTTCTCTAGCACTAGATATTTAGCTTGCCCAGTCTCATCACTCCAGCCCAATGAAACTTATTCATACAGCAAATATTTAGCACCTACTATGTGGGAGTTTCTGTTCTAGGCTCTGAGGATACAGCAGTGAACAAAAATCCTTATCTTCCTGGGAAGCTTATATTCTAGTGGAGGAGAAAGAAAATCAATCAATAGACCAAAATAGGTTAGATGGTGAGGAGGACCGAAGGAAAATATTAAACATTGAAGAGAGATAGGGAAGGTTGTAGGGGAAATTAAATTGTATTAGGTTTTGCCATATGCAATTGACTTTTTTTTTGTTTAAGAGATGGTATGACATTGGCAATTTCCAATGGTCAACATAATAGATAGGGTGGCCAGCTAAGGCCTCGACAAGAAGGTGACTTTTTAGTTAACACCTGAAAGGAGTGGAGGAGCAAGCCTTGTGGATTTGGGAGGAAATATTCCAGACAGAAGGAAGAGCAGATGCAAAGTCCCTGAGGCAGGAGCACATTGGGTATGTTTGAGAAGCCAGTGTGGCTGGAGCAGGCTCAGCAGTGGACGACTAGTAGGAGAGGGGGGCAGAGAGGATTGGAGGATTAGAACCCACAGAACTTGGAGAGGACTCCAGCCAAGCCGGTGAGAGCTGCTTTCCGGGAGGAACTGGGAGCACACCAGCTCGCCCCTGCACTGGTGGAGCAGCCCGGAGACAGCCTTGTTAGTCATCCACCATTAACCAAAACATGGGGTTGGGATTTTTAAAGCTACAATATTTGTTTTTGTTTTTTTCTTAGCTTGGCCAATTACAGGCTGTGTGATCTTAGAGAAGCCTCATTAAGTCTAATGAGATCTATCTGTTTTGATAAGTAAATGAAAACCATATGCTTTGTAAAATACTATACAACGTCAAGTTATTATCAGTTAGGAAGTACTTCCAAATTATAGAATAGTTACAGTTCTTGTTTGAATAGTTAAAATTTAAAACTGTACTCAATCCTGGGAATTCCCTGGTGGTCCAGTGGTTAGGACTCCATGTTTTCACTGCCAAGGGCCCGGGTTCAATCCCTGGGCGGGGAACTAAGATCCCATAAGCCGTGTGGCCAAAAAAGCAAACAAACAAAAAACCAAAAAAACTACTTAATCCTCACTGAGCTATAAAGACATTATTAAGTGCAAAGGGCTACCTGTAAACCCGGCTTACGGACATGATTTGAAGTCTATGTTTGGTGATTTCTTCAATACTCTTACTACTTTTCTGTTAATTTAAGGTTGTTCTCCTTTTCTGTTTCAAGCCAGCATCTTTAAACCTCCATCCTTACGAGACGGTTCTGTATTTATTAACACCCAAATTGTTCCATGAAAAGTGTCTATGCCTCCTCTCTGGGTGGAGGAGGTGTGACCCAGTCTAAAGGTGATGGAATTCTCAGCTTGGAGGCCGCATGCAGTCAGATGATTCTGGGCCCTCACACCCACCTGGGAGGCAGGCTAACAGATAAGGAAAGGAGTTGGGGCTTTCCAGCAGCCTGGTGTCAAAGGAAATAGCCCCTAAGCTATTTAACTTGTCCTATTGTTATGTTCAGGGTCTGGTCCTTAAGAAGGGCAGACATAAAACAAAAGACAGAAGAAGGGGTGCAGTCTCAGGATTCTGGGTTTTAGATTTCATCGTGTTTCTCTGACCTCTAGCCAACTGGTATCCCATCTTCAACTACATAACAAATTATTTTGATCATCTAAAAGCATAAAATCATTAGACAGTCTTATTAGATTTATGATTGATAAGAGCAGTTTCAATGTTAATATTTTTACTTATTTATTCATTTATTTATTTATTTTTGGCTGCGTTGGGTCTTTGTTGCTGCGCGTGGGCTTTCTGTAGTCGCGGCGAGCGGGGACTACTCTTCGTTGCGGTGCGCGGGCTTCTCATTGCGGTGGCTTCTCTTGTTGCAGAGCACAGGCTCTAGGCACGCGGGCTCAGTAGTTGTGACTCATGGGCTCTAGAGCGCAGGCTCAGTAGTTGTGGCACACGGGCCCAGCCGCTCTGCGGCATGTGGGATCTTCCCAGACCAGGGCGCGAACCCGTGTCCCCTGCATCGGCAGGCGGATTATTAACCACTGTGCCACCAGGTAAGTCCCTCAATCTTAGTATTTTTTGAAAAGCTCAAAGTAAGTTTTGTGCTCCAAACTCATGGAAGCAACCCTGAAATCAGTGAGGGTTTAGACCCTAATGAAAAGAAGTCTAATAAATATCAAAGTTTAGAGAAACCTGGGTTGAATTATCTGAGTATTAGCCTATTTAGGAAAAGCAGTTCTGGAGAAATAGGCTGGCAGCTGCTTGTTCTACTCATACAATTAACAATGTAATATATGTTTTCCTGATGGTATGCATTTGTCATCCTGTAATGAAGATGTCAGGCTGTGTATTAGGTACCTGAAGAAGTGAGATAGGATCCTGCTCTCTTTCAACTTAATACTTTTTGCTTTACCTTTTTTTTAAATTGAAGTATAGTTGATTTACAAGGTTGTGTTAGTTTCAGGTGTACAGCAAAGTGATTCAGTTATGCATATATAGGTATATATTCTTTTTCAGCTTCTTTTTCATTATAGGTTATTACAGTATACTGAGTAGAGTTCCCTCTGCTATACAGTAGGTCCTTGTTGGTTATATATTTTCTATACAGTAGTGTGTATATATTACTCAAACTCCTAATGCGTTACCTTTTTTTAAATCCCAGGATATTCTTTTGCTTTAGCTCCATTAAATATTTTTTTTAACTTTTTATTTGAATCTGACAGGAACTGCCATATGCATCCTCCTTTACTCACAACTGTTTACATTTTGTCCCATTTGCTTTATCATTATTCTCTCCTTCTCTTCCCCCTCTGTCCCACTTCTGCCCTCCCTTTCCTGTCTCTCCCGTCTCCTCTCCTCCCCTCACCCCCTTTTCTCCCTTCTCTTCTTTCTCTCTCTCTCCTCCCCTCTGCCTGATTCATTCATTCATTATTTATTGATTTGTCTATTCAGTGGATTTTAATCTTTTGCTATTATTATTTATTTCAATGCTCTGATTGTCCTAGCATCGACCAGTGACAGCCCCTTCAGTCTGGCTCTTGTGTCATTTTGATACTTCACACCATTCTTGGAGCATTCCTTCCTTTCTGGCACTATGTGATGTTCCAGGTTCGTTTTGTACTATCTCCACCTCAGCCATGAAATCAGCTTGTTCTCTAAGACTTAGTCGAAGGGGAATCCTGGCTTCCTTAAGGGCAGCTATTTAGAAACTCTCGGTGCTACTTGTACTCATTGTTACTGATTTGCTACTGCTTATAGGTGCTTTTTGAACTGGGAAGCAAATACACACACAATACACACACTGTATACATAGGCATAAAGATCTATATCTATATTTATTTCCACATCTACCCATCTGTATGTATGTATACCTTTGTGTATGTGTCTGTATCAAATAATAAGACGCCATGACTTCATACCGATTCCTCCAATCCTGAGCCAACACTACAAGGCTCATTCCAGTCTTCCCGTTTCCACTTTTGCAACACTCTTCTCCACTAGTCAGAGAGGCCTGGGCTCATTATCCTCCATATATTCACTTATTTGCTCAAATCAGGAATGCACCGAGAGTAATTGTAGGGTTGCCATGTCATGTCATTGTGAAAAGCAAACCTCCTCAATTAAGTTCATATTACTTACATTTTTTAAGGTGAAATTTACACATAATGAAAGGCACAGATCTTAAGTATATTTGACAAATGCATGAACCCATGGGACCCACATTCCTATCAAGACATACAGTATTTTCAACACACTAGATAGCTGTTTTGTACCCCTTCCCTGTTATCCCCGCACTTAGAGGCAACTCCTGTTCTGATGTTTTTAACCATAGATTAAATTTTCCTTTACTAGAACGTCATAAAAATGGAACCATATAATATATAGTCTGTTGAGTCTGCCCTTTTAAACTCGGCATAATGTCCCTGAGATGCATCATGTCACATGTATCGGTAGTTCATTCCCTTTTGTTGCTGAGGAATATTCTATTCTATGGATAGACTACAATTTGTTAGGCATTTTTCTTTCAATGAACATTTATGTCTAGTTTGTGGTTACCGTGAATAAAGCTGTAATGAACATTCTTTTACAAGTATGTTTGTGGACACATATTTTCATTTTTAAGTTATTAAACACATTTGTTCAATTATACAGTAAAATTGATCTGTTTTCTCTTGGTGTACAGTTCTATGTTTTCTAACACATGCATCGATTTGTGTAACCATGAACGTAGTCAAGATAAGGACCAGTTCCATCACACCTCCAAAAGTTCCTCGTGCTGTCCCTTTATAGTCAGTCCTATCTCACCTCACCCTTAACCCCTGTCAACCACTAATTTATTCTGCAGCCCTATAGTTTTGTCTTTTTGAGAATATCATATAGAGTCATACAGTATATAATCTTTCAAGATTGGCTTCTTTCCCTTAGCATAATTCCTTTGAGATTCGTCTGAGTTGTTGCATCAATAACTGTGTATTGTTGAGTGGCATTTTGTTGTATGGATGTCTCACAGTTTAGTCATTCACCTGTTGAGGGACATGAGAGTTGTTGATGGGTTTTGGCATTTATTAATAAAGCTGCTGTAAACATTCGTGGACGAGTTTTTGGTGTGGATGTACGTTTTTATTTCACTTTTTCAGGGTATTGAATTATGCTTTTAACTTGCATTCCAGGACTTCCCTGGCAGTCCAGTGGTTAAGACTCCACGCTTCCACTGCAGGGGGCACGGGTTTGATCCCTGGTCGGGGAATTAAGATATTGTATGCCATACGGAGTGGCCAAACAGACAAAGAAACAAAAACACTAACTCGCATTCCACTAATGACTAAAGATGTTGAGTATCTTTTCATCATTTGAATGTTCAAATGTCTTGCCTATTTTCAAAATTATGTTGTTTGTTTTCTTATTATTGAGTTTTGAGAATTCTTTGCGTATTCTGGATACAAGTCTTTTGTCAGATATTTAATGTGCGAGTACTTTCTCTGGTCTGTAGCTTCTTTTTTCATTCTATTAACTGTGTTCTTTTGCACAACCAAAGTTTTTAATTTTGAAGGGGATGGATTCTGCCATGTCATGGTGCCATGTCTAAGAATTAACTGCCAAAGCGAAGGTCACATAGATTTTCTCCTTTTTTTTCTAAAAGTTTTGTAGTTTTATATTTGGGTCTATGATCCATTTTGCATTCATATTTTTATAAAGTGTGAGTTTTGGGTTGAAGTTCATATTTTTTAGCATATGGATGTCCGATTGTTCCAAAACCATTTGTTGAAATACGATCTTGTCCCTCTTCTACTCAAAAACTTTCAATGGTTTCCCCTCGCTCTTAGAAGAAAATCCACAGTCCTTTTGTATGATCTGTAAGATATGCTGCTCTCATGCCTGTCTAGTCCTCAGATCTCATTTTGTGCCACACTCCCTCTTATCTATCCTGCTCCAGATGCACTGGCCTCTTGTCCTCTGTGAATTCTCCAAGCTCTTTTCCAATGCAGTGCCTGTGCACATGCTTAGGTCCTCAACCTGAAACACTCTTCAACTCTGCTGTCACGTGGTTGGCATGATGCTCTCCTAGGTCCATCTTGAGTTCTCTTCCCATGGCACCCTGCCCTTTTACTTCGTCATGCTTCTTGCAATTTGTAAATGTATAGTTATCTTTGGACTATTCGTTCATTGTCTGGATTCCCCATGAAACTATAAACTCCACAAGGCTGCATTCTCAGTGTCCAGCACTGTGCCTGCCCTCAAAACTTACTGCCTGGTGTGGAGATGGACAAGTAAACCAGAAACGATAATAAAGTCACCGTTCCATGGAAATGCCATCGAACCCCTTTCACTGTACCTCCGTTCTTGTTTTCTGCATGGACTAAAATGTCTTTTCCCTCTGTGTTTTGTATGCTCACACCCTCCTCACCATTCAGGAACCAGTTCATTCCTCCTCTCAGAAGTCCTTCCTGCCACCCAGGTTGGAAGAGCTCTCCCCTCTCTACTTTCTACTTTCCTACTGACACTCTCCACTTTGCCTTGCAATCACAGGGACTGGCTTAGCTCTTCTTCTAGAGAATCAAAAGCTCCAAGAGGGAAGTATCCAAATTACATTCAGCTTGTGTCTCCCTCAGTTCAGAGAATAGGTCATCTTCTCCAGTTAACTCACTTTCTGATTTCTAGGAGACAAGCGTGTGATAGGCTGTGTGTCCACCTGGCCACTAGAAGCTAAGGGGTCTAATTTGCAGGATGAAAAAGGAAAAGAAGGCCCAATTTAAAGTCGTATCTCATATCTACACAACCAACACTTAGGCCACCAGTGCTTTAATAAGCAGCAAAGGCACATAAAAAGTTTTTTTTCTTTAACGTGTGTTGGGACTTGACTGATTTCTGTTGCTTTATTTCCACAACCGGCTCAGTACTAGTCCTATAAAAGTGACAGAAGAAACACACGGAAGGTCACCTTTGAGAAATGACTGAGAGAGTGGATTTTAAAGTAGGAAGATTGGGATGCCAAATAAAACAAGGCTGTTTGGCAAAACCTTACCATGAACATATGTCCCCAGGCCCGGCCCTCTGGAGCCACTGGCTGTTATTAAAAAGAAGTTGGTCCTGCTCTGTTTTGAGATGTAGAAATGTTATGTGCGTTTCCTTCCTTTGAAGTGCTGTGTCCAGGGAGTCATCTGGACTGAACAGTGATGAACTTCAATTTTTTTTAATTAATTAATTTATTTTTGACTGTGTCGGGTCTTCGTTGCTGCACGTGGGCTTTCTCTAGTTGCGGCGAGCGGGGGCTACTCTTCAGTGTGGTGCGTGGGCTTCTCACTGCGGTGGCTTCTCTTGTTGCAGAGCACAGGCTCTAGGTGTGTGAGCCTCAGTAGTTGTGGCACGTGGGCTCAGTAGTTGTGGCACGTGGGCTCAGTCGTTGTGGCTCGCGGGCTCTAGAGCGCAGGCTCGGTAGTTGTGGCACACAGGCTTAATTGCTCCACGGCATGTGGGATCTTCCCGGATCAGGGCTCGAACCCACGTCCTCTGCACTGCCAGGCGGATTCTTAACCACTGCGCCACCAGGGAAGCCCCGATGAACTTCAATTTCTAAAAAAGTTTTTAGAACATTTCACGCTGGAAGAAATATTTGATAGTAGATCAAAATTTTTGATCATCAAATATTTGATAATATGAAAATAATGACATCTGCAAGTAAATATGGTAGCAGATGAGCTATAAAAACACATCTGAGCTGTCAGTTCTAGTCTTTCAAATACTTTGGTCTCTTGGAGTAGGAGATGCATCCGTATAGAACGCTCTGTCCTCTACTGAAAGGCTTGGCCTGAAAGGCTTATTAGTTAGTGGGGACAGAGCAAAGTCTCTTTATATCTTACCACACAGTGCTTAGTACAGTCTCTAGTCTGATTTATGAATTTCTCCTGGAATGAATTTTCCACAAATATATGATGGAGAACTGTGTAGCCTTGACATTCATTCTGCCTATGAATGTCTTTAGTGTTAGCAGCTGGCATCCAGGCTGGGTTCCAGGCATGCTCCAGTGACTCACCAACCAACACTATATGTCACCTTCTCTACATTTGAAAGAGGAGCAGACCACAGAACACTAATCAGATTCTAAAGGTGCCTTCTTATTTGCTTAATATTTCTACACTGTTCAGAAGAGGCCAATAACAGCAATATTCTTTTCAAGATGATACAATCTTGCAAAAAAATATTTTGGTAATTGATGGCCTACCATTATTTTCATAGCAATAGGGTTTTTGTTTGATTGGTGTTTGTCTGTTTTCTCTTGATTCTTTGGCATCAGAACACTTCCCATCATAGATTACTTGCCCTTTGAGGTACAGGGGACATGAGACTAGGATTCTTACCGTGTTGATGATTTGTATTACTTTCAAAGTGTTATGAATGTTATGCATTTCTTGTTTTTCCATTCTGGTGAGGAAATACCACTGAGTGCCATTAGATGTTTTTCCTCTTTTGATGTGTTTGTGGAAAACTGGCGTAACCAAAAAAGCACATTAAAGAAGTTCAAACTGGCCCTTTAGAGAGGGATGTTTTCTATGAAATGGATGGAGTAAGCCTCGGGTGGAAACTTTCCCATTTGGACTCCATCCTTTGTAAAACATCGAAATGTATGAGGGTTGGAGCATTTGAGTTTTGTTCCTTTTTAGTTGTGTATGAGTAGTGTTTTAAAGCAAGTCTATTAACATATAACTAAGACAGGGATTGAGTTTTCTTAGCTGTGTGATAAAAGTGATTACCTACCAGATAATTTTAAAAGCGGCTCCATATTTTAAATAGTTTAAACTCAGCATTTTGTTTTAAATCTTCATAATCTAATATGTAAAACCATCTGGACTATTCTATATAAGTTCAGTTATATATCAGCTTAGATATATTAGCTTCGGATCAGATATGTATCAGCACACACAAACAGTACGATTTTTAAAGCCTCAGGAATCTATGTCCATGGCTTGAGCAGGAAGAATAGAAGGTGCTATTGGTAAAGTACATTTGGCTTGCAGACCTGATGTCATCCTCTAATGGGCACCAATCCTCTCTGCACTTTTTGGTCAGGGAGCAGTGAGGGATGTGGTGCTCATAGTAGGGAGTCTGAGAGAAGAGCCGAGTATTTCCCAAGCCATCTTATTTCATTTTCTGCCTATCCCCCAACACACACACACACACACACACACACACACACACACACACACACCAAACATTCTCCTGCTCTACCCTTTTTGACCCTGGAGTAATGGGTCAGAAAATGCATATTCTTTTTGCCAGAGCTTGAACCTAAAAGCTGCCAGAGCCTTTAATATCTGATAGTGAACAGTATGAATTTCTCTACTGAAGAAGAGTCTGGTAGATTCAGATAATACACTCCTTCTATTCAGAATATCTGAATAAAATATCGTATTTTGCCCCTCCCATCAAAAAAAGAAAGAAAGAAAAACTTTTTGAGACTGAAAATGATCATTTAATCTAAAAATATTTCCGGAAGCAGCCACTCAGAAAGTGTTTATATATTCAAATGCTAAAATGTTTTTTTTTTTTAAAGGGAGGGTAGATTTGTTGTCTGTTTGTTAGCAGGAAACTATAATCTTTAACAATTTCAGATCCTTCAAGATCTTTCCCAAGTGAGAATAGACGGGGCTTCTTTGATGGGACTCTTGAGTTTTTCACTGGCTTCCATAGTCATTGGGGGGGAAAGAAATCTTTTACCTACTTGTGTTTTTTGAAATTGTGATATGTTTATTCAGTGTCTTTCATTTGGGAGAAGTCATGACCAGCTCCAGGTGAATTCGTCAAAAACACGTTCTTAAAAAGCTTTCTGCTAAATGGTCAATTTGTCCAGTGGCCAAATTGCCAAAAATTAATTTATCCAAAAATAATCCATAGAATGACCAATGTAAAAAATATACCCAAATTTATTGATTCATCAAAAAGCATGTCTTAAGAAATACTCTTCCAGATTGTATTTCAAAGATTGAAAACATTTTTCTGAAAGGGACCAGATAGTAAATATTTTAGGCTTTATAGACTACATAAAGTCTCTATAGCATATTCTTTGTTTGTTTTACAACCTTTTTAAAAAGTAAACATCATTCTTACCTCGTACAAAACCAAGCTGCTGCCAGTTTTGGCTCACAGGCTGGGCCCTTATATATTCAAATAATTTGTATTTTTTCATATGAATGTTATTCTCAATTATATGCAATGACTACATTATTGAGTATATTCAATGACTATATCCTTGTGTTGATCTAAAACAAGTAGACTGCCAGATGCTTCTCCAGCAAAGATGTGTTTATTTGGGATCAGCACTGAATTGCAATTCAGGGTCTGCAACCATGACTAGCCACATGCAAGTCCCTGCATATCAAGGAAAGGGGAGCACATTTCTAGAGAGGAAAAGGAAGTTGGGAGGCCATAGTAAACATAGTCCATGGCTTCTCATTGGCTGAGTCCGTGCCAGGAAATAAAAGGAGTCTTTCTCTTCCTGTTAGGCTCTGTTATTGTCACAGGGCATGACAGGTCTCCTTTCTGGTCTCCCAGTTCTATTTAACTGAGACTTCTGTTTATTAAGTTTTTACATTCTCTGAAAGCATTGCTGATCAAGAGTCTTTTTTTTTAGTTTCAGCTACTTTTTGTCCCTCAACGTCAGGAAGGACCTTTCCTGGGTGTAGTGTCTCACGTCAGAGGGAAAGTGCACAGAGTGGACACATTAATTTATTAGTAATGTTAAACCTATTAACATTTGAGTAATAAAGATGGGTAAGAGGGAGAACTCTCAGACGCTTTTTATCTGAAGTCCATATGTTATCAAGATCATAGATATTGAAGATCATCCAAAGCCTTATGCCATCATCAAAGGTTTGGCAACAAATTTCCAACAGGCCTGGTCTGGATATCTTGGGAAAGCTGTGACATCAGATGTTGTATACTTCAGTTCTGGTAAATCTTTACTTTCAGGTCACCAGATGATGTGCACGTTCAGTCAGGGTTTGATGTTTTCTTTAGGTGTGTCACGTGAATCCAAGAGTCTGTTCCTTTCAGTCTGGTGGCACAAGGGTTGGTTAGCAGTACTTCATAGAGGCCTTTCCAGCAAGGCTGAAGAAAGTTCTTCTGGAGTTGTCTTTTCTAATAGATAAAATCTCCACGTTGCAAAGTATAACGCTTAAGATCTTCATTTCCCAAAGGTGCATGGTAAAACGATTGCTTGAACAAAACATGGATATTTTTAATGGAAACAACTAGGCCTTTGCAATTTTGGAATCTCTCTCCTTTTATCCATTGTGAGTTAGAAGAAGCAAGAGCCAAGTGCATTGGGTGTCCTGTGACTATCTCAAAGGGTGAGAGTTTATATTTCCAAAAGGGATGGATGTGAGATTTAGAAAGACCAGCAGCAGTGCTTGTGGCCAAGGTATTTAGAGAGCCTCTGCATATTTTGCCAATTGAGTCTTAATAATGCTATTAGTGCATTGGACTAAACCAAAAGATGGAAGGTGGTAAGCACAGTGAAAGTGTTGTAAAACCAGCCAAACAGCACAGACTTGTCAAAGCACCTGGCCAGTAAAATGGGTTCTCCAATCACTATGAAGTTCAAGAGGAGTTTTCCAGGTAAGGATAATCTTTTCCAAAAGAACATACGCCACCGAGATAGGAGTAGCCTATCTTCAAGGGAAGGCTTTAGTCCAGTGTGAAAACATACAGACCATGCCTAAAACATGTTTATATCCATCAGATGGAGAAAGTTGTGTGAAATCCATTTGCCAGACCTCGAATGGTCCGTTAGGCAGTTTAAAATGTCCAGGAGCAGTACGAACAGACTTCCCTGGGTTGGACTTAGAACAAGTGGGATAAGTGAGGTGTAGGCACTTTTTGTGACCTTATTGATGTTTCTCCACCAATATTGGTGCATGAAGACTTATCATTTTGTTATTAGACCAGTTATTTAATCCATGTACAGTGGTGAGAAGTGGGAATTTTAGAGTCTCCAGTAGGACTGGGTCATTATTTGGTCCAAACCCAGAGCTTTCTCTTTTTATCAAACCAACAACTGTTGAATTTCCAATCTTGTCTTTCCTTTTCTGAGGCCAGTTTTGGGGCTTCTCTAGCCAGTTTTTCTAAATTATCATTTGGGAAAATATCCCTTTGAACCATGACAGAGGTTTGGCTGCTGTTGGTCCCTTGAACGGCAGCAGTCCTTGCAGAAATATCAGCAAGCTGATTTCTCTTAGCTTCCAGAGAGTCAAGTTCAGAAAAAGCCCCGGAATCTTAATAATAGCTAAACTGACAGGTAAAAGTATTGCAGTGACTGTGATGGCTCTAAGGCAAGGGGTGTATCCCTGTGACTCAGGGTCCACTTGCTGTGGGTTAATGGTCATCCCATGTTTTGGGGGTGAGTTCCCCAAGGGCATTCCCTTCCTTTTCATGTAAAACAAGGAAAAAAGGGGATCTGGTAATTGGGATGCCCAAGGGCAGGTGGATTCATCAGACTCTAAGGCTTTGAAGGCTGTGCCATCCAGTTCATCCCATAAAATTGTGTCGGGGTTGTTACTGTTTAGTAAAACATCCAGAGGTTTGACCGTAAGAGAGAAATCTGGAATTCAGTTTCGGCAATAACCGACCAGCCTGTGAAAACCTCACAGTTGGTGCTTAGTTTGGGGTTTGAGGAAGCTTAGGACACCATGAAGTCTAGCTGGATCTAGGTGTAACCCTTGTTCTGATATGAGATGGACTAAATATCAAACTGGGCAAACTGTAATTTTTCTCTGGCACCTTATGTACCTTTAAGGCTAAAAGCTTTACAAGTGGATGGCGTCTTCCTGTGAGGAGGCTTGAGAAGGAGAATAAAGAAGCAAATCATCCACGTAGTGCAATGAAGTAGATCCTCTAAGGAAATGCATATCATCCAGGTCAGCCTTCAGGACCTGTGAGAAATAAGGACTCTCAGTGAAACCCTGAGGTGTTACTGTCCGGGTGAATTGTTTCTCTTTCCCAGTGAAGGCAAAAAGGTATCGGCTAGCTTCATCAACTGGAACACTAAAGAATGCACTGCATAAATCGATTATAGTAAAGAATTTACTTCTGGTAGGGATGTATGTTAGTAATGTATGAGGCTTAGGAACAACAGGGTGTCAAGGGATAACAGTGTAGTTTATTGCTGGGAGATCCTGGACAAACCTCCACCCTCAGCCCTTAAGTTTTCTCACTGGTAAAATGGGAGTGTTCCAGGGGCTAGAACAAGGGATAATAATGAGGCCTTGAGCCTTGTAAGCTTCTATTATGGTCTCTATGCCTTCGTGGAATTCTTTACTTATAGGATATTGGTTAATTCTGAGAAGAGGTTTTGAGGGGTCTATTTTAATTTTGATGGGAGGTGTGCTGTGAATTTTGCTAACATCAGGTGGAGATTTTACCCATAAAGAAAGTGGTAGCTGATTCAAGAGGGATAAATGATCAGTGTTTCCAGAATCTATTTTATTATCATCAGAGATGAAAAATAAAAGATGCCAAAGGGTCACGTAATTCATCTGGTGAGTTACTTTGATGACTGCTGTCAATTTCTAGAATTATTTCCCCCTTTTGTGAGACAGAAATTCTAGCATGATACTTCCCTAAGAAGTCTCAGCCTAGTAAATGGACAGGAGCAGAGGAACTCAGGAGAAAAGAGTATACATCTCTCAAAGGGCCTAAACAAAAGGGAATAAATTCAGAGACAGGAACCTCTTGAGGTTCATTAGAGATGCCCCTATTTGAATTGTTTTAGTACTCTGAAGCAGGGGCTGTTTTACAGCAGTGGAGTTGAGCACTGACAGTGTGGCTCCAGTGTCAATTAGGACTGGAAGAGATTCACTCCACATCTGGAGAAATAGTTCTCAAAGATGATTGAAAGGCCTCCCTTTTTTTTTTTTTTTTTTTTTTTGTGCAGTACGTGGGCCTCTCACTGTCGTGGCCTCTCCCGTTGCAGAGCACAGGCTCCGGATGCGCAGGCTCAGCGGCCATGGCTCACGGGCCCAGCCGCTCCGCGGCACGTGGGATCTTCCCGGACCGGGGCACGAACCCGTGTCCCCTGCATCGGCAGGTGGACTCTCAACCACTGCGCCACCAGGGCAGCCCCAAAGGCCTCCCTCTTAATGGGATTAGGAAGAGCCCCTGTAGTTCCTCAGAGCCCATCACTGGGGGTTAGGAGAGCATTGAAAAGGCTGGTTAGAGGGCTAAAGGTGCCTAAAATGCTTAAATTTGTAACAATCTGTTTTCCAATGTCCTGGCCCTTTGCAGTAATAGCAGAAACTGGGAGGGTTTTGGTTTCATTTAGCGGCCTTTATTTACTTGAGTTGAAGATTAAGAATTTTGGTGGCCTTCCTTTTAGGTGACTTATCTAGAGTGTGAGAGAGCTGGTTTGCCAGATTAATTAAATCTGGAGTGGACATAGTTTTGCATTCCATCCTGGTCCTTCTTACTAGAAGGAAAATGTCTCAGTTCAGTCCATTGATAAACATAGAATTAAAAGCTACCCAGGTGGAATCGACATCTGAAGGAAGACCAGAATTTGTTTTTAATAATCTGAAGTCAGTTATAATATTCATGAACAGGTTTGTTGTATTTTTGTGTTCAAGCCTGAATTTTGTTCCAATAAACAGGCTTTAGCAAAGCCCTGGGAATTGCTCGCAAAGTTGCCTAGTGATTGCCTGAGCCTGATCATATAATAAGTCAGTGGGTTGGTCTCCCCATTGTAATTCTAGAGACCTTTCAGGATTTTCCCCATTAGTGGTTTTCATCTAGTGCTGGGCCTGGCCTTCACAGACAAACATATGAACTAGCTCATGTAAGCAGAGAAACCACGTTGATAAGTTTGAATGACTATATTAAATTCTTCAGAAAATCTGTGAGGATCTTTGGTTACTTTGGGAAAGCCTTTGACTATGGCTTGCAGTTCCGCTTTAGTCCAAGGAATATGAGAAATAAATGGTTTAAGCCTTTGTATCCTCAGAAGGCTTAACTTCAAAGGGACAGGTCCTGACAAGTTCAGAGGAGAAGAGAGTGGAGAGAGTTTCAGAGAAAAGGGAAAGTTTGGTGGGAGAATTCGTATGGGAGATTTGAAGGTGTAGAGGAGGCATAGGTGGCGTAGAAGGGAAGGAGGAAGATGGTGCTGGAAGTGAGGCTATGAGGAAGTGAGGGAGAGAGACAAGATGGTGCCAAGGCAGAACCTAAGACAAAGAAGCCAAGGAAGAAGAGTCTGAGGTTTAGGGAGCCATTTGATCTGTCCATAATCCTTTGTTTGCCTCAGTTAATCTTAAAATCTTATTTTGCAGAGAGGCAATTTTAGACTCCTAATAATATTGGGAAGCCTCAAAATACCAATCGAAGTCAGCATTCCACTCAGTCCTGGAAAAGTTTTGAGCTACTATAGTCCAATTCAGTTTTAAGGAAATTAAGTGTGGGGATTTCAAAAGTTCCCCGTCATGGCCATGGATATTCTAAATTGCCTTTGGTCAGGTCAGTGCATTTAGTTAGAAATGTGCATGAGGAAGGACCAAATGTTTTTCAACATAAAACGGGCCAGAGTCCCTGTCGGCGGGGGGTGCCCACAAAATACTTAGATGACTGGGACCCATTTCCTAGAGGTTTTTCCTGTAAAGAACAGTTTTCAAACAGCTTAAACAGCTTACAGCACAAATGGCTCAATGCACACAGCTTGCAAGCGAATCCCAGCCAATCTTAAGGAAATAGCTTGGTTTTGCAGGAGCCACGCTGAAGGTTCTTTTAAAAGCCAGTCTCCAGAAGACAGCCCTTTCAAAGGAGTAGGCTGAAGGCTGAACTGGCACAGTTTTATTTGAAGCAGCCCCTTCCTGATGGAATTGGGCCAAAAGCATTTTCAGCCAGCTCTGGTTGAAGCGATCTGATCTCAAGATCAGACCTAAGTGCCAAATGAATACCCGTATACAGAACAAGGCCTTTACCAGAAAAATGAAACCTTAATATAGATACCGAATAAAGCCTGGAGAGCTTCAGACGCAAAGAGGGTGTGAACCCAGATCCAGGAGAAAGACATACCTTCAAACTCCAGGGTTGGTGAGAAAAACAGTGAACAACAATGGGCTCAGTGTAGGTACCACACCGGCTTGCTCACCAGTCCTGGAGCCGTTGTGAGTATTCTCTGGTCCCTGCAAGGGCAAGCAAAGTGTTGACCTGAGACAACTAGACAGCCAGATGTTTCTCCAGCAAAGATGCGTTTGTTTGGGATCAGCAGAGAATTGCAATTTGGAGTATGCAACTATGGCTAGCCACTTAGAAACCCCTGCACGGCAAGGGAAGGAGAACCCTTTTATAGAGGGGAAAAGGGAGTTGGGGGGGGCTACAGTAAACAAAGAGTCCATGGCTTTTCTTTGGTTGAGTCCTTGCCAGGAAATAAAAGGAGTCTTTCTTCTTCCTGTTGTGCTCTGTTGTTGTCACAGGGTGTGAGTGCGCCCCCTTCTTGTCTCCCAACTCTACCTAAATGACCTTTCTGTTTATTAATTTTTTACAGACCTTATACATTATTCACCTTATGGAGCTTTATTTTCCTCATCTGTAAACTGGGAATTAAAACAAAACACATACCACTGACTTACTTTAGGATCCAAAAAGATAATATGTGTAAGATACCTACCACATGATAGGAACTCAGTAAATGATGGTATCTCCCCTGCCAGTCAGAGGTGAGATTGGTGGTGGGTAAGCAGCAGGGTTAGTTAACAGTTACCTTACGATAACTGAAGGTGATGGATGAGCACTCACTTCAAGTTACTGATTTTCTGAACTGATCAAAATCATCTCCTTTGCCTATCTGCCTTTGGATAAGGTTCCTGAAATAAACTAGTTCAGTCTTCAGATCATCTAAGTCTATTAAGATGACATTTTCCAATGATTTCTTTACTGAAAGAAGCTATATTGAAAGAGAAGAAATATTTAAAAAGCAGAGTAGTTATTTTTCAATAGGGGGGATCAGTTTGTACATTCATTCAGGGGTTATTGACAAGAATGAATTGTATGCAGAGCCCTGTAGCCATAAAACACCCCTCTTCATCCCTCCATCCCTGCCCAAAGGAGAGTACTGGTCTAGGTGGTGGATAGCAATATCAACTCTTGATCCCAGTCTGCTTACATGAGCACTGGAGAGTCTGCTTCTTGGCTCTGAAGGAATAAATGATAGCACATGCAGAATTCATCTCTGAGGAACACATTTTCTCGAGAAGAGAATTAAAATCGTAAAAGAAACATTTTGAAGCAAATTACAGTCTTATACGTCTTAAATCATATATTTAAGTGGAGAAGAAACTTAGAGGAATGGAGCGATCAAAGGGAGAATGGCTAATGAGGGCGTTTGAGAGGCTCATGTTGGACGGCACAGATTACCAAGCACTTTTTTCCAAACACTATTTTATCTTTACAAGACACCTACAAGATGTGTATTATGAGTCTCACTTTAAGCACTGGGAAACTGGGGCTCAGGGAAGTTGAGGCTTGCTCTAGGTCTCACAGCTAGGAAGTGTCAGAGCTGAAGTTTGAGCCCAAGTGTGTGTGACCCCCAAATTCTCTCCATCTTCCATGGCAACTCTGACATACTAGGCACAATGGTGGGGGCTGGGGAAAACAGGAGGCCATTTCAGGCATGATCCCTAAGGAACCACTTAAGTGCATAGTGACTCTTGGGGACAGGTAGGCTCCGGAGATGTTAGTACTAATGCAGTTGCCAGAGATGGCTGAGATGCAGTTGGGCCTGAAGGAAAAAAGGATACCGACAACATGACTCAAGATGTCACATTTCAGACATGGGGTGGTAGTGGGTTTCCTCCGTGAGCCTATGGAGTAGCTTTGGTTAGAATTATCTTAAAAATTAGCTCCTTAAACTTTGGTCACAGCCTGTAACCAAGAAATGGAAATCTGGTTTTCCTTTCTTCCATCGCTTCAGATTAGATCATCTCGGCTGTAAATTAAACAAGCAGAGACATTTAGGATTATATTTTTACTGTCATCAGTTTCCTGACTCTGTGCCACAACTGTTCAAAACACACCTTAGTTTGTGCCTCATTGACGTATGAAAGGACAGTATTCATTGGGGCGTCTTTTTCATATTTACAGTTTCATTTATATAGCAAGTAGAAGTAGATGCTTTTCTGAGCCAAGAACAACCTTCCATTAAAGTAATTCAGCAGCGTTGACTACTTAACCAATGAATATCAAACCTTGGGGAAAGATTCAAAAAGAGTAAAAAACATTAAGGGCCCAATTTAAGAGTAACATTTTGAGATTTTACATAATGAGACAGAGGTACTTTTCTTCGTAAAATTAGAAACTGTTCTTTTCATGTAAATATAGCTAGGAAAGTGTTCTTTGATCGTTTTCTTTCTTTTTGAAAATTAACTGATGCAATTTGTAAAAGGAAAGTTCTGTTTGTATCCATTCCTAACCAAAGACCAGCAGTGGATGTGACTGCAAACCCTCTATTTTATACATGCATAGACTGGTTAGGTATGAAAGACTCCTCAATACTTTTCATTAACAATGTATGTGTTTATTGGTTATTTGTACATTCTGATTTTAAGTCAAATATTTGCCGTCTATATTGACATATAGAGGAGTATGAAATGTAAATTCATGGAAGAATTTGGAAAACTTTGCTTTTCTTTATTTTATATTTTCAGTATTCAAGCCAGTGGATTTAAAGCAAAACCTAATTGCTTCATAATGTTTTCTTGTCAAAGTTAGCGTCTTGTCCAGTAACACCCACTGCATCCTTTGATATAACACTGTTCAATAGAACATTTTTTGATGACAGAAATGCTCTTTAATCTGTTTAATACAGTAGCCACTGGCCACATGTAGCTATGGAGCACTTAAAATATGTCTGCTGTGACTGAAAAACTAAATTTTAAATTTTATTTAATTTTGATTTTAATTTAGCCACATGTAGTTAGTGGATACCATATTAGACATTCATTCACATGCTGTTTATCTCAGGCATAAAGATATTTAGTATTTAGAAGTCAATATGGAGTCATTTAATTGCTCTTAAGGAACAGATGGAAGCCTCAGCTGGTCCTTGAAAATAATTGTGTCAAGCTGCGCAGGCCTGGGATGAGGAATGTGCAAATATTTTAATGAACTAACTGGTCAGTTTGTTTATTCCTTTATGCACTCAGCAGATATTCATGAAAACACCTAGTAAATGCTCTTCACTGTGGTAGGTGCTGGGGATACAAGAGGTTCAAAGGAAGCACACCACCTTCAAGAAATACACCAGGTAGAAAAGGCAGACAGAAAGTAATAACAAACTTTCATACAAATCAGAAGAGAGTTGAGAAAGAGGGAAGAGTCAAAGATAACTACCATACGACCCAGCAATCCCACTACTGGGCATATACCCTGACAAAACCATAATTCAAAAAGAGTCATGTACCACAATGTTCATTGCAGCTCTATTTACAATAGCCAGGACATGGAAGCAACCTAAGTGTCCATCATAGGATGAATGGATAAAGAAGATGTGGTACATGTATACAATGGAATATTACTCAGCCATGAAAAGGAACGAAATTGAGTTATTTGCAGTGAGGTGGATGGAGCTAGAGTCTGTCATACAGAGTGAAGTAAGTCAGAAAGAGAAAAATATTGTATATTAACACATATATGTGGAATGTAGAAAAACGGTACAGATGAACTGGTTTGCAAGGCAGAAATAGAGACACAGATGTAGAGAACAAACGTATGGACACCAAGGGGGGAAGGTGGCTCGGGGGTTGGTGGTGGGATGAATTGGGAGATTGGGATTGACATATATACACTAATATGTATAAAATAGATAACTAAGAAGAACCTGCTGTATAAAAAATAAAGAAATAAAGTTCAAAACTTCAAAAAAAAAAACTTCATTCTAATGAGGGTCCAGATGATTTACTTTATTATAGATACGGTGCAGAACAACTTTCTCTGTAGGAAAAGTGACACGTCAAAGATTGATGATGTTATGTATTAAGAAAAATAGATTTTTTTTTCTTATTTGAACTGTTAAAAACCAAAATTTAACTGAGTAAATTTGAAAATCGAATTGGCTTTATTAGGCGATTCATGAATTGGGCAGCGTCCCATCTAGCAACGGGAAGAGTGCTCCAAGGGGTTGTACAGAATGGAAGGTTTTTATAGGAAGAGGGGTGGGGCCAGGGAGTTATTAGCAAAAGAAAAGAAAGGATTATTTTTAGGCCAGGACATCTTTTGGGGGAGAAGAGTAATGTCAAGGGTTTAATCCTGCAGGTTGCCTCTTCTTCCCTTGGGGGATAGAGAGGACCCATGTGACAGATTACTTAATTGGTGCTGACCAGGAAATTCCAGACTGTAATTAAGATTACATTTGTGGTAAAGGTTGAAACTAAAGTTAGGTAGGTATTAAATCTGGGTTTGGTATCATGGACTTCAGCGCAAGCGATGCCATTTGGGGCCTATGGTTTTTCTCTTTAACAGACCCTCATTTTTATTGTATTATAGAGAATTTAGATTTAAATGGCAAGTGAGATGTGTTTACCATCTGTCTTTTCACTTATTTATAGAAGTGTTCAAGGCCAAAGAAGCAGCTCTGGAATGGAACTTCTGCATGCTGAACCTGATGCTCCTGCCTCAGAAGTACGTGCACTGAGTACATAGAGTAAACGCTTGGACCCTTATTCCCATAATGTTGATTCTTTTGTTAATGTGTGTTGACAAGGTGGGGGAAGAAAACAAATTTCCCTCTACACTTCTAGGTTCTTGGCTGAGATGCCCCTGTAATAAAAAGACAGGATTAACAGGAGAAAAACAAACAGATGTTTAATAACATGTACATCTCCTTGTATACGTGGGAGAGACCCCGGAATACTGCATAACTCTCCAAAATGGCTCAAGCTACCAGCTTAAAGGCCATTTTCAGCTAAAGATAAAAGAAGATGTTGGGGGCGGGGAGTCAGTTGTGGGGAAGCTTGTTATGCAGATTTGAGTCCTGGCTTTCTGCATTGATAAGAGCTCCTAGAAATTTCAACTCATCCCTTTCTTCCCGGTGCAAAGAGGAAGACACACTTACAAATGGAAGTATCTCTTACAGTAGAGTAACTTCTGTTGGTTTTCAGAGCTTCTCCTCTGTCTGCTGTTTCTTAAACATAACCAGCTCAAAATAATCCTTATGCCAAGGAGGCATAATTTGGGGTGGCAAATTCAGCTTCCCTTGTCCTACATAGGTTTTAATTTCAAGAAATATCCCATATGGGCATAGCACTTGAGCAGTGTTACACAGTTGCCTTTTTGTAGCCATTTCCTATTGGGAGCCAGTAATGGCCATGCTTAGAATGATCCCTGTAGTAGCTTTAAAAAGAATTAAGCTGTGCTCTATGTCAGACATTGTTCAAGGTCTTTTTGACTTGTGAGTGCATTTCGAAATGAGAGGTTAGTGACCTGCCTGCTACTGTAGGCTATATGAGTAGAATCATGAGATGGCAGAGTCATCTGCCCATTATGGGCAGAACCCAATTCCTAATTAATCTGGATTGTCCTCCATCCTTTCCTTTTCTTTTTTATAAACTTATCTATTTATTTATTTTTGGCTGTGTTGGGTCTTCGTTGCTGTGCACGGGCTTTCTCTAGTTGTGGCGAGCCAAGGCTACTCTTTGTGGTTGTGCTCGGGCTTCTCATTGCGGTGGCTTCTCCTGTTGTGGAGCACGGGCTCTAGGCACGCGAGCTTCAGTAGTTGTGGCACGTGGGCTCAGTAGTTGTGGCTCGCGGGCTCTAGAGCGCAGGCTCAGTAATTGTGGCCCATGGGCCTAGTTGCTCCGCGACATGTGGGATCTTCCTGGACCAGGGCTCAAACCCGTGTCCCCTGCATTGGCAGGCGTATTCTTAACCACTGCACCACCAGGGAAGTCCTGCCTCCATCTTTTTCTTAAGCCGTTAAATGTATCATCCAATTATCCATTCACCAGACGTTCATCTAGAGAATCCTATAGGGATACACATTAATAGAAATATGACACCTGGTTCTGCCCTCAATGATCTAAATTCTAGTCTGGGAGATAAGATCAAACTGCAAGAAAAACAGATATAGAAGAACAGAAAAAGCATCCTAGGAAACCTTCCCAATGGATAGTCTCACCTTACCTGTCACTCCATGGGTGCATGTAACATATCTGCTAGGCTGGTTCGCTGCGGTGGTGACAGTACTACAGAGAGAAAAGACGACCTAGACATCAGAAGATAAGGGTTCAATTCCTGATTCAGCCATTTACCAATTATGTGACTGGGGGAATGTTATTTTACCATGGGGAGCCTCAGTTTCATTATCTGTAAAATGGGAGTGGTAATAATCTCTGCCAGGCTACCTCATAAAGATATATGATAATGCTCAAAGGAACCTCATTTGTTAATATATTGTCTGTATTCATGCAATAGAATGAAACTTCTGTGAGAGCAAGGGTACTCTTGTTCATCAGCATATCACCAAATACCTTGAACAGGGCTGGCCACACATAGTAGGTGCTCATAATAAATATTAGATGCACAAATGAATACTGTATGTTAAAGCACTCTATTATTTTTATAGCACTCTTTAAATGTCTGGTAAAGGGATTTCAAGAACAGTATCAACAGGTTGGATGTGTAGACTCTCACTTTGGTTTTCAGGCTTCCATGTGATTTTGCTTGAAAGGATTTTCATGTTCCGTGGACTATGCAGGTATTTAAGTTCTTCTGTAACATGGAGATGCTGTGAACACATATTTTCAATATGAAGTGCTGATTTTTCTATTGTATTTTCCAACTCTTGCTCATTCAACAAGCTACTTCTGTGTAGATAAAACTTTCTCCCTTCTGGAGACGTACCTCTGCTTAACCTAGCATTCTGTTCAAGACAGTAGGAAACAGTGAGGAAATGAGGTAGAAGACGGTTAATTTAAATAGAGCAGTGCTCTGTTTACACACAAACTAATTTTCAGCTATGCTAGGAAAAAAGGCCAAGGCATCCATATAGCTCTGGCCATCAATCTGACATCTACACAGCTGACAGCCGGACTTCATCAGTCAGTCAACAGATATTTACCCAGGATCTGTAGTGTGCTGTGTGTGAAGAATCCATTCCTTCAACTTAATGTTCTGAGGAAAGTTGGATTAAAAAAATTCTCACTTTATAAAATTTATAAAACCTAAGTAATTTTAACATTGAAAGGTAAGTTTTTTAAAAAAAATTCATAATCTTATCACCATGGCATAGTTGCTATTTAATTTTGCTAATTTCCATTCAGTATCAGTCTACCATCACATCTGTTTTTTACTTAGTTATAATGATAGCTTGCCTAATACTCCATTCCCTTTGGCTTTCACTTATCACTAAATTCTACCTATGTACAGTCCCAAATTTAATCATTTCAGTAACTGTACAATATACTATGGAATTGAGGGACTTCTGTTTCCAATCAAGATGGAGTGACAGGACTAGATTGACTTTCCTGCCCAAAACAGCCAAAAATAAAAGACAAAAATATATGAAATAACAGTTTTCAAGATAATGGACATCAGGCAATAAAGGACAGGGACTCTTAAGAGATGGGAAACGAAAGGTCTTGCCTTAGTTATAGGGAAAAATTAGCCCTAGGCTAACTATTGCTCTGGTTCTGACTATCACATCATTAAGGCAAGACCAAAGGGATCAAATCAAGTAATTTAACTACATTCCAGAACAAAGATGAAGAATGTTTATAGGATGCAAAATTATCCAATACCCCCAGAAGGTAAAATTAACAATATTTGGCATTCAGTCAAAGATTACCAGGCATTCAAAAAAAGCAATAGTAATATGTAACTCTTCTTGAAGAGAAAGCCCAATCGATAGGAACTCACGCAGATCAAACACAGGTTTTAGAATTAGTGGACAGGAATATTAACATATGTGTTACGTATGTTCAGAATTTTAAGTAGGGACGTGGAAGATGGGGAAAAATCTCAAGTTGAAATTTGAGCAATGAAAACAACACCAGATGGGACTGATGGCAGATTAAACATTGCAGATTTAGTAGATTGGAGGATTTAAAGACAAAGCAATAGAAATTCTCCAAAATTAAACACAAAGAGAAAAAAGTTTTAAAAGAACAAGAAAAAAGAAAAGAGCATCGATTAGCTGTTAGAAACTCTTCAAGTGGCCAAATATATGTGTAAATGGAGTCTCCGAAGTGTAGAGGGAAGTACAGAAATATTTGAAATAATAATGGCCAGAGAATTGTCCATATTTGATAAAAGCTATAAATCCAGAGATTCAAGGATCTCAACTAAACCTAAGCAAAAGAAACATGAGGAAAACCACACAAAGCATACACTGGCCCCTGCCAGGGATCATCATATTTTGATCTGTCAGCTGTTACTATGGACAATGCTGTATTCAAAAAAGGCATGTTCTGTTGAGAACAGCTGTTAACTGGCAAGGAGTTGAGAACAAGGCGATGTATTGAGAACAAAGTTCTTTCCACAAAACCACCACCTCACCATTTGAACAGCAGTGGCTTTAAGTAGTAGCATCAATGCCAATCCAAAGCAAATTCTTCCTAATTGACTCTGTCCCAAATACTTTATTTTAAATGATGAGTTTAGGTGACTTGTGTTGCCAGCTTCTGACATTCTGTCATCCATCCCTAGAGATCTGTTGTTCCTGGACTGTGTTGCACTACGCAGGCATTGTGGCAAAATTGGAGCTTGTACATTATCAGGTTGCTTTTTCACTCAAATCCATTGTGCCTGGAGCTGGTAGACTGTTCTTTAGAAGGAGCTGGCTTTGAGCATGTACCAGGGGCTGGGTGGGGCAGGAGAGCCATAGTATATATCAGACTCAGAAGCACTCTGCCCAAGCTGATTATGTGTTAATGAGGAGGACAGGACAAACCTGAGTTAGGGAGCAATCATGAAAGCATCTGCCATTGATTTTACACCTACTGTGTGCTAAGCACTTAATCATGTGTTCATTCAACAGATACTTATTGTATCCAGAAAGTGGTCTAAGAAGGTCAGCCCTAACTCAATCTAGGGGTGTCCGGAGTGGGGGGCGTGACATGGTACTTAGGATTAAGTTTTATTGAGGACTTACGTGTCAAGCATTGGACTAGGTGCTTGACCCCCACAGTAACTCTACAAGGCGTTATTATTCCAGTTTTACAGATGGTGAATCTTGGATTCTTGCTATTGAAAAACTTGCCCAAAGTTACATAATAAGTGGCAGAGCCCAGATTAAAACCAAGGCCTGTCTGGTCCCAATATCTATGCTCTTCCTACACAGTGAAGCATCTGCCTTCAAATCAAAGCTCTTTGTTTTCTCATATTGTCCTATTCTTTGTTTCATGACTTCCTTTTCTTTATATTTTTGAGCATTTTAAACATACCTAGTTTTAAAGGCCATTTTAGATTCATTTATTAATTCATTGACCAAATATTTATTCAACACCTACTTTGTAACATACACTGTTTTAGGTGAGGGGAGTAGATACATCAGTTAACAAAACTGAAAAATTCCTGTTCTAGAGGAGCTTACATTCCAACAGGAGGAGATAGACTTAGATAAACAAGATAAGTACAGTAAATAAACAAATCATATATTAGAAGGTGAGAAGAGCTATTGAAGAAAGTAGAGTAGGAAGCAAAGGATTGGAAATGCAACAGATGGGGGAGTGCAGTGTTAAGTATGAGCAAAGATTGAAGGAGGTGAGAAAGCTAGCCATGAAGATATCTGGGGGAAAATTCAAGAAGAGGGAAAACCAGTGCAAGGCCTTGAGGTGGAAGCGTGCCTGGTATTTAGAGGAATAGCTGGAGCAGAGTGAGCAAAAGTGAGAGTAGGTACGGATGAAGTCAGAGATGTCATGGCAGTTGGGTCAAGTAGGGCCTTGGAAGCCATTGTATGGATTTTGGATTTTACTCTAAATGAAATCGGGAGCCATTGGAGAGTTATGAGCAGAATGATGTGATATGTTTGGTTTATTAAAAAGAGTCACTATGTTGAGAATAGGCTGTGGGGAGCAGAGGCAAGAGTGGAAACTGGGAGCCTAGTTAGGAGGTTGTCTCAGCAGTCCAAGTGAGAGATGATGATGATGGCTTGCACCAGGGTAGTAACAGTGGAAATTGTGAGAAGTGGTCTCTTTGTAGATATATTTTGAAGATCGAGCCCTTGGATTTGCTGACATCGGATGAAATGTGTGTGAGAGAGAGAGAAGTTAGGGATGACTTTAAGGTGCTTGACCTGAGCAACTGGAAGGATGGTATTGCATTAACTTTGAAAACAGTGGGAAGAATTTGCAGGCTTAGGAGTGTTTGTTGGGAGGTGTAATACAGGGTCTCAGTTTTGAAAATGTTTGAGAAGCCTACTACATAGTTAATTGGAAATGCAGAGCTGGCCTGGAGATAAGGATATGGGAATCATCAACATGGATGGGTCTTAAAGCTAAAAACTTGGATGAAGTGACCAAGGGAGGAAGTAAAGATATAGATAAGGACGAAGGACTAAGCTTGGAGCACCCCCAACGTTAAGAGATCAGAGAGAAGAGAAGGACTCAGCCTTGAGACTTGAGAGGGAGAGACCAGTGAGGTAAGAGGTAAGCCAAGTGAAGAAAGTATTTCCAGGAGGAGGGAATGATGACAGTGCCAAACACTGCTGATAGATTAGGTAGGTTGATGACTCAGAAGTGACCATTAGATTTAGGACCTGGAAGCCATTGCTGACTCGGAGAAAAGTTTTGATGGAGTATAGATGGGGGCAGGGAGATAACATCTGATTGAGTAGGTTTAAGAGAAGATAGTGGAATTGGAGATGTTGAGGACTTCCCTTTGAGAAGTTTTGCTCTCAAGGGAACCACATAAACAGAGCAGTAGGTGGAGAAGTGGTGGGATCCAGAGAGAATTTTTTTTAAAATTTGGCTTAGTTTTATTTTATGTATTTATTTATTTTGCCACACTGTGTGGCCTGTGGGATCCTAGTTCCCCGACCAGGAATCGATCCCAGGCCCTTGGCACTGAAAGCATCGGGTCCTAACCACTGGACCACCAGGGAATTCTCCAGAGAGAATTTTTTTAACCCTATTTTTAAAGAAAATTTATTTTATTGCCGTAAGAGTCATAACATGAGATATACCCTCTTAACAAATTTTAAGTATACATTATTGTTGACTATAGGTACAATGTTGTCCAGTAGACCTCTACTCTCTAGAGCTTATTCATCGTGCTTTTGATCATTCCTATGACTTTTAATTTATTTCTGTCCTTTTTTTGTAAAGGAGTGCTTTTGTAAAATTCTATTCTATTTTACCTAGGGTTTTCCCCATGGCTATTCAATCTGTCATCTTGACTGGAAGCCCTATGGCACTTTTTTATTTCCAAAAAGTAAAATGCAAGCATCTCTTAAAAATTAGGCAGAACACTTTTGACATTAAGCTAATCAAGGGGAAAATGTGAAAATTGGGGGACATACTTCTGGAGTGCCACCCCCACAATGTACACTCCCTTCTAGGTCACAAGAGCATCAGGTATTGGAGGCTGCCTTGGAAGCCTGCTCTGTGTCTAGCCTCAAAGGCCATGCTTCTCTTTAAAATCCTTTAGTGTATTGTTCATGGAAACTGTTATGGAGTAAAAGTGAATCCAAAACTCCTCTTGAACTTGTAAAAGCTTATCGATTGCCTTCCTGCCCCCATGTATGCATGTTCATTTCATCTTTCTTTTTAGCTTCTAGCTGCCTCTCTTGAAAGACTATCTTCAGGCCTTCGTCCTAAATTGTATTTTAAACTGGAATCTTTTAGCTTTCAAAATAGTTTCTTTGCGTTGTTTTTTCCCAAGCCATTTTCTATTACGGCACGTGATTCCATCAGTTGAGATCATTTAAGCTCACTGCATTTATATTGATGAGCTAAAAATTATGAATGCACAAAAATGGACATCTTAACACCCAAGTATATACATTTCTATTGAAAATCATCCAGGAAGCAAGGAGCTAGTGATTAAATTGACATATGGCTATGATAAAGAGCAGAAGCAAGAAGACACAGAAAGAGAGGTCATATCCTATCTCAATGAATACCACCCCAGCAGAATATCTTTCTAAATAATGAAAAGATTGCCACATCCCCAGAAACATATTGCTTATCTTGAAGAGTACAAAACACAATGTACTTGAACAGTGAAGTTGCACAATTTCCTGAAGTTCAAATGCTGGGATTTGATCTGGATGAAAGTGCTCCAACAAACAGCTTCCTTAAGGAAAAATGAGCATGAGTCTATGTCTTAATCCAGTCCCAAACAAACAAACACACAAACCAACAATTTTTTGGCAGAGATGTACAAGATTTCACTGATAAACCAGTTACTTAAATTTCATATGAGCAGTGAGCCCCAGCCTATTCAGAAAGGATCCAGTTGTTACGGAAATGGAAGTGCATCACTAAATGGGAATATAATGTATATGGTTTAAAGTAAAAAATGGCTTAAAGTGAGGTACTAGGGTTAGGGAGAGTGGTGCTGAATTTGAAGTCACTGGATTATATCACTCACTCTGCTCCTAACTTGCTGTATGACCTTCTCCTCTTTGACACTATCAAATGGGGAAGTTGCACTAGAAGCTCCCCAGGGCCACTTCCATCTCTCTGCTACTATATATTAAAGGTACTTTTGCTACTAATACTTTCAACTTTAATTTGTGTAAAAAACATGAAGTGGTTAAACAGCCCCCCAATCATCCTCTCCTTTCTCTAAGCCTAGCCTGTACATGCAGGACCTCTAGAAAAATGGCCCCATCAGTGGGGGTAGTTCTCCTACAGCCTTCCCACTTCTCTGAACCGGCATGCTACCAGCACCTCTGCAGTGCATATATATATATATATATATATAGCCACGGCCTTTGGTTGGCACACAGTTTTCTTATGCTTGTGCTTTTAGCACATCTATACTGTATTTCTCTTCTGAGTTTTGACGTTGGATAGCATGTGGCACCCATAATCTTTTTTTGTTGTTATCTTCCAGCAATTTTTTTCAAGTACGTGTTTCATGATGGTTTTGTGTTAGGTATTCAATTTATTGAAACAATCTTAGAAATGAAGTGAAACGCATCAAAGTTTGTGTTCTGCCAGTTTCTTGTTGTTTTATATATCTTTGTCACCAAATTGAAATGTCATCTTCTCCATCCCTTTTGGAAATTCCTAGGGTCGAGTTAATGTTGTAATGGTTGACCAGTATGGATCACAAGAATCTGCTCGTGTCATTAAAAGAAAGTCTTTTACATATTATGACTCCAGCACATCCACCTTGGAAACCATACCTGAACCACCAGGTGGGTACATTTGGACATTTGGATGGGGACTCTCAGAAGAAAAATAGTGGCCTACAGAGTAGTTACAGTTTTTCAAATGAAGATAATGTTCTATTTATAATGGTGTGAAATTGCAAGAGTGATTTCTAACTTTCTTCATCTTCTGTAAATTTTTTGAGATGATGATTTGAGAGCAGTGAAAATGAATATCTTATCAATGGTTCAAGTGCTTCGGAATGGTATTATTCTCTCCCACTTAATTTTTTAAAGTTTTTATTGAAATATAATATGTGGAATCTAAAAAAATGATACAAATTAACTTATTTACAAAACAGAAATAGACTCACAGACATAGAAAACAAACTTATGATTACCAAAGGGAACTGGGGGGAGAGAGAAATTAGGAGTATGGGATTAACTGATAAGACACCACTATATATAAAATAGATAGATAACAAGGACCTACTGTATAGGAGAGAGAACTATACTCAGTATCTTGCAATAACCTATAATGGAAAAGAATCTGTATATATACATATACATATGTATATATATATTATATACATATAACTTATATATATATATATATATATATAAATAACTGAATCACTTTGCTTTACACCTGAAACTAACAAAACATTGTAAATCTCCCGTTTAATTTTAATCTATAGATTGGTGCTAGATCTCAGTCCTAGGAGGAGTAGCATCTTATCTTCTCATACTTGTGCAGCCTCTTCTGCTATGGTATAGTAGTTGCAGTCCAAGGAAACCTCTTGTTTTTTAAAAACTGTACTATAAAAAGAATTCTTAGTAAAGGGCGAAGTGATAGTCTCTCAAAAACAATGATACTTACTACAGGAGTTTCAATATTAAAGACATTTCATAAATATAACTGTATAAAAAATACGAAACTTAAAGCAGTGGTGGATACATAATGCAAATCATGTCCTCCAATTAGCTGACCTTATCATACTTGTATTGTGGAATGTCCACATATAGAAGTAATGCTTCTATTTTTGAAATATTCTAGTTAACAGTTCTTCCATTATTGCTGTCAATCTCAAAGCTTTGTTTAAAAAATCCTTTCAAAACAAAACGGGGACAAAGTCCATGAACCCATTATTGTGATTTGCAATTTACTTTACGCACAGTAAAAGCCACTCTTTGGGGTGTGCAGTTCTTGACAAAGGCAAAGAGTCATACATCCATCACCACAGTACCAAACAGAACAGTTATGTCACCCCCCAAATTCCTTTGTGCTGCCTCTTTGAACTCAAACTCTGTCCCCCATCCTCTGGCAACTATTGATCTGCATTCTATCTCTGCTTTCCTTTTATCAGAATGTCATGTAAATGGAATCATACAATGTCTAGCCTTTTTCGGTCTAGCTTTGTTAAAAAAAATAAATTTCAGATTCATACATGTGTGAGTCAATGGTTCATTCCTTTTTTCTTGCTGAGTAGTACTTAATCTTATGAATGCACTACAGTGTTTTCTGTGTGTGTGGTTTTTTTTTTGTTTTTTTTTTTTTTAACTCATTCATCTGAAGAAGGACATCTGGGTTGTTTCCAAGCTTTGGTGATTTAAAGCTACTGTAAACATTTGCATAGAGGATTTTTGTGTGCCTATATATTTTTAATTCATTTGGGTAAATTCCTGGGAGTGGGACTACTGGGTCATATGGGAAGTGCGTGTGAAGAGAACTGCCAAACTCTTTTCTGAAATGACTCTATAATTTTGCATTATTCAAATAATGTTCTCCACTTTGCTTTTTGTGGCTGCCGAAGGAAAGTCATGTCACAACACCTCCGAGAGTGCTTCAGGCACTCCCAAGATCCCACATTCTGGGAAACCTAGTTTTACAGAAGTGATTTATGACTAGGTTTGATTTGGTTTTATCAGTTGGAAGGTACCAAATTCCAGAGGCAGAGCCAAAAGAACTTTTATAAAGAAAAGACACTTAACACGAATGGGTTGGGTGCCTGCTTATGCTTGGATGGATGGAGGTAAAGTGAGACATTCCCTTCTTTTACTTAATTTTCAAATACGAACAGATTTTTTAAACAATTTTTTAAAAGTTAATTAATTAATTAATTTAATTTTGGCTGTGCTGGGTCTTCGTTGCTGCACGTGGGCTTTCTCTAGTTGTGGCGAGCAGGGGCCGCTCTTTGTTGTGCACGGGCTTCTCATTGCAGTGGCTTCTCTTGTGTGGATGGAGCACAGGCTCTACGTGCACAGACTTCAGTAGTTGCAGCACGTGGGCTCATTAGTTGTGGCACACAGGCCCAGTAGTTGTGGCTCGCGGGCTCTAGAGCGCTGGCTCAGTAGTTGCGGCACACAGGCTTAGTTGCTCCATGGCATGTGGGATCTTCCTGGACCAGGGCTCGAACCCATGTCCCCTGCATTGGCAGGCGGATTCTTAACCACTGCGCCACCAGAAAAGTCCCTCAAATGTGAACAGATTTTTAAGTAGTGTTCTGTATTACTCCTGGTACCTGGCACACCTAATCATTAATATGGAATAAAACTGGACTTTCCTGTTTTTATAATTTATAACAGGAAATAAACAGAGAAATTTGTGTAATCTGTTTGATAGTGTTAGTACTTTTGCTTTTTTCATCATGAATTCCACTGTCTTTTCTTCCTCAGCACCATTATCTTTGCCGAGCTTTGAAGTCAAAACTGAGGTGGAACATGTGGAGCAGATGGACCACATGGGTGACATGGAGCAGGTGGATGAGGAGAAAGAGGTGGACAAGGTGGACCAGGTACCCCAGGAGGACCGGGAGACCATCTCGTTCCCCAGTGTCACTGCTGACGTCGGAAATCAGGTATCTCTGGGAGCCTTGCTCCACGTATTCGTCTGTACCACTAACCTGCAAAGCCCCGAATTTCCACTCTTGTGCTCAATTTCACTTTGCAAAAAGCATGCTCTTTGTTTTTTTAAACTGTATCACCGTTTCTGTTGTACTGGATTTTCTGATGCAGCTGAGAATCCAATGGGCTGTAGCCAACAGGGAGATTGGAGGTTCTCTAAGACCAAATCCTGTTCTCTTAATGTGAAATATGCAGAGACACTTTGTGCTTGAGAGAAAGTTCGAGCCAAATAGGAAGCTTAAATACTAAGAAAGGGCACTATTTTTAAGAGCTGTGCTCGTCACCCGTGAGGGGATGCTAACCATCCCATGGGAGGATGACTTTCCTGCCTACCCATACCAGCACTGCCTACCCATACCAACACTTCCCCACCACGAGCTAGGTTTCCACAATGGAATTGTTATTAGGTTAGAAGCATCCCTTTCAGAATGTTAGATATATCCAACCTCCAACTGTCAGCACCAATGTATGGTTCAAGGCCAAATCAAAACAGTTGGATTAACTATTCTGTTGCTCTTCTACCCCCAAATTTGTGTACATAATCACAAATTTGGGTGATCATCTTTTATATTAGACAGGATTATTATAATCAGGATTGGCAGCCAAGATAATGAGTTTATGGTCTGTTATGTGGAATTGTATGCATTAATTACCAAGCCTTAGACGAGGCTCTTCATTCCTAATGCCAAAGGCATCCTTTTCTAATGAGAAGAAATGAGGGCTGGAAAATAGTTGTTTGAGTTTGGCCCCAGTACTGTGACCTTGGCACATCCCTGAGCCTCAGTTTCTCCAACTTGAAATGGTCTGCTTGCCTTGAAGGGATTTTTAGACTGCTATGAAAATTCTTTGAACTATTTAAAAGAAAATTTCTGTAGAAATACATTTGTCTTTATGTCTCTATCATGCTAAAAAGTTGTGGTTCCCCTTTCACTGTTGATAGGTTTCTCTTCTCCTTCGAATTAATTTATATTTAAACTTTAAATATAACTTTACTTTAAAATAGTCAAAATAACCAGCAATGCGTGTGTGTAGCCTGGCTCTGCACGTGATAGTGTAATAGGCTTGTTTCTGGGTGCCATGGGTTGACAGACTGGAGTGTACCCAGAAGATTGAGAGCAGGGTGGAGAGGGGCTGGAAAATGTCACATTGTCTTCAGTGGAAAGCACTGGAGAAGGGAGACTGGGACGGACAGGACAGCTTCATCCAAATAGCTGCAGGGCCGTCCTGCTCCTTAAGTGGAAGATATGTCTCCAATGGATCAAACTATGGCAAAGAGCGAGCAGCTCAGGGTGGGCAACTTTCTTGCTCCCTTCAAGGAAGTCCTTCTAGATGGGTTAGGTTCCCCCCCCAGGTGGTGAACCGCCTCCCCTTCAATGGAAAGGTTTGAGCCAAGGCTTGGTAGCTCGTCTGCCAGGGACAGCAGAGAAAAGATTCCTACCTGGAGAAGTGAGGGTAGATGTGATGACCTGTAACGTTTGTCTCTTCCAGTCCTGAGTTAAGAGATTTTCTTTTGTCTAATGAATGCCTGCTTTCTTAGAGGAAGATATACACTATATTGTGAAAGAAGGACAATTGGGCAATTTTCAATGGATTAAAAATAACATATAATTTTTTACTCCAAATGAGAAAAAAAACAACTTGAATGTTTTTTTTCTCTCTCTCTTTAATAACTCAGCTATATGTTTCCACTAACCATAAATAGGTTGAAGGACCACAGTATATCTTCTTTTTGTCTTTAGTGATTGCCATGTGTGTGTACCTTTTTCTCATCATTAATATGGGGATTGTGGATTGGCACTGTGACTCTCTCGTCTTGTTATACACACAGTGTCTAGCACAGATCAAGGCAAGCAACAGTTGTTTCTAGGTCCTACTTACAGCTCTGACAGCTCTTTTCCAAGAATCTCACCTCTTTGCTGTCTCCCTCAGCCAGTCAGTTGAGAAGTCCTATCCGCTTCCTTAATTTCTCTAAAATGTGTCCCTGCATTTGGACTTTTAAATTTTCTTTTTTTTTACTTCCAGTTTTATTGAGATGCAGTTGGCATTCAGCACTGTAAAAGTTTGTGTGCAGCATGAGTTGACTTACATACATCATGAAATAATTACCACAATAAATGTAGTGAACATCCATCATCTCACATAGATACACAATTAAGGAAATAGAAAAAAACTTTTTCCTTGTAATAAGAGGCCTTAGGATTTACTCTCCTAACAGTTTTCATATATAACAGACAGCAGTGTTCATTATATTCATCATGTTGTACATTCCATCTTAGAACTTATTTATCTTTGACTTGGAGTTTGTATCTTTTGACTGCCTTCATCCAGTTTCCCCACCCACCCCCTTACCCACCTGTGATAACCACAGATCTGTTTTCTTTTTCTACGAGTTTGTTTCTTTGTTTGTTTTTGAAGTGTAATAGACCTACAACACTATGTTAGTTCCTGGTACACAACACAGTGATTTGATATTTCTATACATTTCAAAATGATCACCACGATAAGTCTAGTTACCATCTGTCACCATAGAAATATATAATTATTGACTGTGTTCCCCACACTGTACTTTTCATACCCGTGACTCATGTATTTTGCAGGTGGAGGTTTGTACTTCTTAGTCTCCTCACCTTCTCCTCTAATCCCCCACTCCCCTCCCCTCTGGCAACCAACTGTTTGTTTTCTGTATCTATGACTCTGTTTCAGTTTTGTCTTTATTTGTTCATTTGTTTTGTTTTTTAGATTCCACATTTAGTGAAATCAATGTATTGGTGTCTCTCTGTCCTGACTTATTTAACTTAGCTTTATACACTGTAGGCCCATCCATGTTGCTGCAAATGGCAAAATTTCATTCTTTTTTAAGGCTGAGTAATATTCCAGTTGTATATATGCTGCATCTTTATTCATTTATCTATCAATGGGCACTTAGGTTGCTTCCATATCTTGGCTATTGGAAATAATGCTGCAATGAACATAGAGGTACCTATATCTTTTCTAATTACTGTGTTTCTTTCTTTCGGATAAGTACCCAGGAATGGAATTTCTGGATCTTATGGTAGTTTCATTTTTAATTTTTTGAGGAATCTCCATACTGTTTTCCGTAGTGGCTGCACCAGTATACATTCCCACCAACAGTGCAGGAGGGTTCCCTTCTCTCCACACCCTCACCAACACTTTGACTATTTGTTGTCTTTTTGATGATAGCCATTCTCACAGGTGTGAGGTGGTAGCTCATTGTGGTTTTGATTTGCATTTCCCTGAAAATTAGTGATGCTGAGCATATTTTCATGTGCCTGTTGGCGATCTGTATGTTTTCTTTGGAAAAATATCTATTCATATCCTCTGCCCATTTGGGGGTTGTTTGTTTGCTGTTTTTTTTTTAACATCTTTATTGGAGTATAATTGCTGTATAATGGTGTGTCAGTTTCTGCTGTATAACAAAGTGAATCAGCTATACATATACATATATCCCCATATCTCCTCCCTCTTATGTCTCCCTCCCACCATCCCTATCGCACCCCTCTAGGTGGTCACAAAGCACCAAGCCAATCTCCCTGTGCTATGCGGCTGCTTCCCACTAGCTATCTGTTTAACATTTGGTAGTGTATATATGTACATGCCACTCTCTCACTTCGTCCCAGATTACCCTTCCCCCTCCCCATGTCCTCAATTCCATTCTCTACATCTGCGTCTTTATTCCTGTCCTGCCCCTAGGTTCTGCAGAACCATTTTTTTTTTAAGATTCCATATATATGTGTTAGCATACGGTATTTGTCTTTCTCTTTCTGACTTACTTCACTCTGTATGACAGACTCTAGGTCCATCCACCTCACTACAAATAACTCAATTTCGTTTCTCTTTATGGCTAAGTAATATTCCATTGTATATACGTGCCACATCTTCTTTATCCATTCATCTGTTGATGGACACTTAGGTTGCTTCCATGTCCTGGCTCTTGTAAATAGAGCTGCAATGAACATTGTGGTACATGTCTCTTTTTGAATTATGGTTTTCTCAGGGATTATGCCCAGTAGTGGGATTGCTGGGTCATATGCTAGTTCTATTTTCAGTTTTTTAAGGAACTTCCATAGGGACTGTATCAATTTACATTCCCACCAACAGTGCAGGAGGGTTCCCTTTTCTCCACACCTTCTCCAGCATTTATTGTTTGTAGATTTTTTGATGTTGAATTGTATCAGTTCTTTGTATATTTTGGATATTAACCCCTTACCAGATATATCTTTTGCAAATATTTTTCTCCCGTTTGGTTGGTGGCCTTTTCATTTTGTTGATAGTTTCCTTTGCATTGCAAAGGCTTTTTAGTTGGATGTAGTCCCATTGGTTTACTTTTCCTTTTGTTTCCCTTGCCTGGGGAGACATATCCAAAAAAAAAAATTACTAAAGACTGATGTCAAAGAGCATACTGCCTATGTTTTCTTCTAGAAGTTTTATGGTTTCAGGCCTTACATTTAACTCTTTAATCCATTTTGAATTTATTTTTATACAAGTTGTGATATTCTTTGGCATGTTGCTGTACAGTTTTCCCAACACCATTTATTGAAGAGAATGTTTTCTCTCTGTTGTATATTCTTGCCAACTTTGTTGTAGATTAATTGCCCATATGAGTGTGGGTCCATTTCAGAGCTCTGTATTCTGTTCCATTGATCTATATGTCTGTTTTTGTGCCAGTACTATTCTGTTTTGATTACAGTAGCTTTGTAGTGTAGTCTGAAGTCAGGGAGCATGATACCTCCAGCTTTGTTCTTATTTCTCAAGATTATCTTGGCTCTTCAGCATCTTTCGTATTTTCATACAAATTTTAGAATTATTCTAGTTCTGTGAAAATGCCATTGGTATTTTGATAGAGATTACATTGAATCTGTACATTGCCTTGGGTAATATGGTCATTTTAACAACATTAATTCTTCCTATCCATGAGTACAGTATAGCTTTCCATCTATTCATGGCATCTTCAGTTTTTTTCACCAGTATCCTATAGTTTTCAGCATATAGGTCTTTAACCTCCTTAGGTTTATTCCTAGGTATTTTATTCTTTTTGATGCAGTTGTAAATGGGATTATTTCATTAATTTCTCTTTCTGATAGTTTGTTGTTAATGTATACAAATGCAACAGATTTCTGTATATTAATTTTGTACCCTCAACTTTACCGAATTCATTTATAAGTTCTGGTAGTTTTTTGGTGATGTCTTTAGACTAGGTCCTGACAGGGAAATCTATGGGGCTACGGTGGTCCTGGAGCTGGTGTCTGCCTGCCAGTGGGCAGGGCTGGGGCCCAGGGGGTCTTGAGGCCAGTGCCAGCTCCTGGTGGACAGGTCCATGTTCTGAGCCCTCTGGTGGATGGGGTCAGGTCTTGGGGTAGCTGGGAGCTCAGGTGGTCCTAAGGCAGCAAGCCTGCTGGTGGTTGGGGTCTGAGTCCCTATCCGGCTATTGGTTTGGCCTGAGGCGTCCCAGAAGTGGCACCTATAGACTGTTGGGCCAGGGCTAGGCTGGGTCCTGGGGCTAATAAGCTAGAGGGAGGCCTCCAAAATGGCTCTTGCCAGCACCAGTGTCCTTGTGCCAGAACCCCATGGCTGCCACCAGTTTCTGTGTCCCAAGAGTGACCTACATTTGCCTGCTGCCTCTCTGGGAGATTCTCCAAGATCAGCAGGTGGGTCTGACCCAGGCTCCTATCCAATTACTGCTTCTGCCCTGGGTATCAGAGTGTGTGAGAGTTTGTGTGCATCCTTTAAGAGTGGAATCCCTATTTCCTATGCCCCCTGGCTCTCCTGAAAGTAAGCCCCACTGTCCTTCAAAGCCAAATCTTCTGGGAGCTCATCTTCCCAGGGCAGGACCCCCAGCCTGGGGAGTCTGATGTGGGGCTCAGACCTCTCACTCCTTGGGGAGAACCTCTGCAATTGTAATTATCCTCCTGTCTGTGGGTCACCCACCCTTGGGGTATGGGTCTTGACTATCCTGTGACTCCATCCCTGCCACCCACCTCTTTATGGTTACTTCTTTATATATGTAGCTGTAGAAGATCTTTTCTGCTGGTCTTCAAGTCTTCTGATCAACAGTTGAGATCAGTGTCTTCCTACTCTGCCATCTTGGACACTCCCCTGACCCTTCCTTTCTGTTTCCTGTTTCTGATCTGTTTTAGGCCCCTGTTGTCTCTACCTTGAATTACCTCTACAGCCTCCTAACTAGCTTCTCTCTGACTCTAAACTTACTTCCTCCTGTCAGTTCATCTTCCACACAGCTGCCAGAAGGCATGTTGTACAACACTGATGTGAGCATGTTACTTCCCCAATCAGATTTGTGTTTTAGAACACTCCTCCTGGCAGCAGTGCAAGGTGGCTGATGAATAAAATTCAAGTTCCCCGGCCACCTAAATGTGTATGGTTTGCACAATGCTCTTTTCCTGGCTTCCCTTCCACGTGTGATTTGCCTCATCCCTCCTTTCCAGCCAATCCGAAGCATTAGTTTGTCCCCCAACACATTCTCTAATTTTATCAAGCTTTACATTTGTTTATTTCCAGATCTGAGGCTGGTACTCAAGTTAAAATTAGATTTCTAGGGCCAAGCAGAAAGTATTCCACCAAGTACTATGGTTGTGTATGGACAGTACCTACTTGATTGGGGACTGTGAAAATCGGATCTGTGAATTCTGTACAGTGCTTAGACGAGTGCCTGGAATAAAGGAAGTGCCAGTTGAGCATCCTTCTTCTTCCTGCATTGCTAGCAGAGGCATCGATAAGTGTTTCCCCATGTCTCATTTGTGATCGGACCTGCTTCACTCTGACTCTTTCACTAAGGACTTTGGGAAGGTTACTTCATGTCTCTGGGCCAATTCCACAGCTTTATGTTTAGGGGGAAAATTAGACTAAATGATCCCCGTAATCCACTTCTGATATAGAATTTCTGGATTCCCTAACCATTTCTTTAAACTTTCTAGTAGTGAATGAAATCAGGGTTGGAGTGTCACTTTTCTCATTCTCAGTCTTTCAAAACTTGGAAATAAAACAATATGGTAGAATTTGGAGAACCCAATGGCCCTGTGTATGAACCATAAGTGATTCCTTCACACAGTCACTACACCCACCGCCGTCCGTCATATGGTACGTCAACAGACGGGAGGAGGAGCTGATGAAGAGGTTCCGGGAGCAGCTGGAGGAGAGGACGCAGATGCTGCGGGGTGAGATCTGGAACCAGAACCATGCGCTGGAAATGTTGAAGGAGCAGCTCCAGTCAATGCAGGATTCCAAGTTGCAGGTCAGAGGCCAGTTCTATGTAAGTGGCGGAAGGGAGAGGAGAAAGGGACCTTGACAGTCTTCAAGGAGTTAGTCAATAGGGCCTGCTAATAGCAACAGCTGCTGCCTCCAGGGCAGCATGGGACATCTGGAATGATCTTCAGCAGGGACTTACGGCTTTGCTCCTTTTCTCTTGGCTGCAAGAGCTGGGATGGGCCCAGCCAGGCCCTGGCAGTGGCAGATGTGGCTCATGTACAGCCAAGGCTTCCTGTGGGCTGGCCTGTAGGCAGTCTTGCTCCATGACCAGCATGTCTTGTGCCCTAAGGAAAGCTGTGGCCTCTGAATAAGACCTTTGTGGTACTGTGTCCTTACAGATTCAGCCATCTACCTCACGCCACATTCGCAGTCCTGAGCCCCAGCCTTTGGAGCCAGTGCCCAAGAAACAATGCATTGGGCCGATGAATAGGTCCCTCCCAGACTGCAAGGGGGCCAGGCATTTCTGTGGTTCCTGTTCATCCTACTCCTTCCGATTCCCTGAGGAGCTTCAGCAGCCCTGTGACGCCTCTTCCCAGGTATGGAAAGCCTGTTTCATCTGTGTAGCTGAAAGGGGATTTCATTTTCATGAAAATGTGGGCTCAGCTGTTTCTCCTTGAGGGGCCAGTGGCTACCCAGTTGGCTGCAATTCGTTTGCCTGAGATAAAAATATATCCTGGCCAGCCAGACCTGGACACACACGCACATGTGCGTGTACATATGTGCTGCACCGCAGATTCTCACAGCCGGGAGCACGACTGCAGCTCGTGCCCAAACAAGGAGACAGTCACCCGAGAGGCGGCATTGCTGTTGTCTTCCACCCTTGGGAGAATGGAGTGTTTGTGTTGCATTTCTGAGAGGCTCTGTTATCTCTTTTCTTTTGACACAGCAGCCCGCTCAGGAGCTGGTGCAATACCTCCCACAGCAGGCGGGGCTGCAGGAGCAGTCACAGCAGCATAATGTTACTGTGGAAAACCGTGTGCTGCAAATACTCGTGCCAAGCCAACCCTTCGATAACACCCATATGTTTACGTCGACGCAGCACATCACGGTTCCTGTCCAATTAGAAGCTGAGCAACAGCCCTCCAGCAGCTATCATGGTGAAAACCCTGGGGGCCAGGAAGGCAGGAGTCATAGGTAAGAAGTGCATGGAATGGTAATAAGGGCTGAGGTCACTGCTCTCCCCTCGTGGCTGGACACCATACCTGAAACCATGGGCGACTTGCCCACGGGCACCCAAAGTCCCCTCATCCCAAGCAGTGTGCTCCCCCTCATCCTGCTCTGCGGCCACTGAACCCCGCCTCCACAGGCGTGGCGCATAGCCGAGCACGCCTTGATGGAACAGAGGCATCTCCATGAAAATAAAAGGACTAGATCAGGACGTCTCCAAGCTAGGGAATGAGCATGCCACTCTTGAAATCACTTGACTTCACGCACCCAAGCCCAGCCTCACAGCACAGGGTGTCTATAGTAAAGTCTTGAGTGTCCCCAGGTGAATGACTCCTGGCTCCTAGCTTCCTTCTTCCACTTCCCTGGGATCCGGTGGTCACAGTAGACCAGGTGAAGGGGTCTCCAGGGCACTGACGATCTCTATGGGGGAAGCAAGTGTGAAAGAGTTGCTAGATTGCCGTTGGATGCCTAGAGAGCCACATTTTCTGCTCAGGGATAAAATTTTTGGCTCCAAATGCCAGAGAAAGAAGGTTCTGCTCAACAATGAAGGGTTGTGTAGCACATTCTTGGCACCCAATAACTAGTTTTGAATGAATGCCAGTTCTCTGAGCACGTCTCCCAGAGCCCTCTGGATTTTCTTCTGCGTTCCTTTAGGATCAGTGTCCCTGACACGTGGGGTGCGTTAGTGCCATGTTTCCCACTGGCCTGATCATCCGAATCAACCTGAAGAGGTTGTTAACAGTACAGATTCAGAGTTTTGGATGATGCTCAAAAATCTCTGTTTATCACACGACCTCCAGGTTTAGGGTGATAGAGGGAGCCCCAGACTTACAGAAGGAAAACAGGCCTTGCAAGCTCCTCTCAGCCATGAGCTCCTTCAGTGACGAAGGGCACGTTCCTGAATTCGGGGTAGGTGAAGCGACACAAGGCCACAGAAGTTACCATCGTGGAAGAACCAGGACTGTCCAAGTAATAGAAATAAAACCACTTGATATAAATGACTGATTTTTCTTAATATTTACATTCGCTTTACTTTGGCAAATTGAGACTTATTCGGGCCAAAGTGAGAGTCCAAGCAAATGAATCCTGATTTAGCCACTCGAAGCATGTTCCTTGAGCACCTAGTGATGAGCAAGACAGTGTCTCCTGGGCCATCGTTCCTAGACCCGTGTCACTGTAACATGTTTCTTCTCTTACAGTTTTCTTCTTGAGGACCAGCAGGGGCCCTGCCTGAGTCCATTGCTCCTGGCACATAACCCAAGCTCTGAGATGATTTCTTCTACCGTCATCCCTCAGTGTCAGATAAGTTCTGACTCAAACTTAGTCATGCTGCAGATCCCAGAGGATTCCAACCAACTTTGTCAACAGCCAGAAGACCCACAGCATCACCTTTACTTCCAAGTTGAAACTTGGCCTTCCAGTGAGCAGGCCTCCCTGCAGGACCAAGTTACTTGGGTTCAGGTATACACCCCCTTCTCCTCTGCCCCCCGGCCCAGGTCAGGAAGTTCTGCACCGAGGCTGGACCCTTCCCCATATGTTCCGTGTGTGAAATCCACACTTCAAAGCTCAAAGAAATCTGAGGGTGGGTACCCACATGGGGTAGCAGTCACGGCTGAGCAAAAAGATTCTCTAGGCTTCCATGGAAAAGTGAGCTGTCCTCGGTGATATTAAAGGCAATCTGATTTGGAAACCTCTCACAAATATGTTTCCTGGGCAAAATGAGTCCTGCCATATGAGTCCTTCCACTGAATGAATGTGCAAGGTATCCATCCATGGGGTGCCCCGTATTTGGCAGGGCAGACCCCACCTTGGGGACCATCTGTCTTGGCTGTGTTGCTAGGGCAGTGGCGGGAGCTGGTCCAGATGGCAGTCACATAGCAGGTTTTACTTCCCGGGGACACTCCCAGCAGGCCCCTTGGGGACCACAGACTCTCCATCTGACTAACAGCATTTACGAAGGGTGTTTGTCGGGATTCTGGCTTTAGAGATCTTAATAGAACTTAACCTCTTAAAAAAAACTAACAACAAGGAAAAAAAACAGTAAACTAAGGCAGAATGAAGGGGATTGGATATTTTAAATGGCTATGATTAACTTCACATAGACCTCTTGACCAGCTGGGCCACCAGCCCTCCAGAAAGTTGGTCCATTAGAGGGACTGCCCACACGAAGACATCAGATGGTCAGTGGTCCTGTGGTTCAGTTAGCAAGCCAGGCTCTGGTGAGAGCCTTCCTCATGCCTGCTCTCAAGGCACTTACCCTCTGGACGGGCCCTGAGAGGCAGAGCAGGCTGAGCAGATGTCCCAGGGAAGTGGGGAAGGGAGGACCCCGCAAGGTTGCACAGATGGGAGAATGCAGTGGACCAGCCAAAGGTAGGACTGTGTTGGAGGCCCCCTGTCCACGAGACTTCAGGGGCTCCCCACACCCTGCTCGGGTTCGTCTTCTCCAAGCTCTGGACCCTCCCTCTCCCCGGGTCCCCAGACACCTTTGGCTTTCTGCCCCTAGCGCAGCCCTGCTCTTTCTGTCTCCTCTACCTTCTCCTCCACCCTCTTGAATTCCACTTGTTGAAATCTTATATCACCTTCAAAACCCAGCCCAAGGGGTCCCTCTTTCTCCAGCAGAAAAGATTCGCACAGCCCACTCCTTGGAACACCATCTGTGTGTCTGTCCCGCCTGCCCTGTCCACAGCCCAGAGTGGGTTGTTACCTCTCCCTGTCTCATTGCTCAAGTGAGCCTGGTAGCTGCCAGTCAGGCTCAGTGTGGAAGTCACCTAGCCTGAGCAGAATGGTGAGGGCCAAAGGTAGGGGCAGGGAGAGACCTTCTAAGGCCTCGGCTGGCCATGGCTGGTAGGGAACTGGACCGGGAGGGCCAGACACGGGGCCCAGTAGCCTTAGGCATTCAGACAAGTTTGGGAGAGCCCAGGACTGCTTCTGCTGGTCTTTAAGGCAAGATGCCATTGGGAGAGAGAAACAGGGGTGATCCCATTTCCTTAGCTCCAACTTCTGCCGGCACCTTGCAGGCTTGTGTTCCAAAGACCTGCTTCTCACTGGCTTGCTGACTCGGACTAAAGGGATTCTCCCACCGCTGCAAAATGGGCCCAGGCACTCTAGCAAAGGACTCCACTTTGTCCCCCTTTTTCCCGGCAGGTACCAACCCCTGAGACAGAAGTCCAGGGCTCTTCAGGTCTACAGATTATCCAAGACGACACGGAACACGGGCCAGGCCAAATCTGCTACTTCATGTCTGCAGCGCCGTCCAACTCGTACGAGTAGCAGCGCCACATGTACTTTCCTCTCTAGCCTCGAGAGAAGAGGGGGAGACAAGATGCTGAGGCCTGCATGACAAGGGGAGCTCCAAGGCGCACAGAGTCCCCTGGAGTAAGGGGTAGGGGGTGGGGTGGATCCTTTATTTTCTTTTCTGACAAGTTCTTTTTGTAATTGTTACTTGAGCACAACCTGTTCTTTGAAATCATGCTACAGAGGCAGCCTGTAATCCCTAGCGTGTGCTGCCCAGCCTCGCAGACACCGAATCTACCATGGGCAGGCAGGCTGCGGAGTCTGCTCAGGGTAGAAGAGCCTTTTGATGACAAGAAGTATTTTCCAGCATGGTTTGCAATCTAGTTGGAGCTGTTCCGTATCAGGCTGTGAAAATTCCGAGGCCTTGGCCTTGACGATCAAGGTCGGCACTTCCTCCACAGTCAAGCTGGGGAAATGCATGGAGAACAGCAATCCAACTGTGGAAAAAGCTGAAACCAGGTCAAAAGTTTTATGCTAAAGTACTCACGGCTTTGCTGCTTAATAAAAATTGTGTTTTACTACAACTCTCTGTGAACTTATAACTGACTTTTGGAACCTAGAAATGGTACCTGCCTTCCTGAGTGGCTGTGTGCCCAAGTCTTCTGGGTAGCTGAGGCCCAACACAGTTGGCCTGGGGCTACCCACTCTGTGTTGACTGTGCCAATGCCTAATACAGCCCGTGAGAGGTGAGCCTGGTTGCTCAAGGGCACAGTGCCCATTTGCTTTGCGTGCAGGTTCCTTCTCTTCTTTCTGGCAGGAGTACTTCCTGGAGGAAGAGTGATTTGCTCTCCGTCAAGCACCAAGGAGAGCATCTTCCCAGCTGTCTGCACAGAGGCGGGGAAGCAGGGGTGGGGGGGGGCTTGGATAACCTAGCCTGAAGTCATCATGTGCCTTGAATGTCAAGTCTTAAAGTAATGAACCATTGCAGGAAGAAGGCAAAGGAAGCCCCAGTCCCCAGTGGCAAGTTACAATAAAGGGGACAGTGAGGCCACATACCCACAGGAGAAGCTTGACACCCTCCAGGTAGCCTGATCTCTACCAGGGTGCTGTGGACTGAATGGGTCCCCCTCAATTCACATGTTAAAGCTCTACCGCCAATAGGACGGTATTTGGAGGTGGGGCCTTTGGGAGGTGATTAGCTTTAGATGAGGTCGTGGGGGTGGTGCCCTTATAGTGGAATTAGTGCTCTTAGAAGAAGAGACACAGAGAGCTTGCTCCCTCTCTCACCTTGTATGCACAAAGAGGCAGTCACATCAGCTCACAGCAAGATGGTGGCTACCTACGAGCCAATAGAAGAGGTCTCAGAATAAAACCTACCTTGCTATCACCTTGATCTTGGTCACCTTGACAGCCTCTAGAACTGTGAGAAATAAAAATCTGCTGCTGAAGCCACCCCCACCCCCCAGCTGTAGTATTTTGTTATGGCAGCCTAAGCTTCGCAGCCATTGGGAAGAAGCAGCTGCAGGCCCAGTCACTTGTCAGAGTGCCTCCTTGGTACGTTCAGGTACATCTCCCATTGTGTCAGCACGTGCAGAGCATTTCCAAGAACCAGTTCTCTTGGGCTGCCCCACAGAGATGGAAGCAAAGGTTAGGGTCATTCTTGGTACCCTCTTTGACTTTGGATGGGTAGAGGTGGAAGTGGCTGGTGTTCTGGGATGTTGGCAGGGACTCTGTCGCCTCCTTGTCTCGGGAGGCCATGGGACCACCATACCCCCTCCTGCCCGACACTACAGGAAGGACCACATATGTACATGGCCACGCCACGCTTGTTAAAGAGAGTGATGAGAGATCACAAGGCAGCAAGAGGCACTGCTTTGCTGGCATGCAGAGTGGCCCAGGCTCGGGGTCAAGAACTACCTCTAGACCGTGGGGTGGCGGGGCGGGGCATTCGGGCAGGCAGGCTCCTTCCAGCTACTCAGCTGGTAGCATTCCAACCTTGGGGACAGCTCGGGGGCAGCTCACAGGCTGACTCTGCAGCGTCAGTAGTCTCCCTAGCCAGATCTGGTGTTTCTAACAGAAGGATTTGGTCCTGCTCTGTTTTTTCCCTTTACATGGAAAGGAGAGGCGGTCAGGCAGGCCCTAGAGTAGTGCAGTCCCGAGACACACAGCTGATGCCACTTTCTACCGTGGACAAGTCGCTGAAGCTCTCTGGCCTTTGTTTCTCCATCAGAAAAAAAGGAGAGAGGTGGAGACAGTGCCTTTCCTACGTAGCTCCCGGAGGAGATGATGATCAATGGCTTTGTAGAGCCTTCAGGAGAGGCACTATAAAAGCTGACTAGGCGGGATGCATTCAGTTGGGGTTATTGTTTGAATTCCAGGTTTCACCACCCTCTGGATTTCAGACAAGGCTCTGCCTCAATCACCAGCTTAACTCCCGGCTCAGCCCCCAAGCCAGGTTGCCAGAGGGTCAGAGGGGCCAGCTGCCCAGTTCTGCGGTTTTCCAAGGATCCCCACAGGAGTAACTACGAGGCTGCCCCATCTCAGAATGGGGAAAGTTGAGGGCACAGGGGCTAAAAGCCCAGAACCAGTGCTCATGTGCTGGCAAGTCCCATCGTGAGTTTGGATACGACTGAAGTCAAAGCGTGGTGAGTGTGTTCTCTCAGTCAGTTCCGGGCCCAGCCCCTGCTCCGAGGCATTCTTGGTACTCCTGGCCGAGACCTTAGACTTGGCTGCCTGGGCAGACCAGTGCCTTTAACTGGGATCAGTCTGTACTTTCTTTTCGCTTATCTTCCCAGGCACAGCCCTAGAGTGTCTCCTGATGATTGTAGCCCGGAAGAAAGTTGTCAGCCCTCAGGCTCTGGGAGAAGCAGGGCTGACCAGGCCAAGAGATGCCAGTGTCCTCAAGAGGGTCAGGGGTGGCTTTAGCAACAAAGAAATGAGAAACTGGTGACACTTGCACGCACTCCAGATCATGAACTGAGTGAGGGGTGGGTTCTGTCCCAGCCTTGCCCAGGGCAGGAGAGAAGTCTGGGCATGACTTGTGTCAAGAAGACTGGTCATGGGACAAGCTTCCAAGGCCACAGTTCCATCCGGAATAGCTGTGGCTGTCCCCATGGTCTGTGCTAAACTGCTCCAGGAGGTTCTGGGGACTCTGCAGCCCAAACCACAAGTGGACGCTACACCCGGAGCTACTCAGGACAAACGTTTTCTGTCCATCATGCTCCCTCCTGGTCCCACGGGCCACACGCACACGGTGCACAGCTCACACAGCCACCTCGCCTTTACTCTCAGACTCTGCAGATGAATGAGACCAGACCCTTCCAGCAGCCCTAGAGCAAGCAGATCCCCAGGAAGGGGACGCCCACTCCTAGCACCCCAGCCTCGGCCACCCAGGTCCCCTTCCTCGGTGGCCTCAGAGAGGCAGCAGCGTTCAGCCGCAGGCCTTGAGCACCGTGACCCACATAGCACTCGATGGCTGGGCACGTGGCCTGGGACACGAGGGCTGCTATCCCCAGAGTTTCCTGGCCTTGCTGCATGCGTCTGCTGGACAGCCTTGCCCTCACCCCAGCTGCCTGGCCCACACCAGCTTCGTCCTTGGGGGAGGGAGGGGCGGAGAGACAGAGTGCCCAGAGCATCACGATCTTGTGGGCACGGGGCTCCTACAGCAGAAGTGGGCCCAGACACAGTCCAGGATCCCAGAACTTAGCCTGCCTTCCCTCGACACTGGCACCAGCAGCCCCAAGTTGCAAAGCGGGCAGCCCCTCGCAAGGAGGTCAGCAAGGTGGACCCTGACCCAGAGCATCATTGCCTTGCCGTTACCCCACAGGACCTCAAGGTGGCTTGCTGAGGATTTCTTTACCCCTCTAGCACGAAGCCGAATTGGCATCCCCTGTCTGCAAAATTATGGGGGTTGCATTTCTCTGGGGGTTGATAGGGTGGAGGAAGTTGGAGGAACACGACAGAGCTGCCCCTGCTGCCACACGTGGCAGACCTTCCAGACACAGCTGCCATGACCCCCGCCCCCATCAGCTCTCCCCCAGGTGGGCAGCACAAGGTCCTCACTGAGTAATATTCCAAGCACAGACTTTAACGGCTGAATATTCATGTGGTTTCTATGTCATCAAATATTTATAAATGTTCCTATTCCCAAACGACTTTGGTAATAAAGAAGGAAGAGTCATTGAAACGCCAGCCCTGAGCCATGCTCTTCCTTGCCTGCATCGGCAGGACACAGCACAGCACCGGCCAAGGCCCTCCATGGTGTCTCGAGTGTTCCAAGTACTTTGAAGGCAATGAAAGTGAAGGCGGCCTCTGAACGTTCTGGGCTGTGAGTGTTGTCCACTTCGGCCAAAATCCCTGGGAAGGAAAGATTGAGGGAGAAAGGTCAGGCAGAAGAGAAGGGGCTGAGGTGGGCCTGGGGCCGCAAATTCCATCCCCATCTCTCAAAACGGGCCCCGACAAACATAACAAAGACTCCAGTTTGTAGCTAGGACCCAATTAAATGTTCCATAGGGCATGGGAAATCATTGGCCTGTTCTGTTTTCACGACTAAGCAAGACAGTGTTGAATGGCTCTCCATTGCTTATCAAATAAAGCCCGAGTTCTCAGCCTGGCGTGGCCCGGCCTCACCCTTCCTCCACAACTGCACGGCCCTCTGCCCGTCACACACTGCCCCTGGCCTCGTGGAACCGCTGGGTTGGACACAAGCCAGGGCTTTCCTGCCCTCATGGATTCGTCTCTCTTCTCTACACCTGGAACGCGCTCCCCTCCCGTCTCTGCATTTCCGAGCTTTGCCCTGAGGCAGAGCCTGGCCGGAAGGCTCTCTCTGCTCCCCTGTCCGCCTGTCCCTGCTCAGCGGGCAGAGAAGCTGGGGCCCCCAGAGCACAATACCTGGCGGACCGAGCCTTCTCTCTACACGTGTTCCAATGAGTATCTTCAGCCAAGGTCCTTCCAGTTACCTGGAGAACGTTTCACAAAGAAAAGCAGCTGCCTGAGGCAGGATCTTCGAGTGACAAGCCACGCTGGTGAGGCCCACGAGCCTTCTCGGGCAAACTCCCAGCAGGCCGTCCTTGGGGCCAAAAGGCAGCCCACCTTCTACTGAGCTCAGGTGTAAGTTTTCTTAAGCTCCTGAACATTAGCCTGCCAGCTTGCCGCCCTTCCTCAGGCTTCGTCCTCAGGCAGGGACTCAGAGATGAGGGCGGGCAGAACCTGCCGTGGGGCCACAGTCTTGGCCCCTGAATCACCATTTTCCAATGGGACTCAGCGGAGGGCTTGGTGGATGAGAGAGCCGGGAGGAAGTCGTGAAGCGCGAAGCATTGCCCTGAGTTGGCACGTCCCTTTGTGGCCCAGGCGAGGCAGGAATACTGCAGGGAGATGGGGGGGGGTGGGGAGAGAGGAGTGCAGGGTGGGGTGGCAGTGACAACTAAATGCCAAGAAACTCCCGGAGCCGTGGATGTTTCCTGCCCAGATGGAGGCCCTGACCCCAAAGGTCAAAGGGTAATTAACCACACAGTCACCTTGTTGATGAAACAAAACCCACACCCCTGGAGAATCAAAACATGTCAAAGGCATGGAGGCAAAGGTCAACAGACAGGACAGACAAATTGTAGTATTTAGTACTGCGCATGCAAGTATTTAGAGGTTAGCCTGCCAGCCTGGGGGGAGGGCAGGTGGGAGAGGGGCTGGAAGTTCAGCTGAACCGGGGTGTGATTTCAGCTGATAACAGGGTGCAGGTCTCCGGGAAAGAGCTGGGCTCACGGGGAGATTTACACCCAGAACCTTGGAGCACGTGGTCCACCAGAAAAGCCAGACTTCGTGCATAGAGGGGCGTCTATGGACAGCAGGGCACCCGGAAAGGACAGCAGCTCCCTGGCAGCCACCCTTGAGGCCCACCTCCACCTCGACTACTGCACTTCCCCCTCCCCAGCTCCTAGCCCCCACTTGGGAAATGACCATGGCTCCCAAACCCCAGTACCCCACCCTGTTTTCCCCGCTGGCCACTGAACCCTTCGATCCAACTGCATATGGGACGTCTCCCTGTGGATGTCTCCTGGGCACCTCAATGTCAATGCAGCCAAAAACCGGCTCTTCAGCATCTCCGGAAAACAGCTCCCCTCTCAGGGACAGGCACATCCATCCTCTCAGTTACCCACGCCAGGAGTCAGACATTGGTGCCACTAACGCACAGTAGGGGGCAGGGAAAGTGTGAATGAATGAGGGAGTGAATGGATGAACAGATGACTGGATAGTTGACGTTGTCTTGTGTTCCCAACATGAGCTGGGCACACAGGAGGCATCAGGGAAGATGTATTGAGCAATGGGCTTCTCCTCTCCTCCAGAAACTTCCCAGGCCCCCGCTTCAGCAAAACACCTTTCCAGGTTCTGGGTACGTAGCTCTAGGGTCCTTCTAGGGTCCCTCTAGGTCAGGGGCAGCATGTGAGGCTATATCCCATGGTACTAGTCTCAGAGGGAAGGTGGGATGGCTCCACAGGGCCAACACATAGGTTGGGCTTCTTGGTACCAGTTTTCTGTACCTTAGGGTGCCCAAGAACACCTAGTATGTGATTGCATTTCCCAGAGCCCAGACATGAACCAGGAGCGCAGGACAGGAACGCACGAAGGAGGTTCCTTTATCTCTGTCTTAGGGCTCATGGTTTCTTCAGTTCCTGCCCCACACACTCCACCACCAGCCACCTGGTGGTGCCTACAGTAGACTCCAGCTTGGGTAGGCAGCATCATTTACCTCCAGGGCCTTGGGAGGCATAGAGCAGGCAGGAGGGCCCCTGGACCTCTGGCCACCCAGCCCCCAAACTTTAGGCGGGGCTTGGTCAGACTCATTTCTTGTCGTCTCTTGCCCCCTGGCGTATGGTCGCAGTATTGCCGCTCCCCAGTGGGCTCCCTTGTGACCAATTCAATTAATATTTCCTGAGCACCTACATTGGGCCAGGCTCTACGCTGGACAGAATGCTACTCTCAAGATTTCAGTCCAGCCCTTGGTCAGCTCCCTGGTATATCTCGCTTCTGTACTCTCCAAACGCCCTCGGAGCCATGATCCATCATATCATCACTCCCTGTCCCCTCTTTCCCTCTTTCCCAATTGACTGGCAAATCCCCAACCTTGGATGAACCCAACTATTTGTACTCTGTGCGCCTGCACTTAAGCATCTCTGTGCTGCTAGAGAGAATCACACAAGCTGGCGGGTTGTACAGCCTCACCCGGGCACACCTCACTGTGCAGAAGGACTTCTGTGTTTTGTGTTTTTCCAGTCCATTCTCAGAATGGTGATTTGCTCTCTCCTCCAAGTCCCCATGTGTCTTTCCACTTCCCTCCTGCTTGCCTTGTCCATATTCAATTTAGAAATGAGAACATATGGAATGGAAATTCTCTCACCATACCATCACCAAGCATATTAACCTGCCTTCCTCTATAACCAACATTTCCTCCTCTCCTCGAGCTAAAACAGTGGACATCTCCCTTCTCTTTTCTAAGGCTGATGCCTTCTCTGTACTCTAGATCCCATCCCCTCCCACTTGCCACTCCGTCCAGCATCACTGGATTCCCTCTCTCTACTCAACTAGTCCCCTCACCATGCAAACGTGCTGTCATCGTTCCTGTCTTAAAAAAAAAAAAATCATCTCTCGACTCCCACCTCCTTCCCCAGAAAGTGCCACATTTTTTTCCTTCCTTTACAGGCACTTGTCTGCAGGTACTGTCTTCAATTCCTCTCTCTTCCCAGTGTAGTCATCAACACACTTGAATTCAGCCTCAGCTGCCCCCACTCCACTGAAATTTCTCTTACCATGGTCGCCTATGAACTCCATGTTGCCAAGTTCACCCTTCATTTCTCTGCCCTAGTGTTACTCTGGCTCTCAGCAGTGTTGATTCACTGGACAACATTTCCTGTTAAACACTCCCTTCTCTAAGATTCTAGGACACCTCACTTCTGTTTACCCCACCTACTACCTCACTGGCTCTTCCTTCTCACTCTCCTTTGCTGGTTCTTCCTCCCGACTCCTAAACTTGGGTCTTGGATTTTTCCCTACCTCCTTTCACACACTACGTGATCACATCCAGTCCCATAACTTTAAATCACACACACACCACACACACACACACACACACACACACACACACCACACCACACCACATTTCTTCACCGAACCAGACTCATATATGCAACTGCCCCATAGTCTTCCCTCTTTCAGTAGCTGGAACCCCTCGTTCCCCCAGTTCTATAAGGCAGCAATCTGATGTTATGGGCTGAGCTGTGTCCTCCAAATATTCATATGTTGAAGCTCTGACCGCCAGGACCTCAGAATGTGACCTTATTTGGAAATAAGGTCATTGCAGATGTAATTAGTTAAGCTGAGGTCATACTGGGGTAGGCAGGCCCTCATCAACTATGACTGTGTCCTTATACAAAGAGGAAATTAGAGCACAGACATACAGAGAGAGAACATGTGAAGATGAAGACAGAGATCAGGGTGTTGCTTCTACAAGCCCAGGAACACTCAAGATGGCTGGTAAACAATTAGAAGCTGGGAGAGAGGCCTGGAACACGTTCTCCCTCATGGCCCTTAGAAGGAACCAACCCTGCCCACACCTTGATCTTGGACTCCAGCTCCCAGAACTGGGAGACAATACATTTCTTATTTAAACCACTGTTGTGGACTGAATTATGTACCCCCCCTCCAAATCCATATGTTGAAGCCCCAACCCGCAATGGGACTCTTTTTGGAGAGGAGGTCTTTAGGGAAGTAATTAAGGTTAAATGAGGTTGTAAGGGTGGGGGACTAATCCAATAAGCCTGGTATCCTTAGAGGAAGAGGAAAGGACACCAGAGATTCCTCTCTCACTGCGCTCACACAGAGGAAAGGCCATGTGAGGACACAGGGAAAAGGTTACCATCTGCAAGTAAGGAAGAGGGCTCTCAGCAAGAACCAGATTTGCCACAGCACCTTGATCTTGGACTTCCCAACCTCCGGAACCATGAGAAAATAGATGCCTATTGTTTAAGCCCCGCAAGCCTGGTACTAATGCTCTTGGGATCAGCCTTAACTACTTTCGTTTTCTAAACTCTCTATATCCACTCAATAGCCACGTCTTGTTGGCTCGACTGCCAAAATCCATCTGCTGCTCCTCACCTGCGAACTGCCCACCACCGTCTCTCCCGTGCCTCACTGCTAAGACTTCCTCACTGGTCTCCTTACTTCCATTCTTGCTTCTTACAGTCCATTCCCTACACCACTTCCAGAGTGGTCTTTATACAATGTAAAGCTGATCACATCACTTGCTTACTTCAAACCCTCCAATGCATTCCATTGTACTTAGAGAGATTGTGAGCCCCTTGCAAAGTCCTCTAGGGTCCCTGCCCTCTCTTTGAACTCCTCTCCTGTCTCTGCCCCACCCTTGCTCACCAGGCCCCAACCACGCCAGCCTCCCTTATGGCCCTTGAACATCAAGCACTTGCCAGAAATGCTTATCAGCTAATACCCCCTTACGTGGCTCACTCCACCTCTCCCTTTAGGTCTCAGTTTAAATAGCTCCTCCTCAAAGCGGAAGTTGCAACTGTGAGTGGGATCTGTTTCCATTATATTTTCTAGCTGGTTATTGCTGATTAATAAAAAAGTTGGGTGTTTTGGGTAAAACTGTCTTGTAACCATCCGCCTTGCTAAAAAGATTTCTTAGTTAATCATCTTTAGCTTTCCAAGCAAGCAATCATAGAATTTGCTCTTAATGATGCACCTTTGCCATGTATCGTTTTCCATATGTATGCCTCTTGTTTCTTGTTCTAATGTTACTATATTATTTTAACTATAATCCTCTCCCCTCTCATAAATGCTCCTAACAGCACTAATTAGATCCATGTGTACTTAGATATTATTTTGTTGAATCAATAAGTGAATTAATGGACTTAAACATATTGAATAAATAACTATTTGCCTTCTGCCCCTGCTTCTGAACTGCAAGTATCATAGAGTGGGCTCAAGGCTGATTTCCCACTCTCTCCAGAGCCCAGGAAACAGGGTGGACAAGCATTAGATGTATATTGAAAAAAAAAGTGGAAGACATGGAGATGCTCTAATGGAAGCATGTAGTAGTTTGTTGAGTGGAGGTAACAACGACGACAAGACCCTTTCTAGCTAGAAGGGGAGTCCCAGGTGCAGGCCTCTACTGGATCTCAGCTCCAAATGAGTGTCACCGGTTGGAAAAGGGGGGCTGGTGGACATTACAGGGAGAAGAAACCTCCACAGCAAAGGCCTGGGAAATTTATTTTTTTCCTGAAACTATAAAGCCATAAAAAAAAAACCTAAGAAAAAAAATGTATGAAATATCTTTCTGATCCCTGGATGGATGAGGTTTTCTATGTTTAAAAGAAATAGAATCACAAAGGGACAACAAGAAGATATGCAACAATAAAAGGCAAGCGAGAGTGTAAATACGTACAAAGGGCATATGTTCATCAAGGAGAAAAAAAGGAAGATTGCAGCCAAAAAATGAGAATATACAGATAATTCACGGTAAAGAAAAGGAGAATGGTGAAAGAAAGTGTGAAAAATTGAGCATGATAGAAATGTAAAATAAAACTATGAAAATTTTTTAAAATTTATTTATTTATTTATTTTGGCTGTGTTGGGTCTTCGTTTCTGTGCAAGGGCTTTCTCTAGTTGCGGCAAGTGGGGGCCACTCTTCATCGCGGTGCGCGGGCCTCTCACTGTCGCGGCCTCTCTTGTTGCGGAGCTCAGTAGTTGTGGCTCACGGGCCTAGTTGCTCTGCGGCATGTGGGATCTTCCCAGACCAGGGCTCAAACCCGTGTCCCCTGCATTGGCAGGCAGACTCTCAACCACTGCGCCACCAGGGAAGCCCATAACTGTGAAATATTTTAATAAACTTTGCAAAGAAAATTAAACTACCGTATTTTTTTTTTTTGCCGGCAAAAGCAAGGTGAAATGAATACTTTTACACACTGGGATTTGGACCAACCTTGTTGTATAGCAGCTCAGCTCTTCAGGATCAGACCCTGTAAAAGTTTATATTTTTAACCAATAATTTTACTGCTAGGGACCCATAATTCTACTTTTTTTTTTTTTTTTTTTTGGCCATGCCTCGTGGCTTGTGGGATCTCAGTTCCCCAAGCAGGGACTGAACCCGGACCACGGCAGTGAAAGCCCAGAATCCTAACCTCTAGGCCACCAGGGAACTCCCCATAATTCTACTTTTAAGAAACAGATGCATATTCTCATTTACATGAGGACGCAATGACCAAGAGACCCTTAAAAGCAGAGGCTGGGTAGAATCTGCCTTTAATCCACACCTTCCCTTATTCACAAGAAGCACTCAGTGGTTATTTATTGAGCTAAATTAAGCTGAAAAACGAATAGCAGTCTAAAACAATAGACTCCTCGTTCTGTGTTAGCTACCTCCTACTCATTCGAAAATTCACCAAAACTTAACTGCTAGGAGTGTCCCCCAACTAATTCGAGCATGGATGAATCAGAGAGATCAGTAGACTTGACACACCATTCCTAATACCAGATCCATAGGCGATGCTTGACAATCTAGGTCACTCACTTTTCTTCCTCCTCATGTAAAAAAAAGAAAAGATGCATATCTATATTTTTAAAGAAAGATATTCATTTGCAGCATCATTTACAATAATGAAAACTAGAAAAAACTTAGGCCTCCAATTCCCTGAGGAATGGTTAGGTACATTTTGAAACCTCCATGCAATGAAATTGTATTCATTTAAAAATATGGCAAATCGACAAAAGTTATTTAATAAAATTCAACTTCTATTTCGGATTAAAATAACAAATACTAGTGAACTAGGACTAAAAGGATTCTTCCTCGACATGATATATTAAATGTATCTGAACCAATGGTAAATGAAACATTGGTATGCATAGTGAATCCCCAGAGGGGTTGCCATGAAGGCCAAGCTCAGGACATTGCAGTGGGATCAGAACAAGAAACAAATGGGAGGCATATTGGAAAGAAAGAGATATATTTATCATCATTTTCAAATTCTATGATCACCTACTTGGAAAACTACACCTGATTAAGAAACGTTTTTAGTCAGACAGATGGATACAAGAGAATTTTACAAAAATCAGCACTTTTCTCATAAACCAGTAATAACTAGCCAGAAAAAAGATTCCATTCACTAGTGCAACAAATATATATACATTACATATTATATAATATATGCTAATATATTATATGTTATGTAAAATGTATAATATATACAATAGAATAGATATAACATTATATAACATATGTTAACATATATGTTATATATTTATACACACACTCTACATAAAATATTAAAACATATGTAGGACATATAAGAACAAAACTTGAAAACCTTACTGAGGAACGTGACATAAGATTTAGGAAAATAAAGAGAAATACCATGAGCTTGATTGAAAAGATTTATATTGTAAAGTTATCAGTTCTCTCCAAATTTAATGCATAAATTTAATGCAGTTACAACCATGATATCGATGCTATTATTTTTCTTTCGTAACTTTATGAAACTATTCCAGAGTTTTGATAGAAGAGTAAATAAGCAATAATGAAATTATGGTGGGAGAGAAGTAGATATGATTGGGCGCAGAGGGTAAGAGGGTACTTGCCCCAGCCTATATTAACAGGTGTGTTAGAGCTACACTGGTCTTAACGGTGTGTGGCTGACATAGGAGGAGATGGACTAGACCAGAAACGGAGCCAAGGATATATAAGAAGGGCATGGCAGGACTGGCACCTCAATCAGTGTGGCGTAGCTGTGGCTTCAGACTTGCTTTAGAGATGAATCTTCAGGGTGGCTCTCTGGTCAGTAGTGGGGGGTGAATCTTGAAGGCTGAGGGAATATTAACTGTCTATATCAAATATATGCTGGGGAGGGGAGGTTAATTAACATAGCTATTATAGGGGCTCAAGTCCCCTAAGCCACCCTTTCTCTCCAACCCGGATGGAGAAATGATGATGTTTTACAAACAGATTAAACAATTAGAAAAAATACAGCTAATCCCTAGCTTAAGTATTAAACCAGATTCAATTCTGGACAGATTAACAATTGACATGTTAAGTAATGAAAACGTAAAAATGGTGGCATGAGTCAGTTTTGGAAAAAAAATGTTGAGGGTGGAGAAGGCCTTTGCAAGCATGAAAGCAAAAGGAGAACATGGTCAAATGCCAAGGATGAGTGTACCAGTGAGGCCACAACAGCGTTGTTTCCAATGGAAAGAGAGCAATGGGAATTGGAATCAGAAAGAAGTGGGAAATCGGGAAGCTTTGGTTCAGTCATACGCTTTGTCAATGCAAGGGATGCCCGCAAAGTCATGAGATCTTGTCAAGGGGAAAAAGCAGTGGAAGAAAGCACACAGAGGGATAAATCCCAAATACTAAAATGATTCTCACCAGGCGGTGGGATTATAGGTGATTTTTAACTTTCTATTTTATACACGTATGTTTGCCTTAACGTTTTTATAATGTGCATACTATGACTTGTATAATCAGATAAAAACCAAAGTAAATTAACAAAAATCTTTACATTGCATAAACCAAATGATGTAGATTTGGATTTATAGAGTGAAAAACAGGACGGCGATATATACAAAGTTTAATAATGGCTTTGTCTGTGAGTGGTTCTTTCTAAAATTGCCGCAATGGGAGCATATTATTTTTATAATCAGAACTAAGAAAAATATGTACATTTTCTGGGCTAGATGGTAGGAAATGAGATGAGAGAGGCAAGAAGCCAGGGGTTGGGAAGGAGCCCAGAGTGGGGAGAGGCGGCCTCACCTGAACTTATCTTCTCCCACTGCTCCACACTGAGCTCCTGTCACCTCCTCGTGGCCTTAGTTCCACAAGGATCAGGTGACCGGCAGCACAAGACATGGAGCGCTGTGTTTGGAGGAGACAATTCCATACTGAAGCCAAGCGGTCGTGTAGCTTGAAACTGCGCCCTGAGGTGGGGAGGGGCATGGTGGAAGGTCCTATCTCTCACCACAACCAGGAAAGTGGATGAGAGACTCCTTTCATTTCCAGGAACCAATGGCCATGGGGACCTGGTGGAGAGGCGGTGCCGAGGTAGTTAATCAAATGTGACCAGCTAGATGAACTACATTCCCCGAGCAGCAGTCCAACGTGGACTAGCCTCTGGAAATCATAAAGCCTGTTTTAGGGCTTACAGGCTTTTTTTTTTTTTTAAACCAAAACATTATTTAAAGAAAGGCCACCTCCCCAATATTCCTGGTGACTCAGAGGACAATGGTGTGTGGGAAAACAATGCCGTCAGCAAGTCTCAGTCAAAAGGTGATTCAGGAGAGCTGGCCTCAGAAGCAAGTTTACTTTAATTAATTTTACTTATATTTTCCTTTTTCTGTAAACACCAGAGAGATCTATGATAAAAATAAATGTCTGATGACGTCTAAAATAGCTCTCTCAGTAAGTACAAAATAAAAATTGTGTGTGCTAAAAAAGCATTGTATCGTGTCCTAATGGGCGGCATGGCTTAATTGCTAGCTCGTGCAATTGGTGTCATCTTAGATTTGATGGAATATGGTCTATATTGTGCTTATTTACTAATGCGCTGTCTTCCCTCGCTGTAACGTCCGTGAAGGTGAGGCCTTTAGTTGACTTGGGTCACTGCTGTGCCCTCAGCCTCCAGAACATACCTGTGCATAGTGAGTGCCCAATAAACATTTTCCGTAAACTTTGAACAGAGAATTCCAGGCAGAGTGAACAAGAGGTGCAAACATCCTGAGGCAGGAACAGGCTCCTGGTGCTCCTAGAATAGCAAAGAGGCCACTGTGGCTTGAGCAGCGTGTGGTCTGACCACCACAGTTGTCATTCGACCTCTAGGATCCTTCATCAGCGTCCTCTTCCCTAAAGTGTCTACTGAAGACAAGAGGCTGGTGGCTCGTGGCACCTCTGATTCCTGGTGAACATTCCTATCAAGTCAGTGGCTCCAGGAGGCTCAATCCCTTCTGAAAACATGATTCTGGCTCCCCAGCCCCAATCATCAGAGTCAGGGACAAGGAATGTATTTGGACTTGAATTTGGAGCCCTCAAGCATGGTTGTCGCAACTTGTGTGATCATGGTATCCAGAGAGGAAAGGCGTGTGCTTGCTGGGAACCATGATTGCAGTCACCATGCCCACAGTGTCCAGGAGAGGGCAGCAGGGAAAGTGAAGTGCACGGGGGCTGAGGGCCTTGGGAGCTTATCTGCTTAAGCATCTTTTCCTGACTTAGGCTGTGTGTGTGTGTGTGTGTGTGTGTGTATGTCGGGACAAAAGGAGCGTGTGGGTATGATGAGCTATATAATGGCCACCCAGCCCTGGCTTTGGTTCCTCAGCCCTAGACAACCTGGCTAGCCCAGGTAACCCTGTTCAGACCCCTCAGGAGCCCTGTCCCAGGTCTTGAGATGCTTTTGCTGGCTCCTAGGCTTTCTGAGGACCTCACGTGCTGGCTCATGTTACAGTCCATCCTCTGGGAGTCCTCTGCTGGGGTGTATGTGTGTGAGAAAGGGGGAGGGCACTTGCCGAGCAGAAAGTCAAGATCAGAGCAGTGTTTCTGAAAGTGTGGCTCACCCGGGCCCCACATGCACATCACAGAGCCACCAGCACGCTGGATATTGGGTAAGCACGCAGACCTCGGGGTCCCCATCAGGCCTATTGTTTCTGTATGGGATACAGAGCAAGCCATGAGAATTGCCATGATTAAAAAGCATCCCAGAGGATTCTTGTGCATCATAGTCTTTGAGAAATACTGGTCTGGGGTTCTTCTACCCCTAGTCAGGGCAGATGGCCAAAGGGAAAATGATTGGTCAGTGAAAGGGAGGAAATTCCACTACCAGGGCAGGAGTGCCAGAGACCTCTCAGCCACTGAGGGATATTTTCTTCCTCTTTACAGAAGGACCGACCTCTAATCTCAGGCAGCTCCTCAGCTGTCCTCAAGCCCCCAGGACCCGCAGACCCTGGCTCCCCAAGGAACACTCTGGGCCACATGGCGGGGAGTTCTCAGAGGCAGTGCGACACCAGCTGCTCTGATCCCCCTAGACCTGCAAGCTCAAGGTCAACAGCCTCTCTTCTTGTCCCACTTCCCCTGCCAGAGTTTGTCAGAAGAGCATCAGGACTTGCTGGGACCGTTCCAAAGCCCAGGGTGAGGGTAGTGCTGGTAAAGGTAGCAGATTTCCAGGCTGGATGAAAGAAATCAACCCAGAAGCACCCACTGTGCCAGGCCATTCGCCCAAGACTAGTGTAATTTTGTACTTAACATTGATTGAGACCCCTTGAACCAGGTGCTGTGCTAAAGTCCTGGCTTGCCCTGTCTCGTTCAGTCTTCACATGGATTTTTGAAACTGAGATCTATTATTATTCCCATTTTTCATATGAGAAACCTGAGGCCTGGAGAGGTAAATTCACTTGCCCAAGGCACCCAGTTAGCAAATAGAAAGGCTGACTTTGAACCTAGATGGTCTGACTCCAGCACTTGTGCTCCTAGCCAGAAATGGTGGAAGACATGGGGATGCAGGAAGCTTAGAGATGTGTTGTGTGATCAAGGATGAGGTTGTGAGAAGATGCAAGATGAAGTGAGGGGCAGGCAGGGGTACTGAAGGGGATGTAAGTGGTCTAGAATAGGAGCTAGAGTAGGAGCTGGGAGAGGAGGAAGGGAGGGACAGCAGATGGAGTCCAGTCTGAGTGGGAGGATGGGTAGTATTGGAGTGGAGCTCAGGAGCAGATCATGAACCAGCTGACGGTTGGGGAATAGATGAGGGATGTCATCGGGGGCTGTTCTGAGGTCAAGGCCAGGAAGAAGGTGAAGGTCAGTGCTGGGGTTGGAGTGGGGAGACTCTGGGGGAGTGATTGAAGCTCTCTATTGCCACCATGAACTGGCCTGGGGTGAGAACCCCACCAGGCTGGGCTTAGAATCGGTATGAGGTAACAGTCAGTGTTCCTGTCCCCCTTCCCAGCTTTGCACCTCTACCAACTGCCTTGTTAGGTCTTCTCCATGTTTGCTAATTTATTGTCTCTCTCCTCCAACAAGAAAGGAAGCAGGGCAGAAACTTGGTCCATTTGATTCACCTTTATGTCACCAGCAGAAGGCAGAGTGCCTGGAACATAGCAGGTACTCAGTAAATGCTCAGGGGCAAGGCTCAGGGAAGGGATGACGAATTAGCACATGGGGTGTGGCTCTCGCTAGCGTGTAGGTTCAGGAGAGGTGACCTCCAGGACAAGTGAGTTTGAAGGAGGCGTGAGGCTCTGGGAAGAAGTGAAGCTCACAATGAGGTACCCCTCAGGTTCACAGAGTCCAAGGAATGGAGTGAGGGGTCGGGCAGGAGGTAAGGCTCCAAAGGCTCTGGTACAAGAGCTGCTTAAATATGTGCCTTCTCAGTGACTTCAACATCCACGTAGATGATTCCACTCCTTGGTCTCTCAGTCCATTGACCTATTCTCCACCAATGCTTTTCCCCTTCTCCCTACGTACCGCAGCCACTTACTCCTCTGGTCATATCCTAATACCTTGCCTTATCTGTCACCATCACCCCTGCATAATCACCATTACATCCTGCTTTCTGAAAGTCAGCTCATTCCTTTTAGTACTACAAGAACTCCAACAATCCTCCAACTCCAACCACCCACAGGACCCTTCAACCGGTCCCACTGTTTTTTTGTTTCTTTTCACTGTCTTTCACCAGACCTTGACTCTATCTTTACCTTCCCTAATTACACAGCCCCAAATCCATGATCAATCATCATCATTTCTCTCTAGAGCCCACATGAAACTCCTATGTCCCACTGCCATTTCTTTGTACTCAGCTAGCAAAACTCAGCCCTGATAAAATCCAACTTTCCACCTACTCTGGGTCTGCATCCGCGATGTTGAACGTGGCTGGAGAAAACCATGCAGACATGCTGAGTAATTTCACTTTAAATTAATGGCCGTTAAACCTCAAGTGAGCCCTTAGCACAGCCCAGCAATCATGTTATATTTCCACAGAACATCCAGCCTCTCCATCTCCCAGAAGACCATTTCAAGCCTTCTCTCCTCAAACTGCTGACACCCCTCTCCCACCCTCACTCCCAGCTGGTAGCCTGGCTTCCTGTTTCACTGAGAGAATAGGAACCATCAGAAGAGAGCTGCTCTGAGCTCCGCCATCACCTCTCCCACCTACCCACATCCGGGCATCTCTCTCCTGCAGCATCAATTTTTCCCTCTTTACTGGCTCGTTAGCACACACACATTACTGTGGTGTAGTCTCTCCCATATTAAAAAAAACGCTTTCATCTTGTCCCCACGTATCCCTACAACCACCACTCTCCCACTTCTCTGCTCTCCTTTACAGCACAACTCTTCAAGAGAACGGCCAGTCGTTACTCACTGGCATTTCTCTTTTCCCACTATGGCTTGAAAACATTCTCATCTGCCTTTGTGCCCCCATGTCTCCCTGGAAATTGCTCTTAAACATCACCAATAACCTCCATATTGCTAAGTACAATTCTTTGTCCTCCTCTTACTTGTCCAGACAATAGGACTTGAGGAGTTGATGACTCTCTCCTTCTTGATACACCTTCTTCAGTTGGCTTCACATTCTTCTGGTTTGCCCCTACCCCACTGATCACTCTTTCCCGGTCTCATTTGCTGGCTCCTTCTCAGCTACGACCCTTCTAAATGTTGGCCTGCCCAGGGTTTGGTTCTTGAGTTGCTTTTCTTTTTCTACAATCACTTGCTTGTTGATCTCATCCAATCTCATGACTTTGAATACGGATTAGACTCTAATTATTCTCCTATTATATCTCCAGCCCTGACCTTGCCCTTGAACTCCAGAGTCCTCTGTCCAACCTACTCCACTGCTGTCTTCCTTAATTCAGTTCATGTACCTCCATCCTTCTTGTTCCTCTGACCAAAATCCTGAGAGCTGTCCTTGACTCCTGGCTTTCTGTCATAGCCCAATACCAATCTGTCATCAAATTCTAGGGACTCTACCATCAGAATTGACCCAGAATCGGCCTACCTCTTACCACCTCCACTGCGTCACCACTGTCTCTCACCTGGATTACTTCAATAGTCCCTAAATAGTCTCCCTGCTTCCGTACTTGTCTGTTCACCTCACTCGAACAGTCCAAGTCATTACAAAGGCTTTAAGGCCCTGCATGATCGTTCACCACCCCCATCGTGGCCTCTCTGGCTTCATCCCCTACCATCTTCCTCTCTCACTTGCCCCACTTCAGCACATTGGCCTCTTGGTTGACACGAGGACATGCAAAAGCCGTGGCATCAGGGCGGAGAGTGTTTACATGCAGTGGGCAGGGAAGACCCCACAGAGAAGATGGCATTTGAGCCAAGACCCTTCTGTATTTCATTTTCATCATCACCCAACATCCTGTATCTTTGACTTCTTTGCTTTTTTGTCTAACCTCCACGAGGGTAGGAATTGTTTGTTTTGTCGGCTTCTGTAATCCCAGGTCCTAGAACAGTACCTGGCACATAGTAGCACTGAACAAATACCTGATGTCTTAGTGTGGCTGCCACAACAGAGTCCCACAGGCTGGGTGGCTTAAAGAAGAGACATTTATTTTCTCACAGATCTGAAGGCCGGAAGTCTGAGGTCAAGGTGTCATCAGGGTTGGTTTATTCAGAGGCCTTACTTCTTGGCTTGTCGATGGCCGCCTTCTCCCTGTGTCCTCACATGCTCTCCCTCTGTGTATGTCTGTGTCCTAATCATCTCTTCTTATAAGGACACCAGTCAGATTGGAGTAGGATCCACATGAATGACGTCACTTTACCTTAATTACCTCTGTAAGGTTCCTGTCTCCAAGTATGGACACATTCTGAGGGGATTAGAACTTCAACATATGAATATGATTTGTTGATCAGTGTACAGAGATGGATTAAGACTCTTCTGGAGTAAGGACCAGTGTTCAGACTCAGGAATGGGGTGAAGGTCAGTGAGGACATAAGAGGATGGGGGTCAACAGGGCTTATAGGAGGGTTCAGTCCTGGGCTGGACGATGGTAGGGTAGAGAGTGAGGCGCCAGGATTGAATGAGGCTGGAAGAGGGTACTTCTCTAGTCAAAGGGAGAGGCCACGTGGAGGAATTTGATGGAGTCAGTGCACTTGAGGGGTGAGGACAGGAGAGACTGGCCAATGTCGGCAGAAAGCAGGAGGGGAGGAGTCAAAGAGTTGCAGCCTTCCCCAGCCAGTCCTTGGGAGTGCCTGTAGCCATCTTGAGGGGTGGCAGAAAACCCTCTAAGGGAGCCAAAATCTGGAGGAAGCCAGGACTCAGGCTCCCCACAGGGAGGATTCAGGGGCCAGAGCTGCTGGTGGTGTTGGGAACAATATCTTGGTGGTAAGTTGAAGGCTGACCGCCACTCCAGCTTCTCATAGAAGCCCAGCCTCTCCTGCCTCAGCTCTGCAAGCGTCTACTAAGCCTGCTGTGGACGAGGCTCTCTGTTGGATGCTAGGGACACTCGAAGAGGCAAGGTCCCCGGCCTCGAGATAGAAGAGGCAAGTGTGCAACACAAGTGAGAAACCAAATGAACACAACGCAGCTGGAGGCAGGCAAAACCCAGCATGCGTCACGCTCATACTTAAGCACCAGGAACACTTGACGTGACTGTCCCATTTGCGCTCTTCCTCGCCGTTTGAGGCAGGTACTATTATCATCACTCCTATTTGACAGATGAGGAAACTGAGATGCAGACAGGTTAAGTCACTTGCTGAGTATCAGAGAGCTGATCTGGGGTACCGCCAAGAGTTGAAGCAGGCAGTGTGCTGCAGAGGCACTGCTATTGTTCCTTCCTGCCCTTGGCATCCACAGAAGCCCGCACGTTTATAGTCTCTGCCGACAGAGAGCTGAGAATAGAACAGTCAACACAGGTGGGGGTGGAGAATCCCACAAGACCTCAAGAGTAGAGATGACATCTGAGATGTCATTTGGGAAGAATGAATACAAACGCACAGAGGCTGACGGTGGGAGGAAAGGCATCCTGGGCAGAGAGGGAACTAGAATTAGACTGGCTTTGCTGGAGCCAGAAGCTTAGCTGGGGATGCCAGAAGGCGGTGGAAGCCATGGACCCTCACCTCACCCTGAAAGCTACATAAAGTCATCTGTGAACACAGCGGATGTTAAGATCAGGATGGGACAGGGTGGTGGACTAGGAGACCCAGGAAGTCAGTTCCTGAAGAGCCTCAGACCATTTCCCCCACCAATCAGGGCCCAGGATCTCACCCTCTGATCTGAGGGTGCTTTGAAAAGATACATAGCCCTTTGGGCCCCAAAGGAGCTCCATTCTCAATCCCAGGTGAACTTGATTTTTTCTGTGGAAGCCCACCCCACAGGCCAGGGGTCCGGCCCTGCTGCCTTCTTCGTTGGGGAGGGTTCAGATGGTCCGTGCTGGGCAAAGAAGGCTCCTGCCGCCTTGGAAGAGCAAGCAAGCCAGGGGAGGACTCTGCGAACAGGAGGCAGGGGTGGAGAGGAAAGCACCACTGGGAGTGGGGAAAGGGGAGGAAGATGGGGAGCTGGGCCCTGGCCAAGGCTGCTTTCTGCCAGCCCAGAGCTGAACTGGAAGCTGCTGGGGTGATGGAAGCTTTCCCTCCCTATTTTCACCAAACCAAGGGTGGTGGGCAAGTTGCTATTTCTCTGCCTGGAATGGGGGGTGGAGGTAGTTCGGGTGACGCCTTCCAGGCTCATTCTGCCCCAAAACACCAAATTAGGGGGGTGGGCTTGTCAACTCCCATGCTGGGCTGGGCTCCAGAAGCGCAGAGAACAAAAAGAGCCCCGAAAACCCAGCAGGCCGCACAGGGCCCCTCGTGGGAGGCTTTGGCAGACCGAGACCCTGAGCTCCCCTGGAACCGTCCTGCCCTCTCTTAGCAGTCCACCTCTTCCCGCGGTTCTCCCACGACTAGTGTCATCCTTCTGCTACCAGCGTCTTGTCCTGTCATGCTGAACCTCCCACATCGCGGCCTCCTGAGGGCCCCACCCCCACCCAGCGCTCCCCTTGCAGGCCCAGAAGATTCCATCCTCTCCCATTTCTACGCGTCAAGAGTTTCCCAAGCCCATTTCTTCCACTACTTCGCTGCAGCCCCGCGAGGGCGGCAGGATGCTCCCCATTTCCCAGATTTGACCAGAGAAAAGACTGCCGTCCTGGGACAGGGTCGGGGGGAGGTAAGTGACGAAGCCAAGGTCACCCAGTCATTGGCTGAACGCGGCCTCGACCCGGCCCTTCTTCTGCAGGCCCGCTGGCACGCTGACGAGGAAGGCCCGGGCTGCGGGCCCCCGCCCCTCTTTTCTCGGCTGGTAGTCGGGGGCGGGCCCGCCGGAATGACAGGTGAGCCAGAGTGGGGGACAGTTGGGGGGTTGGGCTGCGCGGGGACGCCTGGCGCGCTGGCTTTGGGTGCGGCTGCCCGAGCCCGCTGCAGCGCCGGGCTTCCGAGGGCCCACGCCCGGGGGCACGACGGGGCCCGCGCCTTCGGCCGAGGGTCCCGGGATCGCCCCGGGCCCGCCGGCCAGGCCCCGCCCCCCGGCGGCAAGGGCGGGGGCAGGGGCGGCGCTGGCGGAGTGGGGCGCGGGCGCGCGGTGCTCGGTGCGCGCCACCGCCCCTCCGGCCCAGCTCGCCGGCCCGCCCTCCCTACCCCCTCGGCCCGCTCTCGTCGCCCCCTACTCCTTCTACTCTCCTCGGCCCGGCGGCCCGGCGCGCGGTGCGGCGCGACGATCGCGGCCTGGCGCCCGGGGCGCGGTGGTCGTGGCGCTCGAGGGTGGAGCGCAAGGCGCGGGGCGCGAGGCCAGACCTGGCGCGGCGGGGTGTGGGGGGCGGGCAGCGGCGGAGCCCCCAGAGGAGAGCAGGGCCAGGGGGGTACCGAGGTATGGGTAGGGCCTGGGCGTCCGGCTGCGAGGGGCGGGAGCTCCAGGCGCATTTCGGCCCTGGCCGGGCTGAGCCACGGGGCGCCCGGGGCGGTGGGAGGGCAGCGGGGCGGGGAGGGAGGGTGGGAGGAGACGGCTGGGCCGGGCCGGGGGGCTTGGCCGACGGGGAGCAGGTGGGCGGGGACAGGGGCCCTGCTGGAAGAGGCGCAGCAGCGAGGTGGCGGGCTGCGTGCGCAAACAGGGCTGCCGCCTCCTGGGCCCGGAGAACGGTGAGGCCGCTGGGGTTGGGCGCCCCAGCCCCGAGGGCACGGTGCCGCGTCCAGGGCCACTGAGCTGGGCGCTGGGCCCTGTTGGGGGAGGATCTGGAGGCCCGGTCGGGCCAGGGCGCTGGGGGTTCACCAGCAGACCCAGTTGCTGGGCCAGAAGCAGGAGTTCTTGGGCAGGGCTCTGGTGGCGGGCACTGGTGGCGGGCACTGGTGGCGGGCGACAGTGGGCGAGCACGGGCACTTTCAGGGCTGGCATGAGTGGAAGGGGGACGAGGAGGGCCCAGAGTTTGAGTTGGAGCGTAATTTGGGAGTACCGTGTCATCGGGTGGGTTGATGAGTCATGAGATTTGGAGATCACAGAAGCCTTTCCTAGTGATCAGTTCTGAGTGAGGGAAATGAAAAGGGCTGGGATTTGGAGAAACGTTTCTGAGGCCACGTCTTGGGACACTAGATGCTCAGATGGCTGCCAGTCCCCATGCGAGGGACTTTGGGAGTGATGTCCCAGAGTGGTGGGACGGGTCAGCTGCAGCCTGGCGGGGGTGGGGGTGGGGGTTAAGGAAGGTCTTTGTGGTGGCCAGTCCCTGCCTTCCTTCCTTTCCAGGCCGTCAGGATTCAGCTGTGTTCCTGTGGGGAGTGGGTTAAAAATTCCTCCGGCCTCCACTCAGCCTTACAGTATCCACCAGGGGCAGGAGGGACATATACATGCGTGACTGCAGCAGTATTCTCTGTCGTGGAGCCCTCGCGCTTCCTCACTGTTGCCATAGTAACGGCCTATTGATGGTGTATTTATAGGGGAAGAAGCAGGCGCTAAATTTTGGGGAAGGAGGGGGAGGAGGCCTTAGGGCAGCAGCAGTAGTGAGGGTGGCCACAGAATTGTTAATGGAGTGGGCCATGCCTGGGAGCTGTTTGGAGGAGTTCCTGGCATGTCTGAAGCTTAAAAATGAACTAATGACTTATGCAGGTGTCAGGATAACACAGTCTGGCCTATGATACGTGTGGGTGTGCATGCACCACAGTCGGGTGTGTTTGGGATAAGACATAGCTATAGGGAAGCTGTTACGTAATTTCTCCACAGAAAAAATCTAAATGCAGTTCTCATTGATAAGCAATGACACATGTATTTTTCTGTCATCACTTATTATTAAAGCCTTTGCTCATTCTTTTCAAACCCTGACACAACAGCTCCATTTTTCTTCAATCAAAAACCTTGCTGTCAGGCATGCCACACCCACCCCCTAGACACGTGATTGGCATTGGCCTTAGGGGAACCTCAGAGATCCATAATTGAAGCAGGATTTTGAGATAATATTACATCTTCTCTCTCATAAACAAACACTTGGGGTCAACTTTTCTCACAATGGCAGGCCCATCTGTTGACAAATTCCCACGCTGATAGTTTCGGGTGGGATAGTTGTGGGGTGCAAAAGAGAAAGGCTCCCTTAACACAGTGTTTCCATAGACAGATGTTACGTTTGCTAGTTTTCCTTGAGTTTTAATTTTATTTATGATTACTATTCTACCTGTTTGCCAAAAGGATTAGAGGGTATAGTTTAAATATACATAAGATTGAAAGCATAAGTAGAAAAGTGGATACTGTGTCACAGGGGAGAACGCATAAGTGTTTAACAGCTGGGCTTCCAGGGCGCCTGTCCTTCACGGTTAATGTTAATACTGAACTTCCTGGCAGCCTAGGCAAAAAGGGTTACACCGTTCCTGTGTCTTACATCCAGTTAGTCATAAAACCAGAGCTTCTGCTTGGGAGGGGAGCAGTGGGGTGATTGCTCCCAGATGTGGACGGCTTGGCCAGTGCTCTGGAATATGTGCATGAGTGGGAGTGTACGTTGCTGCCGTGTTGTTTAATGCAAAGAGAAGAGAGATGAGTCTGTTTCAGGAGATCCTTGCCACCCTGTCTGTGGAAGACGAACACAGCGGGTCATCTGGGCTTGGGCCATGACTTTGGAGATGGTTGTTGTTGCCCCTTGTCTCTGAGGTCTTTTCCAGCTCAAAAGTGCAGAGATTCATCGAGGAGAGTGAGGAAGGCGGAACCTCAGCCTGTAGGAGTTTTTCTTTTTTGAAAAGAAACCCTCAACCCTTAGGTCTAGACTCTGAGTGTGTTCTTGGAAAAGGATGAGAGCGGCAGGGCTGTAAGTGGCTGCGCAGAGGATGATGTGCTCCATGGGGCGCTGCTTTGCCCTTTGACCCGGCCAGTGTGGGTGGGAGTCACATCCCAGGACCAAGAGGGTGCCCTGTAGGTTTCGGGGTGTGATTTCACCATGACTCTGCTTTTCTCCTTCGTCAGGGAAGTGAGACACTGGATCTGAGGGAGCGCCATGGCAGGTGAGTTTTTCCGGGCCCAGGCTGGCGGGGAGAAGAGCCATGCCTCGGGGCTCATGGGAAAGGGGCGAGTCTAACTATCAAGTCCTTTCCAGCTTTCCTCTCCCTGGGGGTTTTCCTGTGGCCCCTGTCCACATCTTTACCCTCTCAACTCTTTGGCTCCCTTCTGGAGCACGTGCTCCCTTGGAGATGCGCAGCTCCCCAGGCCACTCTGAGAGAAACTAATATGGCAGGCCATGGAGCCTGGGGAGGGGTGCCTGCCTGGGCACCAAGAGGGGCTGCTTGACAGGAGGACTAGGAAGTCCCACCTCGAGGGGAGTACCAGGAGCAGATGTCACCTCTTCTTTCATCCTCTAAAGTCTCAGCTCAGGCTCATGGGTGTGCCAGTCGGCTCAGCTGGAGCTGGGGTTCCCCTTGAGAATAAGTAGATACGGTTCCCACTCCATGACATTTCTGATGGATGCATCTGTGCCCAGTCTCCAAAAGCCTAGATTCTCCATCTAGACCCTGCTACCCCACTTCCCAGAGGCGTTCTCCGGTTCACATGCATCCAGCCTTCCGATCTACCGCAGCCTGGGTTTGTACCAGACTGTCTGGGGCAAGACTATCGATGCCAGGCCACCTGACGGCACAGGTGTCCATTCAGGTGGAGGGACACCACCCTGGCAGCGTCTTCTGGGGCTCTTTGGTGTTGGCTACAGCGTCAGCCTCAAAGGGGAATACATTCTTATGATAAGGGCCCTGATTGTCTCTTTTTGAGGCAAGGCAGAAGATACTAGGTACTTTTTCACCGAAACACTCAAAATCTGTCATGTCCATGGTTCCCATGCAACATGCACTTCACTCTCAGAAGGGCCCCATTCTCCTCCAGAGTCTTGTCGGGTCCATGGTATTCTAGGCAGATACACTGTGGCGTCACAGAAAGTCAGCCCTTCCATCCCTTTTACGTGTCTGGGGTGGTGTCCTGCCTGCTGGCTCTGTCTTGCTTCCCTCCATAATGGTGCCTCTGTGCCTGGGCTGAGTCTGGTCGGCAGGAGCCTCTGGGCCCCTCCCCATTCCAGACCTCAGTGTGACTCTCTCCTCAGTGTTTCTGGAGGCCAAGAATGCCCATTCGGTCCTGAAACGGTTCCCTCGTGCCAATGAATTCCTGGAGGAGCTGCGCCAGGGGACCATCGAGCGGGAGTGCATGGAGGAGATCTGCAGCTACGAGGAGGTCAAGGAGGTGTTTGAGGACAAGGAGAAAACGGCATGTACCACCCTGGGGCTGGGTGCCGAGAGCACAGATATAGCCTCAGGATTAAGCAGAGTGGGCCCTGGGGATCTCAGACGAATTGGAAGCAATGAAGGGAATCCAGCCGAGTCCAGGCCAGGGCCACTGGGACCACAGAAGAACAGATCACCTGTCCTTAGAGTCCCATCTGCCTGACTCTGGGGGGCTCCTGACTTGTGAGTGGTGTCCTTTGTCCTCGGGGCATTCCACAGCCTCTTTGATGGCTCTCAGAGGCTAGTGAGACAGGGCGGGGCGGGGGCAGCCGCAGACCCTGCTGAACGTAAACCCAGACCTGCTGAAGGGCTCTGAGCTCCATCTGGGATCCGAGCGCTTACGTGTAAGTGTCAGCCGCCTTCCTCCTTCGTTTGCAGATGGAGTTCTGGAAAGGGTACCCGAATGCAGTCTATTCAGTCCGAGACCCTGCGCAGAGCTCAGATGCCATGTACGTGGTGGTGCCCCTTCTGGGGGTGGCGTTGCTGATCGTCATTGCCTTGTTCATCATCTGGCGGTGTCAGCTGCAGAAGGCCACCCGTCATCACCCCTCATATGCTCAGAACCGGTACTTAGCGAGTCGCGCGGGGCACAGCCTGCCCCGGGTCATGGTCTACCGGGGCACCGTGCACAGCCAGGGGGAGGCCTCTGGGCACCGGGAGGCAGGGAGCCCCCCACAGGTGGTGCTGGGGCCTAGTCGCGGGGGTAGAACCACGGTCCGCCTCGAGAGCACCCTCTACCTTCCCGAGCTGTCCCTCTCCAGGCTGTCCAGTGCCACCCCTCCCCCGTCCTATGAGGAGGTGACTGCTCCCCAGGAGAGCAGCAGCGAGGAAGCGAGCGTCTCTTACAGTGACCCGCCCCCAAAGTATGAGGAGATAGTGGCCGCCAACCCTGACTCAGACAAGTAGTAGGACTCGTGTCCTGTCCAGTGTGAAAGTCTCGTTCAGGGGCCTCCTGTTTTCTTTTTAACTTTTTTAAGACTGTGCCACCACAAAACAGCCTTAGCCTCCTTGTTGCCAAATAATTTCCTATCCGTGGATTTGTAGGAAGTCGGTTGTCAAAGACAGGTGGAGGGGGTAGGGATCATAAGCATATATATCACCTCTGAGGAGAGCCGCAGGCCAGAGAGCCCAGCTCCTCCAGAAGCCCTCACGCCCCTGCCATCCTGTCCTCCTGTCAGGGACTGGCTTCTCTTATGCCAAAGGAATCACCCTGTTGAATTGATTGTGGCCAGAACGTCCACAGGCTCGGGCCCGGGGGCCACGCAGCTGGCCAAAGACCTGTTTGTCTGAAGCCTCGCCACAGAGATGAGGGAGAGAAGCCAGCCCTTCAGCGCCCTTTTCCCTCACTAGCCCTGTGCTTTCTGTCCTTGCTTACGTTTGGCAAGGACAAGGACAGAACAGAAACGAAAAGAGTAATAACGCAACGAGACACAATAAAACAAAACGATATCACCTGGGCCACTCATAGGGGTTCAAGGGAAATCAGTCACGCAGGTCATCTGTGACACTCCCCTCCCCCGACACTCACCCCACACTCCCGACCAGGTTCAAAGGAGTGTCTGGAGTCACCTGGAAGGATGACGGGGTGCGTGAAGGACGAGGGACAGGGCCTGGCCGACAGAGCTCCTCCTTCAGACTGGGGACGTTGCCATCTGGAGGGCAGCTCTGATCCTACTGTGCTTGGCCTCCCCTAGACCCTGGCTCTCCAGGCACGTGTACCAGCTGTGCTAAAGCCGCTACCCATTGGCACGAGCCCTATCAGAGCCTCGGGAAAACGGACGCTGCTGACCCTGCCTGTGGAGCCCATGGCCTTTGAACGGGCGGGGTCCAGGCTAGGGCAGAGAGCTGAAGTTTTCTCCTTGTGAGGTTGGCCCGTAGGATGATTAAACCCACAAACTGGGCTTCCTCGGCACTGTGCTCTCTGGCTGTGAACTTTTAGGCTACTGCCCTTTTCGTGAGTGGGTGTGTTGAGATGAACTTGAATTTCAGATGGCTGATTTCTTCTTAATGATGGGGCCCACCTGGGGAGAAGATCCAAAAGTGTCCCTTTTTAGAAATTTCTCTGTGGGGGAGATGGGGAAGCTCGTGACCTGGGGTTGACGGCCCATCAATGATTTGCTCTGTCATTAGCAGATGCTGGTCCACTGTTAGTAACCCCTTTCTGTGGCCCAGGAGCTGCCCACCTCTCCATTTCAGTGAGGCTTCGGGCCGCAGCGGGGCAGAGGTGACCCGCCCTTTAACTGTCAGTGACCGCGCAAGAGACACTGTCAACACTGCCTCCCTACCCTTCCATCTTCATCCTCCTGGCCTCAGCACCAAACCGTTTTTCCTCTGTGGTGCTTTAAAAAATGTAGCAAATTTTTGTGGGGCCCCAAAGAGTGCACAGCCAGGGTCTATTGGCAACCACAGCAGTTTAAAACCCACTGAGAAGACAAGCTTCTCTCTGTCTAAACCGCTCTCCAAGGCAGGCCTCAGGCCTCGTTCTTTGAATGCGGCCCTGCCTAGAGGCCACAGATGACTTCTGGAGGCCCCTCCAGTCCTGGGCACTCACCCAGGAACACGCTTCAAACGAGGAGGCTTAGTGTTCTTACCCCAGCGAGGCCACCAGCTTGGACAACACAACCCTGTGGCCGGGGTTTTCCATCCTTACCCCTACCTCACAGGCCTCCTGGAGGCTGACTGAGCTAATGCCTGTGTAGTGCTTGAGGCACCGGGAAGCCAGTGCAGTTTGCCCTTAGGAAGGTTCTTCTAGAAATATGTAGGTTATAAGGGACCAGTTCTAGTGGAGGCCTTTGTAGGACTCTGAAGTCGAGTCTCAACCTGGGGAGTCAGTCTCCTGCGAGTTGGACCGTTCCGCACCCCTGCTTCCCTTCCGCGAGAGCTCCCCGATGCCAGAGGTGCTGACCAGGTGGCATTCCACCTTTCCTTCCTTCCTCTTTTCCTCCCTCTGGGCCTCTAGCACCGCACTCCTGCCCTTTCTCACGAAGGCATTTGGGGCCTAGAAAGCCCCTGCTTTGTCCATGAGGGATGCTGGGGTCCATCCTATTCAGCCATGTTGGAGGACCCGGGGCAGCCTGAGGCTCCGGGGCCGGTCCCTGCCATCCCAGCCTTTCCTCGGGGGCCGTGCCTGCGTGTGACCCGGGAGCACGGGAGAGAGCCAGGCGTGGGCCCCACTCACCAGAGCCAGAGGGAGGTTGCCCGGGACTGCCTGCTCCCTTTGGCCCCCGTCGAGCCCCTCCCTGCTGAGCTGCTTGCTGTTTGCAGCTGGCTGGAGGTGGGAGCGGGTGGGATGCAGGAGCCCGGCCCGTTGGAGGGCGGCCTGCATCCTGCAGGCGCCGAGCTCTCCGGTCCAGGTGCTTTGCAGCGTTCTTCCACGTGGGGTTGCCACCGTGGTCTCTGGGACGTTTTTCGCAGTATATCATAGAAAAAAAGATTGTACAGTACACCATGGTCATAACTCCTCGCGGTGCACATTTGGCTTTTACGAATGCCCTGTACATATCTTTTCAAACTCCGTCTTTGTATGGTTGTTGATTTGATACAACGCTTCATCTGCGGTAGCCACATTTTCATTGTTTTTGGACTTTGCGTGTGTGTGTGTGTGTGTGTGTATACACGTGTGAACGTTGCCTTTTCTCACATGCTTATCTGAAACAATAGCCGGCGTGTGGCTATATTTGTACCAGGAGGGTTCCGGTCTGAAGGGAGGAATGTCACCTCCCAGGGCTAGGCAGCCTGAGGACAGGACCCTGAGTCAGGAAAGCCAAGATTAGCTGTTGGAGCAAGCCCGCCAGAGTTGCCGCCTTCTGCCCTCCTTCACAAAAGGTTTTGGATGAAGATGAAGCAGCTCTATCCTGTGGGCCTCCCCACTGTGGGACCCCCCCCCTCACACGCCCTTTTGGAGCAGTGCCCCCAGCCTTGGCTTCTGTTCTGTGGGTATCAGCAGCTGAAGGAAATCTGAGCACTCCTGGGCCTTTTTGTTTTTTATTTTTATTTTTGGTGGAAAGATGTGTGACTGTTGACTTTGGGAATGGCAGGGCTGGTTATTTAGATAATTTTCACTTAAAAGAAAACAGAAAAGCCTTTGACAAATTCCTTGGAATGTGACTGTCACATGTTTTCAACCAAAATCTTTTAAAGACTTTTCCAAACAAGCATCACAATCTTGTCCCTCCCCTGCTACTCCCCATCACCCGGGGGTTTTCAAAACAAAAGCACAACAGGAAGTGGAGTGCGCAGGTGCCCAGTGTGTGCAGCCCTGCACAGCTGTGACGTGCCCTGGCTGACGGACACGCAACACTGCGCCGTCTGACCCGGAGGCCAGGGCCCTCCTCTTCTACTTGCGAATCCCACTGCCACTAGTGTGAGTTCCTTAGGGTGCTTCGGAAAATAGGAATCTGCCCAATTTGTTGGACTCTGTGTTTTTGGTAGCTTGAAGATGATGGATCCGGGTCAGGAAAGCATCTTTTTGCTAAGGAGTTAGAGCCACATGGTTCTTCTCTGGCTGGGCGGTTGATCTTTTCACAACCAAATGGCATCCCACAAGAAGAACTGAAAACAACACTGCCTCTAGATTGTTCCTTTGTCGGGGTGGGGGGAGGGAGAGAGGGAGATTATTAAGAGAAACTCTTACCTACACTGTCTGTTTCTAGGAGTGTGCGTGTGTGTGCTTTGTGTCATGCGTGTGCCCTCACGTTCAAGGCTGAGATGGAGAGCTGACAAGAACGCAGCCCCATCTCAGGATTGCACCGATTCAGAAACAAGCACATCCTCCCCACTGAACTCTACTCATTCTAATCAGTATAATTAGCTAATTTAAAAGTACTTGAATCAGACTGCCTGCAACTATGGTAAAAGCCCATTAATTCGAAGCCCACTAATTCAAAACTTAGAGAAAATCACAACTTAAGATAATTCGTGGTATCTGCGATTCTCACTCCGTAGAAATATTCAAGATATTCTTCCCTTCAGGTCGTTTTCAGGGTCATATGTGTAAGAGGGATCTAGTTTAAAACGAGTACCTTTTTCAAATAAAAGGCTCAAGATAGTACGGATCCCTTCACTGTGCCTTCGGCAGTTCTCATTTGTCGGGCTCTTCGTGTACAGGATGAACTCTGGTTCTCTGTCTACTGTGGGAATGTTGGGTATGGCGGCTTTTCATTCTCCTCCTTTATTTGCTCTACGAATAAAATAGTTTGTGAACTAAACTGCAATTTAAAGTAATATAACTGTATATCTTGCTAAATAGTCTGTAAAGCAGATGTTTCGCTGTAAGACCGGCCGCTCCCATCATTCGCCCCCAAATATTCAAACATATCAAGCTTTTCCTTTCATAGGCTGTGGGCGGTGAGTCTCTCTGGAGCAAGAATTTTCCTGACAAAGATATCCTAACAGCGCAGCACACCCCCTCGGGCTCAGTGCCTCAACAGTTGTCCCACTGTACTGAGCTATGTGACCGTTGCCCAGTGCCTGCCCTTCGCCCGCCCCCAGCCCAAGTATTAACACAGATATTCAAGATTGGGACAAATCCCACAGCTGCTTATGCCTCCCAATCTGTCTCCCCTTACGGATGCCACTTTCCCAGGCCTGAACACACCTGCTCTTTCACTCTGTGGTCGTGAATTTGTGACAGTGGAAACCCTGATATGTGCAACTGAGCTTATAGACAAGATTACTGTGAAATGGATTAATTTTGGTACCACTTTAAACTGTGCTCGTAATTCATGTGTTGACCCATGTCAGCTGGGAAATCTGTACATTCAGTAATATGTCAGGATTTCACTGGAGCCTGGGGGCAACAAACAAACGTACTTCTGATTTCTTTCTCTCTCTCTCTTTTTGTAATTGTTGGGTTTAGCTGTTAAGTTTGTCTCTTTCTGTACCAGAAGATAATGAATAATAATAAAGAGCAAATGGTATTCATTTGTGTTCTGTCCTCACCCATCTTGGATCCCTGCTGACTCTCAAACTTCCATGGGGCATGGATGGTTGTGGGCCAAACTTGTTTTTCCAAAAGTCAGGCTGTAGATAAGGAAACAGCCCAAACCAGTTTAGAAGCAGGAAGCAGAGAAGTCCTCGTTCCTAAAGTTTGACCCATACGTGTAAGATGATCTGCTGACCCATCCCGCTGGGATGAGGTTAGTAAGGTCTGTCACAAATCATGTTAACAAGTTCCCTGTCACCTGATCCCTGGTTACTAATAGAGGTGTCCTTTACTAGAAAAGATGTCCTGCTTGGTTTCAGCGCTGGGGGAGGGGTGGAAAGGAGAAATTTCTCTGTGCCCTACATAGGGGGGACATAATACTCAGGTTTTGCCCTGGCTCAGCTTCCTGAATTCTGAGGATGGCAGGAGTACAAGACTGTCCAGAGGGCGATGATGCCTTAGCCTCCCCTTGGAGGAAGTGTGGTCTTAGCCCCGAGCACACCCAGCTGTTGGTGTGGAGTGAAGTATGGCCATGGGAAGTTGTTGGTGAAAGTTGTGCCCATCCCCAGTAATGAAAGTAATCCACCCTTTAATAGGAAAAGTCATGGCAGTGATGAGACAATGGCAATGAAATTCAGGGCCTCTTTCAAGGATTGAACGTGGAGGCTCAATGCCAAGAATGACAGCCAGAGGCCTTAGGTTCTATTCTTATCCCGAGCTGGCTTATTGAGTGATGCCAAGCTTCTGGAGATGCTGGAAAGTCGAATGAAGACTCTTCAGGCAGACTCCCGCACACAGATGGGATCATGTTATGAACATAGGTTTTGAACTTTAGGCTCTTTTTGTTAGAAACTAGCACTCTAGGCAGCCACTTAGGGTCCCAGCCTAGTCCATGCAAGGGAGCTAATACATGAGGTCTTGGGAAGGTGGGACCCCTCTTTTCACCCTTCCCCCAGACCCCATCCTGTACCATGGCCACACCCTTACAGCAGTTGGCTTGAGATCTCACAGAATGAAGGGACTGAAGGGCAGTGGAGAGGAGCCACGAGCTGTGCTTGGAAATGATCGAAGCCAGAATTTATTGAGCACTTAGTGTACGCCAGGCCCTGTAGATGCATTAACTGAGATGATCCTCCCAATAAACCCGTGACATCTGAGGGAAGCAAGGCCCAAAAGGCATGCCATTCGACCAAGGCCTCCCAGGGAAGAATTGCCGGCCTCATCATGTGAACCCCAGTCTGTCCAGATTGTCCCAGCGCAGGCCACTCATATGGCATGGCTGGTCTCCTTTGGAGATCACTTTGCTTTGTTTTCTTGTTGACTGTTCATCCTCCCAGCACACCCCCCACCGCTTCCTGCCCAACTGTTAATTCCGCAAGGGCAGAGACCATGTATAACTTTTTTTTTCTCGCCACTTCTTCCCCAGAACTCAGCACAAAGGCCTGCAGACTGGATGGCTTAAATGACAGAAGTGTATTGTTTCCCATTTCTAGAGGCTGGAAGTCTGAGATCAAGGTGTCGGCAGGGTTGGTTTCTCCTGAGGCCTCTCTCCTTGGCTTGTAGATGGCCGTCTTCTCCCTGTGTTTTCATGGGGTCTTCCCCGTGTACATGTCTGTATCTTAATCTCCTCTTCTTATAAGGATACCAGTCATATTGGATCAGGGACCACCCTATTGACCTCATTAACCTTAATTACCTCTTTAAAGACCCTACCTCTCAATGTAATCGCATTCTGAGGTACTGGAGGTCAGTATTTCAACATATGAACTTGTGGAGGGGGGACACAGTTCAGCCCATACCACTCTATTCATGGCAGGGGGAGTCTTTGTTGCCCCTTCTCCCAACCCTGAGCACATCATACACACTCTGGAAAAGCTTGGGGGTGGACATCATGACTTCTCTGAGATGCCGACAAAGACAGGGGCACCTTGCCATTCTCAAACCGTGCCCCAGAGCAGATTCTTACTTGCCACAGATGGATGGGCCTGGGACAGCTGCTGAAGGCCCCCACAGGGCAGGTGGGGTTGGGAGAGGCGAAGTGGGCTTCAGAATGGTTTTCCCAGGGTCTCTCTGTGGAGAGTGATGGGAGAACCCAAAGCCTGAAGCATAGACAAAATATTTGTGCCCTCTCAAATTTTTTTAATAGACAAAACATGTTGTTTTCATGAATCACAAGCCTAGCAGCTCCAGTAACAGTGGCTTTCAACAATTTCTCTGAAGAGCTCAAACTGTGTAATGGATTCAGTTTCAGTTCAGATTTCAGTTTATATGTGCTATAAAAATAGAGGCTATAGAGGCTGGGTAACGTTCATATCAGGCTGGTTACACTTAATCACAGAAGCACAGTGGGTGGGCTGGTTGATGCCAGCATCCCAGAGTCCTGGGGCTGACCGGGCATAGAGGGAGGGGTGCTGGCAGAGCACTGTGTCCCCCAACCTGGGGGTGTCCCTGCTTCCACCCAGGCCATGGGGCTCCGGAAGGGCCCTACCTGTTTGGAGCTCTGGGCCTAGCTTGGTCGGGGAGGCATGAGGCAAGCCATAGCCACAGAGCATGTGGAACTTTCTGCTAGGTGGGAGCCGGGGGCTGCCAGAGAAAGCCTTCCTGAAGAAGCCATATCCAACCTAAAGCTTGAAGGATGAGTAGGAATCAGTCAGGCAAAAAGAATAGAAGACAATTAAACCAGGCAGAGGGAGAACATGTGAAGAGACCTGGAGGCCAGCAAGGCCATCATGTTTTTAAGGCAACAGGAGAAGCCAGGGTAGCAGAAGGGGAAAGACTTGTGCCAGATGAGACTGCAAAAGGTAGAGGGAAGTCAGTCCATGTAGGGTTCCCCAAGCCACACTCAGTATTGTAGTCTTTAATGATAGTGGGAGCAAGAGGCCATGACCACGCCTATTATATTGGCAACAATCTCTCTGCCTGCTGTATGGAGAACGGGCTCAACACGATCAAAGAGATAAGGTAGGAGGCTATGGCAGTCATCCAGGCAAGAGATGGTGATGGGATTGGCTAGGTTGGTGAGAGAGGAGACGGACAGAAGTAAACCACGGAGAAGATGTTTCTTCAAACACTGAATTACATGTTTAAGAGGTTGTATGAGGGTTCTCCAGACACAGAACCCATATGAGATATATCGATAGATATAGAGATATAAATATATATCTCTATAGATATCTATCTCTATATAGATATAGAGATAGATATAGAAAGAGATTGATGTATTGTAAGGAATCGCCTCAAGCAATTGCAATTATGGAGCCTGGGAAGTCCCACAATATGCCCTCTGCTAGCTGGAGTCCCAGGAAAGCCAGTGGTGTGAGTTCCAGTTCAAAGGCAGGGGAAGATCAATGTACCAGCTGAAGTAGTCAGAGAGAGGGGCAGAGGAAGCAAATTTCCCCTTCTTCTGCCTTTGGTTCTATTCATAGCCCTTAATGGGTTGTATGATGCCCACTTACATTGGGGAAGGCCATGTGCATTACTCAGTTCACCAATTCAGATGTTGATATCACCCAGAGCACCATCACAGACACATCTAGAAATCATGTTTAGCTAAATATCGGGGCACCCTGTAGTCCAGTCAAGTTGACACAAAAGATTAACCATCGCAGAAGGAACAGAACCATGCATAGTCACTGACTGGGTTGGGAGGGGATTGGGAGGAGTCCCACATGACTCTCAGCTTTGGGGGCTCAGACAGTGGGTTAGATGGTGGGACCATTCTCCACGAAGGTAGAATAGGTTCACTTCCCCTGGAGGAAGAGTAGGCTGCGGGGAGGATGTTGAGTATGTGGTGTGGAGCGTGTCTGAGGGGGACTAAAGAGGGAGGACTAGGGTGAAGCATCAGATAGCAGAGTCATTTGTGTTACCACAAAGGTGCTAAATGAAGTCTGGGTATGGGCCCAATGGGCCACGAGAGATGACAGACAGGCAGGGGGAACCCACTGGAGTATAGAGTGCTGGAAAGCGGGGGAGGAGAGGGTTTCTAGCAGAAGAGATGAGACAATGATATGAAATGCATCCAGGAAATCAAGTAAGATGAGTGAGGTGGGTCCATTGGATCGAGATGCTAGGAGGTCATTGGTGACCTTGGCCTGGGGCACTTTCAGTTGAGTAGTAAGCCAGACTCGAATGAGGAGAGGAATATCTGGGAGGTAAGAGAGTGGAGACAGAGTCTGTGGTGGAGGCAACACTTTCCAGGAGTTGAGAAAGGACATTAGCATGAGTGAGACCAAACCCCATGGGAGGACAGTGGCATGAGGGAGACGAACACCATGGGAGGACAGTTGGGATTTTTTATGTTTGTTTGTTAGTTTACCATTCAGGTCATTTTTGTTCAACAGTTGATGAGTTCCTACCACGAGTCAGGCAGTGCACTAAGTGCAGGGGCGACAGAGAGAGGTGAGCGAAGCCCACAAGGTCTCTGCCCTCATGGAACTGCTATCCTAGAGCTGAGAAAGATGTGGCAATGTTTCTGGGCTGAAGAGAGTCACCCTCGTGAGGGGAGTAGCCGAAGGCCCAGGAGGATGCAGAGATAGGTCACTGATAGAACTGAAGCCGGGGCCCAAGCTCGAGGGCCACCAGCTCTGCCAGCAGTGGACAGTTCATCTTTTGAAACGAACAAGCAGGATGGTCTTGAGAACGGTGTGCAAATCCCACAGCTCCAGCTTCAAGCTCGAACTCTGCTAGGAGCTGAGTGCCTCACATTCCATGGCCCCTTCCCCATCGTTTTCAGGTGGGATCAGCAAGTCACATTGCCTAGGGCCACACAGCCAGTAAATGAGAAGCCATGGTGGGAGGGGTGGCCGAGAGCAGCCAGACTGCTGGCCCCGTCTTCCAAGAGTGAAGGGCAGGGCAGAGTGGGTCAGGGGCTAGAGGATGTTTGCTGGAACTCCCTTGAGCCATTTCCTCCCTCAGACCTCCTCCTGTTCCCACAGAGACCCTGGGTGGCCAGTCTGAAGACATGGGTTTGCATCTAAGCCCCGCCACTGAACTGGCTAAGTGAACTGGCTCACATCCCGGCTCTCCATGGGCTCCAAATGGTCGATCTGTAAAATGGGGGATACTGGGAAGAGGGTCGGCTTCGTGGATGGGAGAGCTTGTCGTTAGTTTACCGGGACTGTTTCTCACTCACGCAGGGCTCTCCTCTCTGTGTCTTCCCCCAGATCAGAGGCGCTGCGGCTGCGTGTGTTTTTGAGCCGCTCAGCATCTGCACCTTTACAGCAACTTTTTCCACCTCTTCGTTATTGTTGGACATTTTCCTTTGGCCCCCGACTCTCTTGAATTTTACATACACGTCACATTTCAGTCATTGGTTATGGAGACAATTGAAAGCAGATGCAGTGCTCTATGAGGAATCACCTGGCAGGCAAAGCCGAGGACTCTGCAAGCTCAACTTAGCCAACCCCATCCCTGGGGAATCAGGAGAGAGGTCCTTCCCCACCCACGACAAGGGTTCCCTGCACCAGAGGCACAACTGACCGATAGGCAAGTGCCTATGCCCTCCGGGTTTCAGAATCTACCGCCAGCTTTGTGTGGAAGGGAGTCATGGGCCAACGGAGAGACAGGAAGGAAGAAGGAACAGCGGGGGCAGCAGCTGCTACACCGAGGTGGGGTGGGGTCTGGGGACAGAGGGCAGGTTTCCTGTCATCATGCTTCGCTCTTGGTCCTGCTCTTGCCCCACCTGTGGGGCAGTCCAAAGTTATCCCTCAGGCCATCAGCCAGGAACAATCACCCTAAACTAGGTGGTTGCAGCTCCCCCTGCCTTGTCCGGGCAGCTGCTCTTCACAGGGGGAAACTTTAGTAGCTGATCTGAAGCGACCCAGAGCATCTCAGCAGCACGGTTCTGCCGGTAGGCTTGTCAGCCGGATCTGGAGCTGTGTCAATGTCTTTAACTCACTTCTGCTGGAGCTGCTCCCTCCCAGACTGGACCAGAGTTCAGGAGGCGTGACCAGCATTTCCACTCAAAGCACGGAAGACTTTTCTATCAACCTGAGTACCCTGGGAAGGCAAAGCTCTAGGGAGCACCCACCACACTCCCAGGGAAGCAGAAGGTGGCAGGATTAAGGGCGGGACCGCCACAAAACAACCCCGTGCTACTGTCACCACAGACCCATGGACTTCTGGCCCATCTGTTTCTATGTGCCCTCGAGAGCAGGAGTTCCGCGAGGACGGGGACCTCGTCCCTAGCCCCAGTGCCTGGCACCCAGCAGCCTTGACTCAAGGTGGTCACTCTGGATGAGAGAAGCCCACATGTGGAAAGCGAGGAGCTTCCTGTAGCCTCCTGCTGATGGCCCTGTCCCCAGGAGGGGTGGGTTCTAAGGGCTCCCCAGGTGGCCCTGCCACTTATTTCCTTCTCTCTGCTCATGAGGTGGCCCTCTTTCCCTGGGCCAGCTATAGTCCCTGACGTTTGCTTTCTGTCCTTCCTGTCTTTTTAAGGAATGGAAGGACAGCTGCCAGGCTCTGTGAGTCCCCCTTCCCTTTCCCCTCTGTCTTGGGGAGGGCCCTGGGGCTCCAGGGATGACCTCAGTACCAGCTGCTTCCAGAAGCAGGAAGCAGAATTGTTTACAGGTTCCTAAGTTTCATTAGCAAGTAGAGAGGAAGCTCCCAGATGCTCGGAAGATCTGGGTTTGCAGCCAAAATCAGGCTCACTTACTGGGGCTTGAGACTAGCTGCCTGAGACTGTGCTGTGAACAGAGCTGGGGGGCAGCAGACCATCGCACCCACTAGCTTTGAAAGGCCTCTCTCATAGCACCCCAACATAAGAAAGTGATAAAAAAAAAACAGCACTGCACTGGGTGAAGAGAGGCTGGAATAGCCCTAACACACTTCCCTGAAACCATGAAACAATTGGAAACAAGATTTTAGCCCAATCTTCCATGTGAGATGGGAAACAGCCTCAGAGCAGAGGAAGCAATTTGCTTAAGATGCCCCAGTGTCAGAGGTAGGAGACACTCCCAGGTGTACTGACCCCGGGCCTGGGTTCCCTCTACCTCCCTCTTCTGCTTGCAAGGGAAGTGGGAGCAGGTAGCAGACATGGCTATGAGACCTCAAGCCGGTCAGGAGTCTGAGGAGTGCGTGGCTATCTGAACAGCTGGGAGAGGCCAGTGGTTGGAAGGTATTGGTGGAGGCAAGTGGTCAGGCAGGCAGACAGACAGACAGACACAAGACAGACGAGGGCAGACAGGCAGACAGGCAGGCAACAGCCCGAGGTGAACACTTGTTCTGTGGGGAGGAGGGGGCTGGATGCCCTGTAGATTTCAACACAAACTTGCATGCAATTATCTGGGTTTGTTTGGTCCCCAGTGAAGGCTCTAAGCTCACCATCACCTTCAGGGAAAAAAGATGATATGTTTTCTTTGGAGACGCTTAGCTTGAAGGGAGGGAGAGCTTTCGCCCCCATCCCTTTCTGTTAATAAAACAGCTCCTATTTTAATAAAGATTGAAGCCCTCCAGCAGACAGTTCAGAGGAAAGAAATACAGAAGATCAATAAACATATGAAAAAATGTTCAGGTTTATTCATAATTAAAGCAATATAAATTAAAACAACAATGAGATAGAGATCATGTTTCACCCATCGCAATGATGCCTTTTAGAAAGTTTCATAATATCTTCTATTGACAAGTCTGTGAAGAAAGCAGCACTTTCTTCCCCTTGGTGAGGGCCCCCTTGGTGCAGCCTCTTCAGAGGGGACATTGTCAATATTGGTCAAAATTGTCAGCACACGTGCTCTAGAACCCCACAATTCCACCTCTAGGCACCAGCTCCACAAAAACAAGTAGACACATGTGCAAAGAGGCATGTCCAGGAATGTTCCCCACTACATTGTTTATAAAAGCAAAAGGCTCTAGACACCCCCCAGATGTCCACGAGCATGTGAATAAACAGGGGTGCAGCCGTGCAGCAAAATACCGTACTGCGTTCAAATGACGTGAGGTAGATTTGTTCTGACAAGGGAGATCCCCAAGGCACATTGTTCACTTCAAAAAGTAAGTTTCAGAACAGCACGTACCTCAGATGTATGATCTCATTTATGTAAAACACTGCAAACATATACACACACACATCTAAGCCAGATGTTCTCTGCACCCCTCCTCCCCACTCCCAGAGTCATCTGTCTAACCTCCATGTGGGAAGACCCTCGGGCTCCCTGGCTCTCTTCTCTGGGATCCTTCCACTGGGGTTTAGGTCTGTTCAGCCCTCCACTCACACTTGGCCATGGACCATCCTCCTGGCCCCCACAAGACTTGCAAGATCACTCTGTACCCACGCTTCTCTAGCTCTTTGGGCCCCTGAGGTTGTCACACCAGACAGTGGGGGATTTGGGGAGTGTTTGGAGTAAGGGTTTGGGGCAATTTCAGAAGGAAATTATGCTGTTGGAGAGAAAAGTTCAGCATGCTAGAGAGACATGGTAAGGGACAAGTTCAAAGTCACACAGCAAATTTAGTCTCCCACAGCCCAGCCATCCTTGGTACCCAATTCAAGAGAGGCAGACAGGCTAAGGTGGTGAAATACCAGGGTTTCTGGGTGGCACTGGGGGCCCTAGGGATTGGGAAGGAAGTCTCCCCACCCTCTCTGCTTGGCTTTAGGTGGTGGGGTCCTTTGCCATCAGGGGTCAGTTCTTCTGCATACACCTGGACCCGGTGACCCAGGGCCCAGGAAGCCCCACACTGGTCAAGGCCAGTTGGTAGTCAGAGGGGAATCTGATCTGAGGTCAATAGTGCAAGGTCATGCCCATACCTATCCAGCTGACTTGACTGCTCTCACAATCAGCCACCCTGAAGGGAAGGGACCGTAAGTTCCATCCATCGTCCAATGGGGAGACTGAGGTCCAAAGACTTGCCCAAGGTCAAGTCTTGAACTCATGTGGAGGATGGGCAGGGCATAGGGTTGCCAGCTAAAATACAGGGTACCCAGTTAAATGTGAATGTCGGATAAACCATGGATAAATTTTTAGTGTATGTAAGTCCCAAATACTGCATACTTACACTAAAAAATTATTTGTTGTTTATTTGAAATTGAAATTCAGTTGGCATCCTAGATTTTTATCTGTTCAATCTGGCAACCCTGGCCTGCCAGAGACGCGCGGCTCCTGCTTCCCAGGCTCCCGAGTCCCACAGAGCACACTTCTCTGCTCCTGAGGTGGCCCTCCAGAAAGCTCGGATTTCATTGCAGCTGCTCTCCTGGAGCTGGACAGGGCTTCTCCCAGGGTCCTCAGGAATGCAGGCAGGGCCTTTGTCAGCTCTGCTCCGGACAGCTTGTTCCCAGAGCTGGACAGGTGGGGCCAGGGAGGGGGTCGGGCAGCCCACATCTTGCCACCCTCTCTAAGCGAGCCCGGCCCCTCCCCTTCCTCTCCTTTGCCCCTTTCCTTCCTCCCTTCCTCTTCCCCTCCCCCCTTTCCTCCTCTCCCTCCCACCTGGTCCCAGCTGTGCTTGCTTTCTTTTGCAAATAACCTCCTCTTCCCCAGGGGCTCTGGGGCTGTTCCCAAGAGCTGAGGGTTCACCTTTGGTGCTTGTATGAGTCGGGGTTCTCCAGAGAAATGGAACCAATAGGATGTATGTGTATGTACATAAATGTGCATATATATGTGTGTGTGTACAGCAAAATTTATTTTAAGAAATTGGCTCATGCCACTGTGGGGCTAGCAAGGCCAAATTTGCAGGGCAGTTCAGCAGGTTGGAATCTTGGGGAGGGGTTGATGCTGCAGTCTTGAGCAGAATTTCTTCTCTGGGAAACCTCAGTCTTTGCTCTTAATGCCTTCAACTGATTGGAAGAGGCCTACCCACATTATCAAGGATTCATAATGTCCTTTACTTAAAGTCCACCAATTGTAGATATTAACAGCAGCTACAAAATGCCTTGATAACAACACCTTGATAACAACATGGAATAACTGGGGGCCTTAGGCTAGCCAAGTGGACACATAAGCCTGACCCTCACAGAGGTTTCATCAGTAGGGAAACTGAGGGAGAATTTGAACTTAGACCGGGGGGGCAGGGCTGGGGACACTTGGGGCTTCGCTGGCCGTAGGCAGGTCCTTCTTCTCCTGCCCGTCCCTCCTTTGGTTCTCATGGCTCTTGTCCAAGCTGACCCAGGGCATCGAAAAGCCATGTCCCCTGTCTGGGAACTCTGGATTGGGGAAGGCAGGGGATGCTCTGCAGAAGGAGTTTTCTTAAGGGTGCTGTGGCCTGGATTATTAGCCAGAGCTGGCCTTGCAGAAGCCATGATGGGATCTAACCCTGCTTTGGCCACTGACTGACTCTGGAGTCCTGTGCTAGTCTGCCTCTATCTAGAAATGATGCCGGGTGGAGCCTACTTGCCCCCCAGTGGGGTCAAATCAGATGACCCGAGAGCCAGGGCAGTTCTCACAGGCAAAGGTTCCGAGTCTTGTCACTTCTCCTAAGTTGCTTACAGAGTAGCAGGGGAGAAGGCCTCGAACCCAGCCAGCAAGATACAGCAGGAACAGAAGGTGCTGGGTCCAAGGCTTAAGCCCATAGAGGGAGTCTGGCTCCACCCCCATGTCCAGGTGTATCTTCCTTGAGTGCCTACCCCTCAAAGAGCTGATTTGCCAAGTGTCTCCTCTGTGCCTTGCTCCCTGTGCATTCTTGGCCACAGCTTACAAGTGGACAACTGGTTATGATGGCAGGAGGACCCCCTAACATCAAAGAAGACATAGAAATGTCCATGGCTGAAGAGCTGGTTCCTGCAAGCCAAGGGCATAGCTAAGAGCACGTGATCCCAGCAGGTGAGGATCCCCTGTAATGTCCCTTTCCTTGGGTGTCTGCACCTGTGCATGTGTGTTGGAAACCGTGTGGGTGTGGCTAGGCAGACACTCATATATGCATGCATGTGTGTTTGCATGTATGTGTGATACATGTGTGTGTCTGTGCCTTGGTGTGCCTACACATATATTTGTGGTTTGAGTGACAGGCGAGTTGGGGGGAAAGGGATTGATGATGTGAGCATTTTGTAACCTGTGAGGGAGGAGGTTGTGACCAACATCCCCCCGCCCCACATCCAAGCCACCAGTGTGTCTATTGCAAAACATTCAGAAAGCTCAGTTTATGAGATCAATCAACTCAACTCTAACCCTGCAAAGCCTTCTTCTGCCCTTTAGAGTGAAATCCAAACTCCTTGCGAGGATCTACAAGATCCAAACAAGGTCATCTCCTCAATATACTTCCTGCTGACCCACTCCACTGTGCCTTTATGCCTGTCCTTATAACACCCCAAGAGTGTTTCTTCTTCACAGCCTTTGTGCAATGTATTCCCTCTGCCTGGAATGCTCTTTCCCCAGACTTTCCATGGCTGGACTCTTTTTCAGGTCTCTGCCTCAATATTGTTTCTGACTTTTCTAGAAGTAATCCCTTCCTTCTGTTATCCTGTTTTTATCATTTTGGGAGCATGTACGTCTTGATCTGAATCTACACTGGTGGACTATTTTCTGCCCCTCCCCCGTTCTCTCTCCACACACAGATGGTCAGTTTCTTGATTGCTGCCATCTTGTCTCTTGGCCATTGCTGGCTTTTTAATAACCTAGCCCAGATATTGACACTCAGTAAATACTTGCTACATTTTGAATAGACGAAGAAACTGAGACCTGGGATGAGCTGGTAGACATCAGTGAATGGGTGTTGAGTGATTCCTAAGAAGTTGGGAGATCCTATCCTTTTTCTGGTGTGTTCTGTGCCCATGAAGCCTTGGTATAGCCTCTATGGTTGTTCCTGGGTCCTCTGTTCTTCACCCTAGAAATGAAGGGGCAGGGTTCCCAGTCCCTGGGTGTTTCTCAGAAGCAACAGAAATTGGATCTAAAGGCTGCTGGCTCTGCTGCAGTTTGGAATATGCCTGCAACCTGGTCCAAGAAAGTGGTACTGTATGGGGCCCTTGAAACTTGGTGGCTGGGTTGGGTTTGGGAGTACCAGCTCTAGTCTGAAGGTAGTAGGTCGAGCAGGGCCAGATGTTGACTTTGGGGGAAGGATGAAGCTCCTGTGTACTAGGCAGGCAAACGAGGACAGCAAGGTCCAGCAAGAGGTCAGGGCCATTATTTATTTGGCTGGCAGTTCAACCTAGAGCCCAGAATGCCTGAAGCACACATAGCTTCGGGAGTACATATATACTTTACTGTACAAAAGTCCAGGGTGTGTGAAATGACACTTTCTTTTATTAATAAATGAATAAATATATTTATGTTTATATATGTACATCTATATATGTATATTTTCTCTCTATATATATTTTATATCTATCTATTTCTATAGATAATTATGTATTTCTACATAAAATATATAAAAATAATTATCTATAACTATATATAAATATGTAAATATAGATATACATATAAATATATCTATATTTATATCTTAGGGCTGGGACTAGGGTAAGGCAAGTGAAATTCATATGCTCCCTGGTTATTAGGAAATCCAGTCAATTGAATCTGAGTATATTGTGGCCAATCCTTTAAGCTACATTCAATTTGAGTGAGGGAATGTTCTAGAAAAAATGGTGGCTATACTGTTGCAAAGGATACTGGGAAAAGGCAGCCATTTTGGAGAAGAGGAAGACCTGACTGTTCTAGAGAATCACATGAGTCCCTGAGTTCCGTCCTTCTGTAGCCAATCCTTGCAGCTACGTTTGATTTGGGTGAGGGAAAGTTGTAGAAACATGGTGGCTATACTGTTGGAAAGGTTACCGGGGAAAGGCAACTGGGTTGGAAAGGAGGGAGAACTGATGTTCTAGAAAATCACCTGACTTCCATTGTTCTGTAATGAATCTTTTAAGCTACACTCACCATCTGAAGGAATGTTCTAGAGAAAATGGTGGCCACGTTGTTGCATAAAATACTGTGGAAAGGCAGCCAACTTGGGGAGGAGGGAGACCTGACTGTTCTAGGGAATGTTACAATAAATGCTGATATTATTCCATCCCCAATGAATAAAGAGAAAGAGAGCTCCCAGGTCACAGACCTCCTGGGAATGAAAATAAGCCAGAACTATTGAACTGGATTCATGTGTCCTAAGGCTGAACTCAAATCAAGATGCTCCAGCAGGTCAGGTTCATGCCCTGACACTGACGCGGGAGGCGGAGGTGCTATAGGGGGATTTAATTAACTTCTGGATTAATTAACGTTACCTCTTAGGACCAGGGGAGTACACCTTTAAAAACTAGAGTCCTTATATTGCATTTGGAAATTAAATTTAGACATTTAGAGTTAAATTTCTCAATTCTACTTATTTACTCATTATTTATTTTTGAGTAAAAAAGTTAATGGAACTCTTACTGACTCTGAGAGAACCACAACCTGAAAGAACAAAAAATTCATAATACTGTTCTGTTCATTGGGGGAAAAAATGTAATGTGCCTTAAAAAGTGCATGAAGATAAAAATAACAGTTTTGGAAATAATTAACAGAGGGAAGCTGGGACTTGCTGCAGTTCATAGATTTTCCTAATCTCCATCAAATGTAAATAAAAATCCGATGTTTTACAGTGTATATAATTCTAAATAGAGGGTTTCTAACATTAAAATCAAAAGAGTAAAAAGGCAACCCTTTTTGGACAGTTAGACCTGTCATCTGATGGGTGATCATAAGTTATCATTGAGCTTACAGATGTTGTTAAATTAATTCTTATGATATTGATGTGTTAAAATATGTTATCTCAAACAAACGAACAAGCACACCCCAGTCACTGATCCTTATTTTGCCTTCAACTCTCTCAAAAAGCTTTTTCTCCTTCTGATCCCAAGATATAGGAAAATCAAGGGGATAGTGTGGAAATTGTTCTAGGAGAAAACTCTCCATCTAATTCCCCATTATAGTCCTGGAGTCTTGTTAACATACACTGTCCTTTTAATGCTATTTTTGAGGTATCTTAGGAAGAAGGAGAAGGAGAAGGAGAAGGAGAAGGAGAAGGAGAAGGAGAAGGAGGAGAAGAAGAGGAGGGGGAAGAAGAAAATAAAATACTATGGCTCTGAAGTACTACTGTTCACACACACACACAAAATCACACACACACAAAAATCTGTGTGCACTTTTGAGAAAAAGAAATGTCCTATCACAACAAATGGAGCATGGTGGCAAAGTTCTTATGAAAATCCTTTGGAATCCTTTAGACAGAAGATGTTCCACCTTGCACTTTAACATTTTCTAAGGAATAGAGGAGGGCTGCAGGTCTTTCTCAGGTGACAGGTAAGCCTTAGTTGTCTATTTCCTTCTAAGAATGAGGCAAATAGAAGAGGCAGCCCAGAACGCTGAGTCTGGGTGAGGCCTGTCAGATGGCAGGTTCTGCTTTGGCTGTCCTGCCAGGTATCCTTAAGCACTGCGATTCAGAGGGTCCTACTTTGAGGCACCATCACCTCCGCTTTCCCACTCATTTAGTTCAGGTTTGGGCTTGAGGGTAAGTGCCCGGCTGCCTACCAGATGGGATGAGAGCAGTGGGTGACTGTTCCATGTCCAGACCTTCAGTTAGTGCCCCTGTTTTCCACCTCAGTCCTCCTCCACCCTAGCGGCCCTGCAGACTCCAGGTCTGGGTCCTCTCGGAGGGCTGCCTGGAAGGGAGCTCCCTGCTCAGCTGCTCCCCATTTGCTTCCAAGAGCCACGAGCCAAGCAGAGGCCTGCTTTGCTGGGTTTCTTTATCGGCACTTTCTGAATTCCACAATCTTGTTGAGCGCTTTCATTCTTCATTGCCTCTCCCGTTATCTTGTTTCTTACGGGTTTATACTATTTTCCTGTCTTTGCTGTCACTTTAATGGAGTCTTAGGTGGAAGCAGTGTCAGAAAGGAGAGGCATGATAGTGTAATGGTTGAGAGCACAAGTTATTTGCCCTTTGCGTCTCAGTTTTCCTCTTTCAAAATGAAGTGATAGTGATACCCCTTTCGAAGGCTCATGATGACGATTTAATGACTTGGTATTGGCAAGTGCTTAGAGGATGGTCCCTGGCATGTGGTAAGTGTGTGTTAAACAAGCAGCTGGTGAAATAGTTCCTCCTGTACTGGAATCCTAGAGCTGAGATTTGAACCCAGGCAGGTCTGGCATATTCTGCTCCTCTGGCCCACACTGGCTCTTCAAGGCATGAGACCCCTCTGACCCCAGAGCTCTGGGCCAGAGACCACCCCCCCAGTCCCAGGAGTCATTAGCAGATGGATCAAAACGAAGGCTGAGGGGATGACTGGGCTCACCCTGGTTTCCCAGTAGCCAGGGTTCTCTCCTGAGCTCCGGCGCTTCCTGTGTGCCCCTGGGAACTGTGGTCACCTCGCTAGGCCTCAATTCCCTTGGCTCTGAAAGTGAGGTTTTCCTCTCCCCTTCAGTGCTTGCTCAGACTCAACTGATGTCTGCATGTCACAGTGCTGGCAGAGGACAGCTACCCGGGAAAGGAAGGACTGCAAGCCGACAGGCTCACTGTCCAGAGAAGCTGGACACTGCCGCCACCTTACCCACCTGCCTTCATGGCCCTCCTGTGCATCCTGGCAGGCCCGGCCTGGGACCACTAGAAGCTCTGAGTCTCTGTCTTTTCTTCCTTCCCAGCAACCCGGAGGCAGATATGGTCGCTGAGATTGGCCTGGAAGAACTAAATGGACTGGAGATGGAGGTCATGAGAAGACAGGCGAGTGTCCAGGATCCACTTGGAGGGTGGAGGCAGAATCATGGTGTCTTGGGGTGGCTGGGGCCACCCACCTGGAGGATGCGCAGCCTCTCCAATCATCTTACCGTCTAGCACTGGAGGTGAAGTCGGGCTCGCCTCCCCTTCCTCGCAGCCGTCTTGGCTCGTGTCCGATTTTGATGCCCGGCCTCAACCCTGTCTCTCTCCCTGAGATGCGGGAAGGGAGAAGGGGAGGAGAAAAGGAGGAGGTAGAGGGGATGGCAGAGGATAGGAGAAGTCTATGCAGAGAGAGCAGGCCAAGAGGTCTGAGCGAGGGGTCGTCTGCATTCACTCCAAGTCCAGGTCTCCTCAGGAAGAGACCCCAGCAGGCATGGGTGTGGGCATGGAGGGACATCTTCCCTGGCGGCCCTCTCTGGCCCCCGTGTGTCACCCCATCCTGGGGCCCTCCCTCTGGGGCTGCTCCCCCCACACCTTTCCCGGCTCCCCCCGGCACAGCTGGGACGGGCTGGCTTCTTCCGGACAACGGGAAGGACACCAAGGTCGGGGCGAGGCGGCCGGGCCTGAAAACACAGGCAGCCCCGCCCCCGGGTCCCTCTGGGCCCACCCCAAGCCCCTGGTCTCAGATGCTCTGCTTTCTTCTTGCCCAGAGACACTTTGGCCTCCCAAAGGGCAGCAGAGGCCCTCCGTGTGCTAACGTCCTACTTTTCCCCCCGCTGGCGTGCTGTGGGCCTCCCCAGAAGAGACTTGCTCACCAGCTGGCTGCGGTCTCTCTGCAGCTGCCCGTGATCACCGGTCTGCGCGCCGTGGAGGACCAGGGTGCCGCCTGGCGCCACAGGGAAGCCGTGTTCTTCGCCATGCTGTTGCCTACCTGCATCGCCAACCTCTGGCTGTGGATGCACCAGTGGTGCTTCGTGCCGACCCGCCGTGCAACTGGAGCCCTTCCCTCCTCCCTTTCTTCTCTTCTCTCCCTCGGCCACCCCTGCCCATCCTCCTTTCAGCTCTCAGCAGCCATTTCCCAACTCTGCCTGAGAGAAGCCCTAGCTGCTGGAAGGTGGAGGAAGTGTGGAATTCCAAAGGTCTGAATGCGCTGACACGCAGCCCCTTTGGAGGGCGAGGAGGGTGGCTTCCTGTCCCCACAGTAACACCAGTGGCAGGTAATTCCTGCTTGCCTGTCAGGGCTCCATGGTGACCATCTTAGAGCTAGACCTTGCCTCCGGGCCCTCAGCGTCCCTTCTGTTCCATCCTCGGCAGGGGCTGGGCTGTGTCTTCTCCGTTTTCTTCAATGTTGTGCACAGGACTCTGCGCAGAGAATGTTCTCAATAAAAGTTCAGTGATAGCAGCAAACACTGGTGGCTGAGCTCCTTGCATCCGGGACTCATGTGGGGACAGCCCGTCTAGACAATGACCTTGGTTCCCTCTTCCCAGCCCCTTCCTCCCTCCCCGTCGCCAGACCAGTCGGGGGCCTCCTTATGGGCAGGGTTTGGCAAGGTCCTTCCTGTGCTGCTCCCACCAGCGACAGCTTATGGGGAAGCGGTTCTGCAGCAGTAGCTTGTCCTGGTCGGGTGTTACAGGAACTCAATCAGAGGAATCTCCTGAACAGGAACAGAAACTTTTCCATTTGTTCGGGAGGAAATTGAGTCCCAGAGAGGGGAAACATGGCCCCGGGGTCATCTAGCAAGACTGAGACAGGGTTGGGTCTAGGATGGGGTCTCCTGAACCCATCTAGGGTCTAGGGTTCAGCCTGCCTCCTACAGACTGGTCGGGGACCAGCCCCGACTCGGCTCTGGAGGCTGGATGGGAGGCCACACAGAGGGCCTTTGAACCCTTCTCCCCTGTGTCCACAGCCCTTTAACATTCACCTCATACAGGACAGATTGCTGGGTAGGGCAGTGGGACTTGACCTAAGAGGGCAGGAGTGTCACTGCTTGGGGCCTGGCCTCAGGGTGAATGTACTGGGCTGCAGGAGGCCTTCAGAAGAGCTGCTTCTCTTTCCCTGGGACCAAAGGATAAACACACATTTCTCAGGGGCAAGGACCTAGATCATTACATTGTCACTGGCTTTAGCGGCTAAACGGACCTTACCCAAGGCCCCAAGTGTCTGTCAAGGCTTCTCCATCTATAAAGGTGAGAGAGAGTGTTGGTTACTAGATATAAAATAAACATGACCCTGTGTGTGTGTGTGTGAGAGAGAGAGAGAGAGAGAGAGAGACAGAGAGAGAGAGAGAGAGAGACAGAGAGACAGAGAGACAGAGAAAGAGAGCACAAGTGAGGAGGGATGGTGAGAGGGAGAGAGACTTGAGTCCTTGAGCCTGCTCTGCCCCTGCCCCGCCCCTCTCTGGCTCTCAGTGGGCTCCACACAATGAGGGAGTTCCTGAGCCTCCGGGGCCTGTGGTACTTCTGAGAGCAGGGTGTGGGTCTCCTGTCAGCCCTGTGCCGTCCAGTGCACATGGCTGCTGGAGCTCGGGCTCTGCTGAGAGCAGAAGCAAGAACATTTGGTGAAGAAACAGTTGGAAGATTCCCTCTCTGGTCCCAGAGAAAAGAGGGTACTGGGGTGCCAGAGGAAGACCCCTGCAGAGTGGGGAGAAGGCAGTGCCCGGACACAAGCGCTTCTAGTCAGGAGAGCCAAGAGGCCCAGGGAGGACCCCGCCAAATGGGCCCTGGAGCCCCAGGAGTCCTCTGAGGACCTGGAGAAAGGCCGGGCTGCCTCTTTGCAGGCCGCCCGTCCATCCCCCGCCCTCAGGTGCCTCTCCTGAAGCTGCTCCTTTCTTCTGCTCCAACCCGGCCATGCAGGGGTGCTCAGAGGAAGGGACGGCTTCTGCGGGGCTGGGCAAGGTCTACCCTCTGGGACGTGGGAGTGCGTGTGTGTGAGCGAGCACAGACATGTTTGCAGAAAAATCTGCTTGAAAATATGTTGTGAAACAAAGGTTCACCCTTGGGAGCGCTTTAGCTGAGGTGCAGACAAACAGTGTGGAGGCCCCTGGAGAAACGCCTCCCGGGCCGTGAGCAAAGGTGGAGCCCTGGCCTGGGCCCTGGCCGCCCCTCCACCCCTGTGCTGTGACTGCTCGCTGCTCCTAGCCCTGCCTGCCCGCTCCATGCCCAGATGCCTCCAGAGGGCGGAGCCCGAGCTGCTCCTTGCTGGCCCCTCCACAGGGCTCCACGGCTGGCGGGATGGCTTCTGCCCAGGGTCCCCAGCGAGCAATTCTGGCCTATTTGCCTCCTGAAGGGAGGTCTGGGTCTTGCCCCCTTTCCCTTTCCCAACCCTGGCCCCTCTTGGAGGCCAAGTCCAGGGAACCCTGGAGGGGAAGGAATGGATTCCCCCCAACCCTGCCCCACCTCAGGTACCTCTTGTCTCTCCCAGGTTTCCCCCGTAGTTTGCCCTCTGGCCAGGGAGGTAGGCTGGGACTGTGAACGAGGCCGGAGGCAGGTGAATGGGGGCGGTGAGCAGGTGACTCTGGGTCCCCAGACACAAAACCCTGAGCAATATGTGCTCTGTGTAAGGGACGCCTCCTCGGGGAGCTTGGGAGGGGCTGCCTCTTGGGTCTGGGCAGACAAGCAGCTTCCACACCAGGCAGCCTGGCATCCAACCCTCACCTGCTGGCAGCCTGGGCTGTGCAGGGTCCACAGTGAGAAGGTCAGGCGTCCAGCCAGCGGGCAGTACAACTTCTCCAGTGGGCAAGAGCTGCTCTGGGACTTGCCTCTCCACTCTGCCTCAGCTGTGGGCATGACCTCCTCTGGGCCACGGCTGGCCTCGGGCAGGGTGGGCAGGTCTTTGACTGAGAGCTGAGAGGCTGTGAGCTGCTTGGGGGTTCGGGGACCCCACTGGCCTGGGGACAGGAGCATTGGGAGGTCTCTGCTGGCCGCAGGTGCTGATGAGTCCCCAAGGGCTCGTCTCTGATTGGAAGCTTCTCGGACGGACCAACAGATGCTGACTGTGGCCAAGACATCTTGCCTCTGAAGCCATCTGACTGGTGAGGAAGGGCCGGTGGCCTCCACAGGGTCAGGGTTAGAGCCCGTGAACGTGTGCAGGTCCTAGAGCTGGGCTTGACATGGGCCTTCGTGTGCCTGGTTTGCCAGGGAGCTGAGCGAAAGTGGCTGTGTGGGGAGACTTTGTCCCTTGTCAAAGTACACGAATGCAATCTTGGGGACTTTAGGAGCACGGAGGCACTGAGTGTGATGCTAGGCTTGCCTCAAGGCAGCTGAGCCTTTGCTCCAAGACTTTTCCAGCCACCCTGCCTGCCACCCTCCTAGGGGACAACGGAGGGGCCAAGAGCCTGCCTGGCCAGGAGGGGTGGGTGGGAGAGAGGGAGGAGTCTGTGGGCCTCACCACCTGCATCCGCCCCCACTGCCTGCCTGGTCCAGGACATTTCTGGGCATCCGAGCCTCAGAGCACGAGGACCGTGCCACTTGGAGCTCCTTGGATCCCTGCATATGAGGAGTAACGGATGTAGGAGTGGGGTTATATATGGTGCTTCTGCCATAAACCCTGCTGGGATTGTAGCCTCTGCTTTCAGCCCTTCGAGCTGCAGCCTGGCCTCCTCAGGACAGCCTCAAAGGAGAGCGCCTGTTGCACGCCTCTCAGGCTTTGGGGGCCAGCACCTTTGCCATATTTTATTTTGTTATTTTTTGAATTTTATTTTATTTACTTTTTGCCATTTTGACAAATGCATCTGCAGTGAAGCCATTAGAGCTTCTGGCTGAGGGAGGATTCCGGAGCCAGCCAGCAGGCCTGGGGCAGGGATAGGCTTCCCATTTTGGCTGTCCAGCTGAGCTTGCCACACATCTCAGCTTGAGCCCAGACCAGCAAGTAGCAGTTCCATCCATGTCAGACTGTGGCCCTCAGTACCACTTGTCAAAGGGAGGCTTCCAGGGTGCGGGCTGCCTTCTCCAGAGGGAGGGTCACTGGGTGCTTGGACTGGGCACATGTGCTTGGAGTTGAGTCCCAACTGTGACTGACAAGGTGTGTACCTGGTGGGCGCTTGGGTGCCATGGTGGCCTCAGAACTGCCAGGACTAGCCGTGTCCACCCCCCACCAGGCTCCAACATGAGATGCTCTCACTGGAGATGAAGCTGAAAATATAGGTCTGCTCAGATCCGGAAGGGGTTTGAATGCCCAAATACAGAGTTTGAAATTTATTATACAGATGAACTTTCAATCCATTCAACGAGTACCTGACACTATCTTTAGTCCTGGGACACAGCAGGGAACTAGGCGCTCCCGGTCCCTGCTCACATAGATGTAATCATCTTGTGGGGGACAGAAAATAAGCAAATAAATCATTGTGAAGACACGATAAGTCTACGATACAAATGAAGAATGAAAAAGTGAACACGAAACAAGGTGTGGATTTTGGAATGTGCAGAGCAAGCTTGCCGTGGGGCTAGGCTCTGGGGATTAATGAGAAAACGAAACATACAAGTCCCTGTCATGATGAAGTTTATTTCTAGGGTGAGGGCATCTGTCCACAGGTTTTAGAAGCAGGAGTGACAGATAGATCCAGGTGTGGACTGACTGAACTCACCCTGGTGGTGTGGAAGGTAGAGGAGAGGACGGGCTGGGGCCAGGCCTAGGGCAGCAGCAGTCAGCATAGACAGAGAAGAAAGTACCGGAGAGAGATTTCAGCAGTACAACCAACAGAATTTGAGAATGGGGAGGGGGTGTCAAGGATTACTCCTACCTTGGTTTCTGGATTGAGCGCAGGTGGGGAGAGATGCGCCTTTCTCAAGGTAAGGCACTGGGGAGATAGGAGCTGGGGCTGGGGTCACAGGGTCATGTCAGTTTGGGACATGTTGAGTCCAGGAGTGGCTTCTCAGTGAGGACAGCAGGGGCTGGGGGGCTGGGCTGCTGTCTCTAGGGTGTCGTCTGTCCTAGGAGGAGCCTCCCCTGGGGTGTGGGCCGACTGTGGCTGATGTCAGATACACTGCCCCAGTCCCATCTTTATCTGTAAACAAATACAGCCTCTGGTGGCAAAAGCAGCCCAACCTTGGAAAGTTTCTGATTTAATGGTGTCCACGCTAGAGGCTCCAGCCCATTGTCAAAGGAGTGACGAAGCGCGCTGGTCTGCCAGACCTCTTGGGCAGAGTCCCGTTTCCCGTACGTCCCACTGGAGATTTCATTCATTCAAAAGACAGTGGTCAAGCATCTTTTTCATGGAGGTGCTAGCCTCGAGCCTGACCTCAAGGTGGCTGATGATGGCCACAGGCGGACTGGCCTCAAGGAGCCATGCCTGCCCAGTGAGTGCCAGGCCCTCACTCCACCTGCAGAGCCCCTTCCAACTGTCCCTCCAGGCCTGGGGCACAAGGGGTCACTGCAGCTTCGGCTCCACACTCAAAGTCAGCCCTGAGAGCCTGCTGTGCCTGGTGCAGTGCTGACCTACTTCTCCTCTTGGTACTCACGCCCAAGTCCCTGGCTCTGTTCACCTTCCAGGCTGGCCCCGTGGTCGAGTGTGGAGCCAGATTGCTTAGGTGTGAATGTGTAGAATGGGGCTAGTAATAGCATCAGGCTTGCCAGATTTTTGTGAGAATTAAATGAGTGAACTTAGGTCAAGTGTTAGCAGCTGCCTGCTGCCCCGAACTTTCTCTACTGCAATGGCCAGAATTGCTACTAGCACATGATTTGCAATGTGTGGCAGTATGAAAGGGAGGAGTGAAGGATGACTCTAAGTTTTTTTTTAATTTTATTGGATTATCGTTGATGTACAATGTTGTGTTAGTTTCGGGTGTACAGCAAAGTGATTCAGGTATACATATACATGTATCTATTCTTTTTCAGATTCTTTTCCCATGCAGGTTATCGCAGAATATTGAGTAGAGTTCCCTGTGCTATATAGTAGGTCCTTGTTGGCTTCTGACTTGACTAACTGGGAGAACAGGATTGCCTTTGTTGAGCTGCTGACGAGTACTGGAGGATAAGGTTTGAGGGGAAGATCAAGTACTCGGTTTTTGACATATTCAGCCTGAGATTCAACCTCCAAGTGGTAACGTCAGGGAGACAAACTGGAGTTCAGGAGAGAGGCTGGGAAGTTGTTATAATTTGCAAGTATACAGTATACGGTATCAGTATACAGATGTGTTTAAAGCCAGAAGACTGGATGAAGAAGTGACAAAGAGAGAAAAGATAAGGAATCTACTCAGTCACTGAGCTCAGGACACTGCAAAGTTTAGAATTAGGAAAGAGGAGGAGGTTTCTTCAGAGGACACTAATAAGAAGTGGCCACTGAGGCAGGAGCAGAACCAAGAACATGGAACCCATTATTTCAAGGAGAGAGTGCCTAACTTGTGTCAAATGCTGCTGAGAGAGCTTCCCTGGTGGCGCAGTGGTTGAGGGTCCGCCTGCCGATGCAGGGGACACGGGTTCGTGCCCCGGTCCGGGAGGATCCCGCGTGCCACGGAGCAGCTGGGCCCGTGAGCCATGGCGGCTGAGCCTGCGCGTCTGGAGCCTGTGCTCCGCAACGGGAGAGGCCACAACAGTGAGAGGCCCGCGTACAGCAAAAAAAAAAAAAAAAAAAAAAAATGCTGCTGAGAAACACAATAGATGTGGACAGAGAATTGACTCTGAGGATGACCTGTGTTGCTGGTTTTCTCTTTTATTTGGGGAGCAACACTGAGGTCAGAGACTCTGCCAGACTCACCTTTCTCAGCTCAGCACCTTGCGGAGACCTGGTGCACACCAGGTGCCTTGACCATACGCATGGAATAGACGAATGACTAAAAGCACTGGGCAGCGGTGAGATTTGAACGAGCCACAGACCGGAAGGTAGTAGCTCTGGCTTCGAGCCTTGGTTGTAGTTCCAGCTTGCTCCTTCTCTTCCTGGCCTTAACATCTCTGAAAGAATCGTCATCAGAATGCTTCTAACCAGGGTCCAAGAGACTCCCTGGACCAGGCTGGTGTTTCTAGAAAACTCTTGGGCTGGCTGATCAACTAGTGGACGACGAGAAGGGAGGCCCAGAAGTGCACTACGATTGATGTTGGGCTTTTTACAGAATTAAGGTGCCTGACCTTTGGTTTGTAAGCTTCCCTCCTATCATCTCTCTTCTCTTGGCCAACTACACATCTGCTGTCTTTCTCATGCAGCCTAGCCCTGCCCTCACACTTGCTTCGTTTCTCCAGTGCCTTCCTGCAGCGGCTATTGCAAACTTTCTGGCCTCCTGCAAGGTCCGCATCTACCACTGCCTGATGCCTCTGAAGATGAAACCCCCTCCCATTTTGCTGAGAATGCTGGGGATTGGCATGAGTGAGCTTCTTGCCCTGTCTCTCACTGTTCCCCTACCCCCATCTAACATGTCTGCCTATCACCTCCTTCCCCTCCTGGCCTGTTCATCAGGAACCCCTCCCCTCTGCATTCTTCATAAGTCACCTCTCATCTACTCTGGTACCTGGACCCACCCGTTCTATTCATCTTTCATGAGCTGCAGCCCTAACCGGGGTTGGTCACAAGCACAGATATTTTCACCATCCCTCCTCAAAATCCCTTCCACTTGCTTTACTATCTCCTTTGTGTAAAAGGAGTCTGAAACCCTACAAACAGTCCTCTCTACCAGCACTCCTTGAGGCTGCTCCTGATGAGGTCACCAGCGAGGCCCCTAGCGTTCGAGCAGGGCCACTCCAGCTCTCATCTCAGTGGGAGGAAGGGTAAGCCTCTGCCGGCAGCCCTGCTCTCCTGATGTGACCCTGCAGGCTCCTCCCTCCCTGAGACTCCGTCTCTGGGGGCCTGTCCTCCGCAGTCTCCTCAGGACTCTCCCCTCAGCCTTGCTCTCATGCTGTGGTGGGGTGAGGGGTGACGCTCATCCCCTCTCAGAGCTTTAACTGCCAGCAACCCAGGTGGTGTCCATGTCTCCCCTCCAGTCCAGACCCCAGTGAGTGCTGGGCTGGTCAGAGTCTGCTGCAGCAGGCCTGGAGAGCGACTCTGAAAGCTCGAGACCAGGCCGGGGCCTTGGGGACAGAGGGCAGTGAATGGAAAGATTTTTGACACTTTGTAGGGGGGACTGAGAACAGAGACTGCTTGGAGCAGATGACTGAAGGTTTTTGGCTTGGGTGACTGCGTAGAGGACAGGTCCCTTTCTGAGTTGGGAAATTTGAGGAGAAGCTGATTTGTAGGTGAAAAATGTCAAGGTCAGTTTTAGGTAGGTTGGGTTTGAGGCACCTCAAAGAAGGAGGTGTCCAGCAGGCAGCTGGAGATATGGGTGGGCAGCTTGGAAGAGACGCCTGGGTGGGGACATAATGGTAAGCGAGGTCTGGGACTGGATGAAGTTTCCAGAGCAAACGCGCAGATGGGAAGCAGTGGCCTAGCTGCCTGCGGGCTGGGGATAGCTGCCTGCCCTTGTTCCCTGGTGAGAGGTCTGAGGGGGCATTTCTCGTGAAGGGGCACGTGGGTGGCAGAGCATGCAGGGCAGCCAGACAGAGGGAAGAGCCTCTTCCTGGCAGAGAAGGAGCAGGGATCATGGGAGAGGAATCTGTCTCGGTGCCAGAAGCTTATTGAGGGCATAAATGTTGTCATGTGCCCCCAGAGCTGTCCCTCTTGTGGGCTCAGTGCCACTGCTATTGGGGATGATCAGTAAGGAGGGGAGGGGTCCAAGTGGTGGCAGGCAGGGCCAACGCTGGCTCTCTATCAGCAAGAGGCTGTCCCAAGTCCTCGGCCTGGTGTTTGCAGCCTCCCTGGGTGGCCTTAGACTCCTCTGCCCTATTGCTGTCAGCATAGCTCACTCTGTAGTCCGGGTCCACCCTCCCACACCAGTGTCCCCTCCATCCCTGCAGTGAACTTGACCTTCACTGCCCCTCTTCCGCCCCTGCCGTTCATCCCCTGGACAGTGCTCTAATGTGTTCCACTCTGGGCCTGAGTTCCAGCCCCTCTTCCTCTTCAGGCTTCCAGGAGGCCAGCACCGAAACCTGATCAGTGCAAGAGGCCCCAGCTTTGTTTGCATTGCCTGGAACTTTCTGTCTCCATGGTCAGCCACCTCTAGGGTCCAAGCAGGGACTCAGCGATCCAGGTTCCTCTCCCTTGGGTTCCCTCGCTAGCATCCTGGTGCCACAGTCCCACAGAGAGCAACAGGTGAGTGGCTCTGAAGCTGCTTGTTATTACCACTCACTGCAGAGCACGACTTGCCTGCCATCGCCATGGTGATGACTTCAGAAGCTGGAACAAGCTTGGGGAGGGGGTTGGGATGATGAGCTCCAGCAGTAGGTAATCCGCGGGGTGTGCTCATCATTTCTGACCAAATCTGGTGGGGCATGCCTCAGCAGGGAAGAGCCATCCCGTCCTCCCTGACCCCATGCAAAACACACGGTGGAACACCATCTCCTGTCTCTCTTCTGGATTTTTCCCTCTCAGGATGCTTCTTCTCAGTCCATTTTGTGGATAACTCCTCCTCTGCTCAATTCGTAAATGTTGGGGTTCTCCGGGATCCTTCCTGCGTGGCCTCACCCACTTGTTCTCCCTCACTCCACACGCCCAATCCCTTCCCCCTTGTCTCGGCCGTCACTGGCACCATCTCCTCCAGACTTCTCCCCTCTTGCTCCCCTCTAATCCAGTCTCCACCTAGCAGTCAGAAGGATCTTTCTAGAATATAATGCCATCCTTGTCATGCTCCTGTTCAGCCCTTACAAGGCTCCCCATAGCCCAAAGGAGAGAGTCCTGGTTTGGACCACTGCCTACAGAGCCCATGGGAGCTCTCCCTTCTCTCTTCCGCACTCCTTGCCCCATCCACCGGGCTACCGTTTGTTCCTCAGCTTGGAGGTGCCGGAGAGAATGTGATCAGAGCAGAAAAGAAGGACCTGCAGAATCACTGCCCCTGGTGAAAAAGTCAGTGAGAGATAGGACTCCCACCTGAGGAGAAGCAGAGAGCTGGGGGTGGGGGCAAGAATTTGGGGTCAGTGGCTAGTTTGGAGGCGCTCAGCAGCTTCAGCCTGTGCCGGACAACAGGAGATGGCTTAAACAGTTTCTCGTTTGGTTTGGTTTCCCTCTGTTAGTTCATATGTCAAGAAGTTCACTGAGGTAAAAGAAAAAACACATCACGCAGTTTAGCACTGTTTGCCTTTGAAATTGCCTATGGGGGTGGGAAGAGCAGCATCTCCTGGGTGCCTGGAGCCTGCCATGCTGGCGATGCAGATACCCTTGCCCTGCACTGCCACAGCAATACCCAGGGGAGCTGGGGTTTGCCAAGTGGGCCCTGGCTCTGTTCTCAGTGCTCACCTGAGGCCCTCCCGCCTTATATGGGTGCCAGGGTGTTCTGTGACCTCCCTCTTGGGCCTCTCCCTGGCAGGTGAGGGTCCTGGTTGTGCATGGAAGATGACAGAAAAAGCCAATGGAGTGAAGAGCTCCCTAGCCAATAACCACAGCCATCATGCACCTCCTGCCATCAAGGTCAATGGCGAAGATGACCACAGGACCAGCAACAGGTGAGTCTGCTGAGGCTGGATCATTGCAGAGGTGGCCCTGAGGCTGCGACTTTCTCCCAACTGTGCCTCATTGTCACAGAGTAAATAATCTTTGGCTCAAGGACAGCCTCTAAAAGGACGACGGGAGGGGAGAGTGCTAATAGGAGACAAAAAACAAAGAAACAAACAAGCCCTTGGTCACCCCTGCTCCTTCCTCTGCAGGCCACAGTCTGCGGCCGACGATGACACCTCCTCACAACTACAGAGGCTGCAGAGGAGGGGTGGCTTCTGCAGGTGGGTTTCACCACTGCCCTGCTGCAACCCCTCTGTCCCATGGGGCCTGTCAGATCATGGGGTCCTCTCCGTCCCACAGGGCCTCTCTATCAAGACCTCTGGGAAGTACTGTCAACGCTGTCCTAGCTCAACTTTTTCTCGGGAGGAGGTTCCTGTGAGCAGGCTCGGAGTGGCAGTGCAGGTTTCTCTTCAGACTTGCCTGTGGCACTGTTGGGAGGAGAGATGCTTCCCAGCGGAAGGGTATAGGTAGAGGGCTCCCAGGTCTCCAGCCCAGAGTTGTAGGCCCCATGGGGAACTCAGGAAGCTTGAGCCAACCTTCCTCCTGACCTGTCCTCCCTTAGCATCATCTCCATCTTGCCCCAGAGACCCCCTGTTTGTTCTTCACAATCGACAGAGACGGTACCTCCTACAGGAAGTCTTCCCAGATTAGCCCCTTACCCCTCAGGCTGCTGTGTTGGGAGTCACACCCGAGCACCATCCCCCTGTCCTCGGCGCAGGTCCTCCCTCCACAGTGCGGTTCTCTTCTCTCCTCTCTAGGATTGCCTGCCTCGTGGGGGTCATCAGAGAGTGGGCCAACAAGAATTTCCACGAGAAGGAGCCCAGACCTGACTCGTTCCTTGAGCGTTTCTGTGGGCCTGAGCTCCAGACCGTGACGACACAGCAAGGAGATGGCAAAGGCGACAAGGACAGCGAGGGCAAGGGCAGCAAGTATAGCTGTCTGGCCTGTGGGACTGGAAGGGCTCCCAAGCATGCGGTTGGAGGGTGTGCTGGGGTTTCTCATAGCACAGCCAGGGGCTGACCAGGGCCTATGCCCTCTCTACCAGCCAGTGGCCCACCTGCCACAGGAGCCCCTGCTGGCTTTTCTCACCTTAGCTGCCTCTTGCCGGCTGTCCTTTTGCTGCTTACCTGAATGTGGGCAGGGAGAGGGCTCAGCCAATGGTGCGCCAGCCCCAGCCTGGGTTCTAGCGGTCAGTAACTACAGAGGAGGGTGCATATAGGGAATGCTGTGGAGGGGATGCCAGTACCGGTGCCCATGTGAGCACAGGGGTGGGTCTCTGAAGAGGCCATGCTGGGGGGCTGCCTGGTGGGAGAAGGCCCAGAAACGACTGAGCGAGACAGAACAAGCGGAGAGGCCAGAGAAGGCGGAGCTGGAGGGTCTGTTCTTTGAGGAATGAGTAGGCGACTGTGGATGTCTGGCCAGTAGGGGAAAAGAGCTCTTGCCAAGGCAGGACACAGCATCTGGGAAAGTGATTTGGGAGCTGGAGGCCGGGGACTAAACAGGGAGTGGGGGCGGGGGCGGGGACAGGAAGCACGTGACGCTTCCTTGCTTGGAGTTCCTCTCTCTTCCCCGGAGGGATGTGGGAACCGGCCCTGAGCCCTCATTACCATGCTGTGGACGTCCCTTCCCAGGGCCTGAAGCCTGCCTCAGTGAAAGCACTACCCCTCATGCGCCCTCTGGGCAAGAGACTTCCAGAGGACAGAAGAGCCAGTGGGCCCATGTGGGGTCTCTTCGCCCTCCAAGCTCTACTCAGATGCACAGTGCCAGGTTGTGGCTTCCTGAAAAATGAGGCCCTAAGACAACCCGTCCCTCACACCACATATACCCTTAGGTGTTGCTTTTTCAGGGTCCCTTGGCTACTGGAAGCTGGGCTGGGGCCACACTGGGGAGCCAGTTCCCAAGCCTGGCCTCTGTCTCCTCAGGAAGAAATGTGAACTATTTGTCTTGGGCCCAGCTGGGGACTGGTACTACCACTAGCTATTTGTCATCGCCATGCCTGTCCTCTACAGCTGGTGCCTTCTGGTGGCCAGGTGAGCAGGGGGTGGTCTGGGAGGGTGGTGTCTGTAATCTCTTCCTACTTCCTCATCCAAACCGATACTGTCCTAGGTGAGGCCGGCCCCCTCTCTCCCTGGGACAAGTACAAAAGCCCTGCAGCCATTCCTTACAGGCACTCTTGCCCTCTCTAATGCATCTTCCACACTTGCAACTAGCATGATTGATAGAAACTGGGATTTGATGATGTCAGGCCTTCCTCACAAACCTCTCAATGGTCCCTCATTGCCCACAGGATGAAGTTCAAGCGCTCAGCGTGGCCTTCAAGGCCCTCTGGACCTGGCCTTTCTCTCTAGCTCCACCTTCTGGACATAACCCAGCCCCAGCACTCACTATTCTTGGATCAGGACATGCTGTTTCCTCAAGAGAAAATTCCCTTTCCCCATTTTCAACCTATGGAGATTCTTCTTGCAGTCTCAGTTCTGAAGTCATTCTCCACATGTAGCTTTTCCTGACAGTGTTGCCCCCCCATCCCCTACCTCAGTCATTCATTCAGCAAGGATTTGACTGAGCACCTACTGGGTGCTAGGCCTAGTGCTCAGGGCTGGGGACAATGTGGTGAAAAAGACACACGTGGTCTCTGCACTCCTGGAGCTCTCAGGCTAGTGGGGGACACTGACAGTGAACATGAACAAACCAATGCCCGAGATGAGTCCAAGGACCAGAGGCAGGGAGCTACTAGAGAAAGGACATTCAGGGTGGACTTCTCTGAGGAGGTGGTACCTTGGCTGAGACCTGAGTGACGAGAGGAAGTCGGCTATTTAGATGCTTCAGGTTGGTGGAGGGAACATTCTGGGAGGAGGGAACAACAAGGTGCCAAGCCCGTTTCAGGATGGCCTAGTGTGGCTGGAGGACTGCAGGTGAAGCATCAGACAGGCTTTGTGTGCCAGGGGAGGGGGCTGGGTTTTATTCTAAGTGTAACCAAGTAATCAGAGCTCAGTGCTCCTCCCTTGTATGCTCACTGAGTCATCATCCAGGGTTCTGTCCCTTCTTCTGCCCTCTCCCGAGGCCCCTACCCATCCAGTCACCAAGTCTCGTCAATTCCTCCTAAAACTCTCCTGCCATCTCCAACCTCTCTTCATTCCCACTGCTTCGAGTCTAAGCCCAGCTACTGCTCTCTCTCTCATCTGGGTTGGCCAGTACTCTGCGTTGGGTTCTCAATAGGTGTGTGTCGAAGAGCCGAGCATGGAAGCTATTCAGCTGTGTATTGTGTGCATTCTTCCAACAACTCGTTTTTCAGTCAACTCACTCTTGTTGAGCACTTGAATCCTGGGCTAAGATGTGCTCTGGGCTAAGATATGGGGCATGCAGTAATGACGAAGAGGTGGTGGTCTCTGTCTTCTTGGAGCTCATAGTCCAGCGGGCAAGACAGACAAGTAATCGTCAGTAGTGATGTCTACATAATAATAAGGGTTGGAGTAGTACTTGCTTGTGAATGTCTTCTTGGCAGCAGACTGACTTTGATTCATCAGTGCCTCTGGTGGCCATCCCAAGCCCTGCTCACAGTGTGCAAACAGTTTGGGGACTTCAGGGGGCCTTGGCTAGCTTTATGGTGAAGCCCAGCCCTGTCTTCCTGAAGAGCCTGTGACCTACAGAAAGATTACTGCATAGTATGGCTGGTGCTGGACTACTTCTCAGATGTGGTCTACATCGCAGACCTCTTCATCTGATTGCGCACAGGTAAGTGGATAACTGGGATGTGCAGGCAGGACCATGGCCCATGAGACCAAAGGCTTGGATCCACATTCTCAGGAAGCCCTCTTGGCATGGTGTTAGCCTCAAATGTTTGTCTGGGACATAGGTTGGTGGTGATTTGGGGGTGATGTCTTAGGGTACTTACGGCCAGCCATGCTCTGAGTTTCCTATACCCCTCCTTGGGAAAGAGAGTTGAGTGATCACTTTGTTCCTTGCTGAATACTAGTCTACCAGGAGGGACAGGCCTGAAGGCAGAGGTGATATGTTGACTGTGTCTCCATCAGGTTTCCTGGAGCAGGGGCTGCTGGTCAAAGATACCAAGATGTTGCGGGACAACTACATCCACACCCTGCAGTTCAAGCTGGATGTGGCTTCCATCATCCCTACAGACCTGATCTATTTTGCTGTGGGCATCCACAGACCTGAGCTGCGCTTCAACCGCCTGCTACACTTTGCCCGGATGTTTGAGTTCTTTGACCGCACTGAGACACACACCAGCCACCACAACATCTTCCACATCAGCAACCTGGTCCTCTACATCTTGGTCATCATCTGCTGGAATGCCTGCATCTACTACGCCATCTCCAAGTCCATTGGTTTTGGGGTCGACACCTGGGTTTACTCCAACATCATTGACCCTGAGTATGGCTACCTGTCTAGGGAATGCATCTATTGCCTTTACTGGTCTACACTGACCCTCACCACCATTGGGGTGACACCACCCCCCGTAAAAGATGAGGAGTACCTATTTGTCATCTTTGATTTCCCGATTGGTGTCCTCATCTTTGCCACCATCGTGGGTAACGTGGGCTCCATGATCTCCAACATGAACGCCACCCGGGCTGAGTTCCAGGCCAAGATCGATGCCGTCAAACACTATATGCAGTTCCAAAAGGTCAGCAAGGAGATGGAAGCCAAGGTCATTAGGTGGTTTGACTACCTCTGGACCAAAAGGAAGAGTGTGGATGAGCGGGAAGTTCTCAAGAAGCTGCCATCCAAGCTGAGGGCTGAGATAGCCATCAACGTCCACCTGTTCACACTCAAGAAAGTGTGCATCTTTCAGGATTGTGAGGCTGGCCTGCTGGTGGAGCTGGTATTAAAGCTCCATCCTCAGGTCTTCAGTCCTGGGGATTACAAGGGGGTATTGGGAAGGAGATGTACATAATCAAGGAAGGAAAATTGGCAGTGGTGGCTGATGATGGTGTCACTCAGTATGCCCTGCTCTTGGCTGGGAGTTGCTTTGGAGAGATCAGTATTCTTAACATTAAAGGCAGCAAAACGGGCAATCGACGCACAGCCAATATCCGAAGCCTTGGCTACTCAGATCTCTTCTGCTTGTCCAAGGATGATCTTATGGAAGCTGTGACGGAGTACCCTGATGCCAAGAGGGTCTTGGAGGAGAGAGGCCGGGAGATCTTGATGAAGGAGGGATTGCTGGATGAGAATGAGGTGGCAGCCAGCATCGAGGCGGATGTGCAGAAGAAGCTAGAACAGCTGGAAACCAACATGGAGACCTTGTACACTCGCTTTCCCTGCCTGCTGGCTGAGTACCCAGGGGCCCAGCAGAAGCTCAGGCAGCGCATCATGGTTTTGGAAACCAAGATGAAGCAGAATAATGAGGATGACTACCTGTCAGATGGAATGAATAGCCCCAAGCCAGCTGCTGCTGAGAAGCCATAATGCCTTGGTCCCAGCTGCCTCTGCAGCCTTGGCCTTGACCCCGGGGGCTAGAAGAGTTGTGTAGGTCCCCACATATATATGCATTACCCCCATGTCCCCTTGATTTCTCCCAGAAGCCTCTCTGTCAGCAGGTTTTTGACTCAATCATCCAGAAGCCCTTCTCCAAGTCCAACTAACAGCCCATCTTGTGCAGAGTGCAGACCGTGTTTGGCTCGGCTTCCAGAAGCTTCAGCCTGTCCAAGTTTAAGGAAGGAAGAGGAGAGCAGCATCTCTCTGGGCTCCTTTGTACCTAGTCACCTCCCACTTTGTTCTTCTCCTTTTTAAAAAATTTCTTTTTAAATTTTTACTGGAATATAGTTGATTTGCAATGTTGTGTTAGTTTCAGGTGTCAGTTATGCATATACATATATCCACTCTTTTTTAGATTCTTTTCCCATATAGGCCATTACAGAGTATTGAGTAGAGTTCCTTGTGCTGTACAGCAGGTTATTGTTGGTTATCTATTTTATATACAGTTCACTTGGTTCTTTTCTAATATGTCTTCTGAATATCTCCATTTCCCTGCATGAGTATGTAGTTCAAGCACTGGCGGCAGACGCTTAGCACTGGTCTCAGTGTCTGTCTTCCAAGGCAGACAAAAGTATGGAGGGGGGCAGGTAGGAGGTGCTCACTCCAAGTCCTGCTCTGTCGATCCGTCTGCCTGTCTGCCAACCAGGACTGCGACCCCTGAGGTCTTCTCTAGACCAGGGGGATGATGATGCTCCTGGTCTCGAGTCCATTCCAGAGCAGGGAGTGAGGAACTAGCAGTGGGCCATCAGGCAATGCTGGAGAAGGTGGTGGGCAGGAGCTCTGGCCATCACCTCTATGCAGAGCATTTCTGAAGAGGCCCTGAGGCTGGTGGTGGGTGGAAGACTCTTCAAGTTAACATCTGCAGTAGAAACACTTACGAGTTAATAAATTCCTTTGAACTATTTGTGGTTATTGCTCCACGCTGCTAATGTTCTCTCCCTTCTTACCTCAAGCCCTCTCTTTTCCCCATATTTCTCTTTTTCCCTTACTCAGGACTCACTCCGCCTGGAATCCCCTCTGCTATCTTCTGCTGCCTGCCTAAGCCCTACTGGTCCTTCTGGACTCAGCTCAGGTAACAACTTGTTGGAGAAGGCTCCCTTGACTGAACGGGCTCCCACACGAGGCCGTCAATCACCCCCTCTCTAGGCGTCTCTGTCCTGGCTCTTTATCACACTGGGTGGTCCATTTTGATGGATCCAGTTTCCAGACTGTGGGCTCTTTGAGGGCAGGGCCAAGGCAGTCTCCTTCACTGCTCTGTCTGTAGCCTTGGAGACATGCCTGACACAGAGGAGGAATTTGGAGAATGTTTATTCACTGGGGCAATAAGTGAACACACCAAAACTCCTATGTTTCCATTTGCCAGAAGCCATGTCTTTACAGAAACACCGGCTATGTCTGTGGATTTGGGGAGGCTCTCCTGAAGGCTCAGATACTTGAGTGGGTACCACCAGATGATCAGGAACCCCAAGGACAAGTGCTAATTAGTGGGCAGGTGCAGACTCCGATGCCTTTGTGCATACCAGTTCTCTCTCTCTCTCTCTATCTCTCTACTAATTGTGGTTCAGTACACATAAAATTTACTATCTTAAATATTTTTAAAATGCACGGTTTGGTAGTGTTAAGTACATTTACATTGTTGTGCAGCCAATCTGCAGAACTCTTCAAACTGTGAAACTGAAATTCTGTCCCCATTAAGTAACAACTCCTCAGTCTCCCTCCCTCCAGCCCTGGCAATCACCATCCTACCTTTTGTCTCTAGATATGTTATATAAGTGGAATCATACAGTATTGGTCCTTTTGTGACTGTCTGATTTCACTTAGCATAATGTCCTCAAAGTTCATCGTGTTGTAAAAGCTGTCAGAATTTACTTCATTTTTAAAGCTGAATAATATTCCATTGTATGGATAGACCACATTTTGTTCATCTACTCATCTGACAATGGACACTTGGGTTATTTCCATCATTTGGCTACTATGAATAATGCTGCTATGCACATGAGCGTACAAATGTCTGTTCAAGTTCCTGTTGTCACTTTTTTTGAGTATATGCCTAGAAGTGGAATTGCTGCAGCATATAGCAATTCTATTTTTGACTTTTTGAGGAAACGCCATACTGTTTTCCACAGTGACTACACCATTTTACATTCCCACTAACAGTGTACAAGGGTTCCATTTCCTCACACTCTCACCAACACTTGTTGTTTACTGCATTTTTTTGACAGTAGTCATCTTAATGGGTGTGAGGTGGTATCTCTTTGCAGTTTTGAGATTCATTTCCCTGATGATTATTGATGTTGAGCATCTCTTTGTATGCTTGTTGGCCATTTGTTTGTCTTCTTTAGAGAAATGTCTATTTAGTTCTTTGCTCAATTTTCAATTGGATTATTTGTTTTTTGTAGTTGTTGAGTAGTAGGAGTTCTTTATATATTCTGGAAATTAACCCAAAACAGACATGTTATTTGCAAATTCTCCCCATTCCATAGGTTGCATTTTCAGTCTGCTGATCGTGTCCTTTGATGCACAGAAAATTCTAATTTTGTTGTAGTCCAGTTTATTTATTTTTTTCTTTTGTTGCCTGAGTTTTGGTGTCACCATTTATTTTTATTGGGATTCATTCTTCTAGCCAGACTTCTTTTTAAATTTAATGTAATTTCTTGGCCTCTTCCCTAGCTTGTAGTAATAAATCTCAATTAGGGGAAGACTTACTTGGAGACATCTGGAACATTACCCATGCCTAGGCCCTGATCCCTGAGAGTGGCACAGGTAGGGAGGCAGCATTCGTGATAGGCCAGTGTTCTGTGTATGCCCTCCCTTTTGGTATGGGACTGGAAGAAAAGGCTTTAATCTCCTTCACTTCCAGAGAGGCTAAGCCACTAAGAGGTAGAAGCCTTGGAGACCAGCCAGCTGCTTGCCCAGACTCTCATGGCTAAGGCTGCGCTAAGGACGTCAGTTTCCACCATGGGCTAGAACCGCAAGTAGATGTTAGTTTTGTAGCCCTAGGATGGCACTGGGCCCAGAGGCAGAGGGATGACTGCATTGAAGAATGTTGCCTTGGTTTCAGCAAGAAACCTGCAGCATTTCTCCCTGGAGCCTGTTTCACCCTCAGTCCAGCACCAACGGGTCCATGACTTTTAGTCCACATCAGTCAGGTGAACATTGTACCTTGGATCTGGTTTTCCCCAGGGCAAAGCAGGTGACACACCTGGGTCACATGGGGAGCCCACCGGTTTGAGACGCAGACTTTAGGGTTCTCAGCTCCCACTCTCTCCTTGGCTTCCCTTTCCCCAGACATCCTCGAGTTCAGTCACTGCTAATTTTTTGTGGTGCCTCGAATGCCTGTGTTCTCTTAGGCTTCTAGGATTTTCCTCATGCTGTTCCCTCTGCATGGATCACTCTTTTCTGCCTTTTCTTCCTCTAAGACTCAGTTCTTCCTTCTCTCAGCCCCACCACAGCCTTCTATGCGAGACTCCCTTGCACACTGGACTGCCAGTCTCTGTTTGGCAATTGGTCTCTTCTCATCTAAGCACAGTTTGTTCACTGAGAAGAGGATGAAGGAGTAACAGCAGGAATATCTGTGAGTGTGTGAATGCGTGTGTGCGTGCACCAATGTTAACCCCTGTGTGGATGCAGCGTGGACGCCTGAGTGAGCACATGGGTGTCATCCTAAGCAGACAGTGCTTATCTCTGCACCCCCCGTCAGCCTGTCCAGCCACCTCCTCAGTTGCTCTCTCGGCAAGAGCATGACTCTCTCCCTCTTGTCACTGGCCGCCAACCCCGCTTCTCTCCCGTAACTGGCTGTAATATAAGAAGTACATTTTCCATTACCGGTTATAGTATTTATTCAGCACAGTCTAATGTTCCTTGCTCTTAATTTAAAAATGGTTACGTTGGAATATTTTTTCTTTTCCTCTGAAAATACCCACCGAAGGTAAATTGCCCTATTTGTATATGGTCATCAAGTTGCATTTCTCTGCATTGGTGAACTTCTATAGGAAACAAGAGCCCTTTCTCCCACCCACCACTTTCCCTCCCCTTTCGGTCTGACCCTCGGTGGCTCCTGCCTGGCTTGCAGACTGCCGGCCCCACCTTGGCCCCGCCTGAGTCCCAGACTCAGCACCATCTATCTGTCCCTCAGTCTGGAGCCTAAAGCTAGTCTGACCTCTTGCCCCTTTCTCCAGGGAGAGGCCAAGGCAGAGGGTCCCCCTCTTCCCGAAACAGGAGCTGGGAAGCCCCCAGTGCACCGGTGCACCAGAACCCGGCCACCAGAGGGCGCTTGGACCTAAGGAAAGGATGGTGGGCTCTGCTCTGTGAACCCCCCATCCCCAAGCAGAGGGCTGAGAAGGGCCCATGGAGGCAGTTCGGTGGCTACTTACAGAGCCTCACTGAGCTGTGGGACCACGTCTCTCTCCCGAATACCCTGCTGTGATCCCTTCAAATGCCCTCAGATGTTCCTGCGTGTCAAAGCCAAATGGCTCAGTTCAAGTCTGTGTATGCTAGATGCCCAGACTTGGCTGGGTATGGAGGAAATGTCAGGGTTGAACTGCAAGGGGACCTGGTGGTTATTATTTTAATCTGTATTCAGAAAAAATGCTACTAACCCACAAAACACTTGATGTTATGGTTATTATTCCTCAGCATGGAGCTAAAGAAAAATGAGAGCCGATTTAAGGTTGATTTAAAGAAAAGAATTCTGTAAATAACTATTCCAATGGCCCATGAAGGTAGAGCACGGATGATGGCGAAATACCCAAATACCTAACTGACACCACCATGGCGTTTCACCATGAACACCGGCTCCCTCCCACCCTCCCCGTGTCAGCCATGGCACGTACACCTTTCCAGTCGCTCAGGCCAAACTCTTGGAGTTATCCTGGACTCCTCTCTTTGCTTCATCCACCATATCCAACCATCCAGGAAACACTCTCTACTTAATTTTCAAAATAAAATCAGAATCCATGCACTTCTCCCACCTCCACTGGCCTCACCCTGGTCCAGGCTGCCACCAGCTCTCTCCTGGATGGCTGCAGTCATCTCCAGACTGGTATCCTTGTTTCCACCTTGCCTCCCTGCCATCGAGGTTTTTAAAAAATGAAAATCCTATCACATCACTCCTCTGCTTAAAACCTGCCAGTGGTTTTCTAGTATTCTTATAATAAAATCCAAACTCAAGACATGGTCTCCAGTTCCCGTGTGTTGTGGCCTTGCCGACTCCTCTCTCCCCCCGCTTCGCTCTACCCCAGGCCCTCCAGTCTCCTTTTAATTCCTTGCACACTCATGCCCAGCTTCTTTCTGTTTTTGTGCCCCTTGCTTTTCCTCTGCCTTGATTCCTCTGCCTTTGGACCTTGCTGTGGCTGGGACCTTGTCTTCAGGGCTCTGAAGGGGCCCTTGCTGAGATCCACATTGAAAACAGCTCCCACTTGCTCTGTCACGTTCCGTTTGATCACCCTGTTTGATTTTCTTCAGGGCATTCATCACTCTCTCATCATTCTGTATATTTGTTTCCCTGTTTACTGTCTGTTTCAAACCCCATTTGACTGTCCACACCCCGAGGCAGACATTATTGCTGGTCCCCCTCCTGTCGCCAGTACCTCTAGCAGCCATTAGCCATCACAGTGCTATTTACATGCTGAATGCCTGGAACTCTCTGCGGGGCTGGCTCCCTCCTCTCTCTCTCTCTCTCTCTCTCTCTCTCTCTCTCTCTCTCTCTCTCGCTCTCTCTCTCTCTCTCTCATGGATTAGATCACATATCCTCAGCCTTTCTCTCTCTCTGCTAACCCTCATATGCCCTGGGCATGCTGCGGCCACATAGGACTCATAACCCACCTGAAGCTGCCCCAGAGGGAATTCAGCTTACACCCACTTCCTCCCTCAAATTTCTGCTGCAACATCCTTCTCATCCTTCAAAGTCAGTCCTAATGCCACTTCCCCCCAAAGCTTTCTCTGATCCCTTACAAGCAGTTGTAATGCCCCTGTCCCCATTGCTTATCTGTATTTGTGTCTTTTCTCCTCCTTGCTCCTTGGGGAGAGGTCTGTGTGGAATTCATAATGCCCTCCCCATAGCTGAGGCTACTTGGGCCCGGGGGTGTGGGTGGGGACTTGGCCCCATAGGGCCCCGCTGAAGGCAGAGCTCCACAGCTGAACAGGGAGTGCTCGTAGGCAGGCATGGGGTGCTATCTGGTCCCAGTGGGAGGAACGGCTTGCCATACTGGCTGTGGGTTCAGCTGCAGGTCACCTCCGCCCGGCAGAGACACAGCTGCCAAGGACTAAGTGATTTTGCTTCTTTCCAAGGCAGACATTTCCCTAGAAGGACAAGCCAGTCCTGAGTTAGGGCCCGACACCAAGCCTGCTACAGCTAGCCCCAATCAGAATGGTGACGAAGATGCATTTCGAGCTAAAAGGTTTGCTAAGCACAGGTCCAAAGGGGCTCAGTGCTGTGGCTGGGACTAGGGTCATGTGGAGGTCCTGATGTGGGCACTGGCCTGGGAGCCCAGGAACTTGCTGGGGACTTGGAAATTTCTACCTTTGGAGACCTGCAGTACAGCACAGTGAGGAAGTTGAGGAAGAAGACATTATCGTTATTTCCAATCAAATCATCCTTTCTTGGATCCTCCAGGCTTGGAGAGGCTCTGCTCGTTTCCAGAACCTTCCGCCTAGCTGTACTCACATTACTCAAACTGGGCAGTGCTCTAAGGGGGGTCTGAGCAAGCTGCAGTTTTGTCCTCCATGGACAGATTTGTCCTGGAGAAACTGATAGTTGCCTAAGGTCTTGAAGGATGCAGAAGAGCTGTCTGGACAAGCAAGGTGGCATGCCAGGTCCAGGTTCAAGGTGCCAATAGGGGAAGGATACTGAAGAGTAAGGCCAAGGGTCCCAGTCTGTGGCTGGAGTGGAGCATGAACCCAGTGCTCTCTTGGGCTCTGCAGACCCTAGAATTAACTTTGCCTCCCTGGTGGAACTTGGACAAGTTTCTTCCCCTTTTGGGCTTGGTTTCCCACTTATTGTAAGGAACGATTTTCTCAGGGCCCCTTGCAGCCCTTCTGGGGTTGGGAGGAGAATTGATTTGTCTTATTTCCACTTACACGCTTGCATCACTCAAGTTTGTCCAATCGCTAACATCCAGTCAGAACTTCAGAGTTGCCAGTTTCTATGGATCAATGTATTTAATTAGATGGGTTTTCTTTTTTCTCTTTTATTGAATTGAGTAAGCAAATTAAATTGGGCAATTTGTTGTTAGGTCATTTAGATGCCAACTCAGTTTTGTAACCTGGGAAGAAGTTGGAAGGACTTGGATGTGGCACAAGCCCAGCTGGAGGAGTGGGTATCCCTGGGATCTGTAGTACTCTTGAGGGTCTGAGTCCCAAGGGCATAGCCCGACTCTCTTTGTTGGTTTAAGAGGTCAAGCTGGGTTAGAGGGGCTTTGGGACTAGTGTTGGATGGGAGCAGTGGTGACACGGTAATAATCAGAAGTTCTTAGCGTTGCCCACGAACAAAGCCCTGCCTTGAATTTGCAGCCTCTGTTTTCCTATCTGTATGACAGGTAAGGTCTCTGGAGACCCTTCTGTTCTGGCTTTTTGGGGCACTCTACTTCTGGGGAGGTGGGAACTGCCCCAGCCCCACCAGGGTACAGCTGGTCCGTCCAGTGCTGAAGGGGACAGCCTTTGGGGCCCAGGTCTTGGAGGCCCAGCGAAGTGGGGTGGGCAGGCGGCCGGGGTCGGGTGAACAGCAGCCTCTGCTTGGGCCAGCATCTTAGAGGTGCCCGCTGGCCAGGCTGCTTCGGGCTCAAGACCGCTCGCCCAGCTGCTGTTCCGCCTCCGGCCACAAAGCAGAGCGGGGGCGCTCTCGCGCCGCCAGTGGAGCGGGCCGCGGCGCTTTCCAAGCCCTTGCCAACCCTCCACATCGCGGGAACGCTTTTGCTCCACCTGGACTCCAGGGAGCGGGGGCACCCCAAGGTCTCCGGGCGAGAAGAGGTTTGGGCGCGGAGAGAAGCGCAGCCGTGGGCACAGGGCATGACAGGAGGAAGCTCTTGGACACCTGCCCTAGGTCTCTCCATCCCCATCCCCCCAGCGGAGCCTCGCCCCTCGCCCCCTCCTCTCACTGCCCAGGTCCCTGAGCACATCTGCCAGCGGCACAGTGCCACGCTACAGAGCCATTGTTGGCACTCCCCCTTCTTGCGCGACGAAAGACAGGCGGGGTGTAGCTGTGGGACATTCCCCTCTGGGACCCGCTCTGAGAAGGGTGGGGCTGGGGCCCCTAGGCCACCTTTCTGGCTCCTGAGGCCGAAAAAGTGAGCAGGCAAGTCTGTAGACAGGCTGCCCAGACCTGTTGAATTCAGGGAGGCAGTGACAAGATGTGACAGGCGCACAGAGACAATGGCTGGAGGGCTCGAGTAGGGGCTGGGGACAGGCATTCGGGGCATCTGGCTTGGTAAATAACATTATCAAAGTGACAACCCGAGCAGGCAAATTGGGAATGCAGACAGGGCTCCGTGACCACGCTGGCTGTCTGCCTGTGAGTCACCTCTGCCGATCGATTCATCGCGGAGCACTTGGATATGCAATGTGCTTAGAAAGAGAGGCCAAGTTGGAGCCCTGTCTCCAGACAGTGGAACTATTTGGGGTGCACTACAGTGACCTGGGAACATTGCCTCCTCATACTGGACCCTGAAGCCATGGCCCTTGTCCTTTCCCCTCCTTGGGCCCTCTTTTGCAAGGGCTGGGACCAGTTCCCCAGTTTTCCAGTTGAAATTGACTTTCCTAAAGCTACCCTGATTTGGGGGGCTCCAGAGATCCCCCAGCCCTGCTGAATCGAGTCACCTCTTGTGGCTCCATCTCCTCCCCGTTCAGTGCTCGGTGCAGAGCAGATGCCAATAAATATTTGTTGTAAGAATGAGGAAACCAGTGTATTTCTCTATTTTTAAACGTGCTTGGCTTTGTCTGTGTTTCCTACTAAACCTAGGAAATAAAAGGACAGCCCTTTAGGAAACAAGTATGTGTCCAGTGAATACATAGCACAGCAGTGGTTTCAGGAAATAAACCAGTTCTGTGCAGATGTGGGCCGGGGGCGGGGGATGTGTGGCAAACAGAGTCTGGAAAAGAGGAAATACGCCTGAAAAGAGTCCCGGGAACCTAGCTCATTTCACAGGCGCCGTCCTGCTCTTCCTTTTCAGTTCTGACCCTGTGGAACAGAAAACAGTTTTCCTTGGCTCAGAGACAAGGCAGGTGAGGCCATGGCCGTGGTATCCAAACGTGCTGATCTCTCAGGAGATCCCCGTGGTGTGGGCAGGTCAGCGCGCTGGTTGCCGAGGGCAAGCGACCTGGAAGCTACCCCTGAGTTCATCCTCCAGTGACAGCGGCCCCCAAACCCGGATTTCTGGTGGGTTGCTTACCCAAATGCAGAGATAACATCACAGCCAGATGGAGTAAGCGCTGATTGGTGACATTTGAAGATTCTGAGTTGGATCTGGCTGGAACTTGGTTTTTTCCTATTTTCTTTCTTCTTTTTTTAAAACTTTTTGTTTTATATTTTCAAATGTTGCCGTGTATTGAATCATTTCTGAATGGCATGATAATCTCATCCGCTAGTTCGTATTTGCCTGTCATTTTAAGAGGATAGTTTTCATAGCCAGTGACCGTAACTAGTTCTGTGTCATGTCCCCCCTTACATTTGGGGAGACCTAGTCCTTTGGACTAGTGGCCCTGCAAAGCCACAAGTTGGAGAGGAGTGAGGGCTGTATAGGGAGCGGCCAGCTGTGAGGTGTTGCCTCACACACCTGGGTTCTGCCTGGCTTCCACTGTGGGTCTCACTGGGGCGTAGAGGGACTTGCAGCGGAGGTAAGGCTGTGGCCAGTCCTGAGTGGAGAAAGAAAGAAGGGAGGAAGGAGGGAGGGAGGAAGGATAAAGGGAGGGAGGGAGGGAGGAAGGAAGGAGAGAGGGAGAGAGGGGGAGGGGCAGGGAGACTTCGGGGCCCCTATCCTGGTGGCTTACGGCAGGCAGCACCCAATACCCAGTGCTTAGTGTACAGCTCTGCGGGGTGGCAGGGCTCACTCCGAAGGGTGGCACAAGTGTCACTCATGCAGTGGAGAGAATCTTGGCAGCATGCCGGTGTGCTGGCTTTACTCTTGGGGAAATGCCGCATTGTCTCCTGGGAGCCTGGCCAGCCGGCCACGGTCATGTCCTCTTTGAAATGGGTCTTCACAGGCTTGGCCCGTCATCCCTCACACCCAGGTCCCAGGTGCCACCTGAAGTGGTCCTCCGCTGCCTTTTACCCCCTTTGGCTTCCTTTCCCTGGATCTTTCTTTCTTAGCTCTCCTCTCTCCTGTCTCCCTCCTTCCTTCTTCTGCCAGTTCCCTCTCTTTTTCCCAATCACTCACCCTCTTCCTCCTGCCCCCCCCCCCCGTCTTTCTCCCTCAATAGCTCTCTTGCTGTCTTTGCACTTTCTGACCCTTTCTCTGCCTTTCCTCTGCTCCTTCTTTCTCCTTCCCTTCCTCTTTCCCCCTTTGCCTCCCTTGCCCCCTTCCTGGCCTCCCGCAAGGCTGCTCTCCCCTCCTTACTCTTACCCCTGTGATTCTTGCCCCCCAGGTTCTCCGCCTGCCTTTTGTCTGTGGAAAACCTTTAGCCAAAGAATAAGTTTAATCAGAGAAGTGAGAAAATGCAGAAACAAAGGAAATAGTAAAGGAGACAACATAATAATGTAGTCATTAAGCATAGTCAAGGACTTTAGTTCCTTCTCAAGGGCTATAGGTCATATTCTGAGCCACAGCCTGTGAGCTGTCTTATAGATACTGAAACCCTCGCCAGGTGGAAGAAGTTAACTGCATGATGACCAAACTGTAGCCATGACATGAGCTGCCACAGTTCCTACAACTAGCATCAAGAAATGGAAACAAACTGAAGATTAACTGTACCTAAAACAATCAAGATGATGCTGGTCAGACCATGGGTGACCAATTTCAAGATGACTGCAGAGCTGACTGTGCTGTATCTGCATGTAGCCCCCTCCCTCTGCCTATAAAAGCTCTTGCCCACTGATTGTCAGAGGGGGTGTCGGCCTTTGGACAGGCGTCCACCCTTACCTTCATTCCCACCCTCATTTGCCAGCGTCCAAAATAAAGCAAACTTTCCTTTCCACCAACCTTGCCTCTTTAATGGCTTTTGAGCGGCGAGCAGCTAGACCCCAGTTTTGGTTACAGTTTTTGGCGTGCAATGTGGGGCTTGAACCCATGACCTTGAGATTAAGAGTCTCATGCTCTACCAACTGAGCTAGAAAAATATACTGATTATCAATGCTTTCTATGAAAAGATTTGCAATTAAAAGGGGAAAATGATGGAAGAAATGTTCACATATTGAAATATGGGGAAATCATTCTGGCTTATACATGATTTAATTTGAACTTTTGGCTAACCAAAACAGCCTGTTTGTGGCCTATTAAACATACATTATACATCTGCTTTAACCATTAAGAAACAATACGTTCAGTGATACATTTTGACTATTATCCTCATTGTAATATGTCTACTAATTTTCAAATGTTTGTCCAGGTACTATGACAAAGTAATCAAAGAGAGAGGAAATGTTTTCATAATACAAAATATTGATGCTAAGCTTGGTGTACTCTGAGCTCTTGTCCAGCAGAAGCAGGTTGATGGGTGAAAAGGCAAACTGGAGGGGGCAAACCCCCAAAGCGCTCAAGGGAGGTGATTGCCTTTTGCTTATTGTTTTCCTTGCATCCCCACTACAAGCTGAGCAGTTGGGCACTTTGCCCAAGGCATTGTGTGTTTTATCATTGTTTCATGATGGTAGAGGCTCATAATGTTTGGTTAATCACTTGCTGTTCCTGTTGTCTGCATCCTCTGTCCCCCAATCTCTACTGGCTCCTTCTTGACATTCAGTCCTCAGCTTAAATGTCACCATGTTTGGCCACCTGTTCTGAAGTGGCTGCTCGGCCACTCTGTTACATCATCCCATCTTAATTTTCTGGCCAACACTACTTGCTTATATTGTCCTCCTTTATTTCTTCCTTTGTTCAGTCTCTCTCTCTCCTAACTAGACTTCCAGCTCTGTGAGTATGAGACCACATCCGTCTTGATCCCTTTTGTATTCCCAAGTCCTGGCACTGTGCTTGGCACCCAGCAGGGGCTCAATGAGTATTTGCTGTGAAGCCCAGGGAGGCAGTGACTAACCTTGTCTGGGAGAATTAGGGAAGGTATTGAAGGATGATTAGGAGTTTTCCAGGCAGAGAATCAGGACAGGAATTTTCTAATAAAGGGAAACATGCATTAGAATGTTAGCATTACCAGCTCCAGCCTTGACCTTCCCTGACCAAAGGTGCTGGACTTGAACACCAAGACCTTGGAGGAGGGCTGCCTTCTTAAGCACCCTGAGACCCAGAGGTACCAATGAGGGAACTGCAGGGGCCTCCAAACAAATATAGAGCTGCCAGCAGCCCGTCTAAAGAAAGGAAACGTCCTAATGCCTCTCACCAGCTTGTCCCACAGCCTAGAAGTGTCCCACTCTACCAGAGCCAGCCCCTTTGAGGTCATCTCCATGCAGGGTCAGGATGGAGGCCCCTAAGCAGGCAGCCTGGTGCATGGACCTGAACCTGCACACACACGCTATAGGCCTGGGGCTCTGGGACGCAGCAACCTTTGTTGGAGGAGCCATCCTGTGTCTGAGGGATGGGCTCTGAGCTTTGGCCCCTGGCCGCCCCCCTGCATCACATGCCCTGGTGAAGAGGGTAAGAATTGTGATACTGCATCCTCAGAGGCCCAAGTCACTGAAATGGAAATTGACTGCCATGTCAGGAAGGAATAAGGGAGAGAAAATTGCCTTGTGAGCGATTTGGCTTGGTCGTAAATATCCCCAATAATCCTTCACAGCAGCGCGGCTCTCTGTCGGGTGCTGAGATCTTTCCTGTACATCAGCCCGCCAGATCTTCTCAATGGCTTGCAAGGTAAACAGGGCCAGGACTAACTACCCAAGGAGGTATGGGCTGAACTGGGGCTGGAAGCCAGGCCTCAAGCCCCCAGTCCAAGGCACTGCCGTCTATGCCAATTTTGCATAGGCCCAGGCCCAGGCCTGAGAGGTCCTTGCGCTGCAGTGGGGCACCTGGCTTCGAGGGCCAGTAGACTGGAGACAGGGTTGTGGTGAGGAGAGGTGAGGGGAGTGGACTGCATTCTAAGGAGCCCTGAATGGCTGGCTCCTCTTTCTTTCTTCTCTTACCTTTTTTCCCCCTCTTTTTGTTTGTATTGTTGTAAAATTCACATAACATGAAATTCACAATTTTAACCATTTTAAAGTGTACAACTCATTAGCATTTAGTACATTCACGATGTTATACAACCTCTACCCCTGTCTAGTTCTAGAGCATTCTGATCACCCCAAAAGTAAACTTCATATTCACGAAGCATCCAACTCTAATTCTCCTCTCCCTTCTTTTCCCTTAAAAAAAAAAAAACCTTGGGCTTCCCTGGTGGTGCAGTGGTTGTGAGTCCGCCTGCCGATGCAGGGGACACGGGTTCGTGCCCCGGTCCAAGAAGATCCCACATGCCGCGGAGCGGCTGGGCCCGTGAGCCATGGCCGCTGAGGCTGCGCGTCCGGAGCTTGTGCTCCGCAGAGAGAGAGGCCACAGCAGTGAGAGGCCCGCGTACCGCAAACAAAACAAAACAAAACAAAAAAACCTTATTATTAAGACTTATTTGTGGAATTGAGGTACAGAGAGTTGAATTAAATCCACATCTCATTTCAGGGCTGGCTACTAGAATCACCTACGGGGTATGCAAGGCCCCGTTCTCCTTTTATGTTTTTTCTCCTTTATTCCAGATCCTCACCTCCTTTCCCCCCTTCCATGGGCACCCACTCTAATGCATTTGAGATAAGTCTCTGAATATGTATGTGTTCTTGTAAAATATAGTGTTTTTTTGTGTATGTGTTCTTAATTTGAGTAAATATTATTGTGCTATAAATCTTGTTCTGTTTCTTACTTGAAAAAAATCAGTACTATAATTTTGAGATCAGTCCATGTTGCACATACATCTGGTTACTTCAAACTGCTGCTTAGAGTTCTATTTGGACTATCCATTCTCCTGGGGATGGAAAAATGGCCTGTCCCCAGTTCCATGCCGTGCCCCAGTGGCCCTCCTTGGACATGTCCCGGCAGTACCTGCATTGGGATAGGCCCCCAGATACGGGCTCAGTGGATCACAGAGTACACGTGTACTTAACGCTACTAAGCCCTGTCGGTTTGCTCTCTATAAGGGTAGGTTTAAAAAGAACAAAATAATGCCATCTACAGCAACATGGATGGACCTAGAGATTCTCATAGTGAGTGAAATAAGTCAGACAGAGAAAGACAAATATCATATGATATCACTTATATGTGGAATCTAATAAAAGGCTACAGATGAACTTATCGACAAAACCGAAATAGAGTTATAGATGTAGAAAATAAATTTATGGTTACCAGGGCGGGGAGTCAGAGGGGGAGGGATAAATTGGGAGTTTGGGATTAGCAGATACACACTACTATATATAAAATAGATAACTAACAAGTACCTACTACATAGCACAGGGAACTCTACTCAATACTCTGTAATGGCCTATATGGGAAAAGAATCTAAAAAAGAGTGGATATATGTATATGTATAACTGATTCACTTTGCTCTACAATGGAAACCAACACAACATTGTAAATCTTTTATACCCCAATTTAAAAAAAAGGGTAGAGGTCAGTTTATAGTCCCACCAGGAAGGCATGGGGGCTCGGGTTTCACCTAGTCCTTTCTGACACCTGGTATTTTCCAACTTTCTAATACTTGCCAAACTGATAGGGGCCAAGAGAATCTTATAGTCTTTTCCAATTTGCGTATATGCTTGATTACCAGTGAGTTTGGGCATCTTTTCCCAGGTTTATTGGCTACTATGTAAATTGCCTGTTTAAATGCTTTCTCTGTTTGTTTGTTTTTTAATTTAGATTCCTGTCTTCTTTTTGAATGATCTCCTCTTGTTGGTTTGGTTTTAGACATCACAAATATATTCACCTCTCAGTCATTTATCTTTTTTTTCAATGATATCATTTTATGAATATAAATCCTTAATTTTGTTTATTCGAACCTATCAATTCGTATGGCTTGAAGGGTTTATTTTCGGTCTGATCCATGTCCTCTCCAAGGCCTAAGGGTATTCTACATTTTCTTTCAATACCTTTTTGGTTTTACCTTTTATATTTAGGTTTTTTTTTCATTAATTTTTATTTTTGGCTGCGTTGGGTCTTTGTTGTTACTTGTGGGCTTTCTCCGGTTGTGGCGAGCGGGGGCTACTCTTCATTGCCATGCACGGGCTTCTTCTTGCTGTGGCTTGTCTTCTTGCAGAGCACAGGCTCTAGGCACATGGGCTCAGTAGTTGTGGCTCGCGGGCTCTAGAGCGCAGGCTCAGTAGCTGTGGCGCACGGGCCTAGTTGCTCTGCAGCATGTGGGATCTTCCCGGACCAGGGCTCGAACCTGTGTCCCCTGCATTGGCAGGCGGATTCTTAACCACTGTGCCACCAGGGAAGTCCCTATATTTAGGTTATTTAATCCATCAGAAGTCATTTTTATTTGCAGTGTGAGGTGGGAATGTAGCCAGTTTTCTTTTCAGCACTATTTACTTAAAAACCCTTCTTTTGCTTATTGATTTGTGGTTCCAGCTTTAACTCTCCATTATTTTTCTTGGGGTCTGTTTTGTTTTTTCCTACACCAGTACATATTGCTTTCTAAGAAATTGCTATAACTTTGTATTATATCTTAATATCTGGTAGGACAAGTCTTTCTCTTTCCTCTTCTACACAAATTGACTTACCTCTTGCAAGGTCTTTATTCTTTCAATTTCTTCTTCTTTTCTTAATTCCCATATAAACAAGCTCATTGTATTGGCAGAATGGGAAGACCTCCTTCCTCTTGAGTCCTGAGTAGAGCTACTCCTTCATGGGAGCTAATGCTTCAACCATGACAAATTTCTTTCTAGCTTTTGTTTTATTTCAGGACCCAAAAGAAGCCCCTGAGGAAGGCAACCCCATTTTATGGATGAGGACACTGAGGCTCAGAGAGAGGTAGGGATTTCCAGACATGCACAGTGAGTTAGCCAGAAGGGTGAGACTCGAACCCATGCTTTCTGAGCCTCTGTCCTTGGCTATTATCACCACACCATGCTAACATACAGCGTTCAACAACCATAGACAACTCATGCTCCAAAGCCCAAATACTTGCCACCCGGTCTCCACCCAAATGAGCAAGGTAAAGAGACAGTATGGCCAGAATTTCTTTGAAGAGGCAAAAGCTGAAGACCAATAGGCATTTCAAGGGAGGTCATCAAGCAGAGTCGGGAGGCTACGGTCAAAGCAGAGGATGGTTCAGGAGACAGTGGAAGTAGTTCTGGAGCCAGATGTGGGGACATTGCAGGGGTGGCCATGGCAACTCAGTGCTAGTGACATTGCAGTTTAATGAATCTTAACAAATCAAGTTCTCCTACACTTCAGCAGGCAAGCAGGGAGCATGGGTCAAAGGAGGGAGAAAAGGACATGGTGGCTCCCGTGACTGCAGTGAGAAAACCAGCAGTAGGTTCTGCAGGCAGAGATGGTGCACATAGCAGGGGTTCCTTGAAGAGGGGCTGGGAATCTAAACAGGAACTCAGCCTGAGCAGCAGATCAGTGGAAAGACTTGATACAGGCACCCTATGACCATAGACATTGCCCCAGTGGAGTCTCACAGGACCCAGCTACCCATCAGCACTCCAGCTCCATCTGAGTAAGCACTTTTTCAAGGTCAGGGCTACTGCTTCAGAATGGGTGCCCTCCTTGTCCCTGGAGGTGTGCAAGGAGTGGTTGCATGGCCACAGGAAGGTGGAGGATGAACACGTGTGTTTGGGGTGGAGATCGTTCTACACCATGGGCCCACTGGTTCACAAGCACACTTGAAACTCATCTTGGGGTTGGGTTAAAAACACAGATGCCAGTTCCTACTCTGCTGATTCCACCCTTAGTCCGTGGAACCAGTAGTTTAGAGCAGTGCTTCTCAAACTATCTGGGATGGAAAGACCAGTTTTTCAATCTCTATTTTGTCACAATCTATATTTTACAAAAGACAAAATCACACCTTTCTTTGTTGCAGCCCTGTCAAGTTGCCAGAACAGTACCTAAACACCTACTCTTATTGTTGTACTTACTTATCAGCCAGTACACCTTTGCCTGGCATGACTTCAGAGGACCCATTCTTCTAGAGGTCACTGCCAACCTGGAGGTTCTAGGCCACTGTGCCTCTGCTTCTGGTCAGCAAAGGCTGTCCTGCTTCTACTCCAACTTGTGAGGCTCCCCTGGGGCCAGGGCCTTTGGGCTTGGTTCACCAGCTGAGAACCCAGTTGGCTCTATGTTTGTCTTGGCTGCTCAATTTCCCACTCTGTGAAGGTAGCAGATGCCATAATTCCTTCCCAGAGCTCAAAGAGCAATGGAGCAAGATGCTTGTCTAGTCTTTCTTTCAGAGGGCCCAGGCCTTCCCATTCTGCACTGTGAGTGCTAAACAAAGCATACATTGATTTTGCGAAAACCTGGCCTTGGCCAAAGGGGTCCACTGTGGTCTCCAAAGTGGAGTTCCCAAACCAGAGGCCTAACTTCTTTGGCCGCACTCCAGAGGCTGTTGTCCAGAAGGTGGAAGAGCTTTAGGGTGGGTTTTACTGCAGAATAACAGCTGCACAAAAGCTCCTAGGGCAGGCCAAGGAAAGACTATGTTGAGGGAAATGAGCTATCTGATGTCAAAGGAATGGAATGTGCCACAGTGACCACTTGAATGTTCAAAAAGGGATGTTGGCTAAGATGCCTGGTGTGACTGATCTATGTTCACTTTCTCTCATGGCCACAAAGACAAATTCATTGCTTCAACACTTACTTAACATCTTCTAGCTGCTAGTCCCTGTGCTGAGCCCTGGCAAGACAAGTGAAGAATCACACGTGGCCCCAACTCTGGAGATGCATGCAGCTCACATTCCTGTGGGGAGATAGAAAGTAAACCTCCCTAATGGGGCACAATCATCAAAGCACTGACCAGGATGGGTTGTCAGCTCCAAGCGGGCAGGGATTTTCATCTGGCTTGTTTACTACTGTGTGCTCAATGCCTGGAGATTGCTCAGTATTTGTTAAGTGAAAGGTCTTTAACGTTCCTAATGTGGGCACTGTGGTTGACGGACAGTTTTATCTGTCAACTTGGGCAGGCTATAGTCCCCAATTATTCAAACACTAATCTAGCTGTAGCTGTGAAAGTATTTTGTAGATATGGTTCACATCTACAGTTGGTTGACTTGAAGTAAAGGAGATTACCCTTGATAATGTAGGTGGGCCTCAGCCCATCAGTTGAAAGACCTTAAGAAAAACCTGAGCTATCCATGAGAAAGAAGTTCCACCTATGGATGGCAGCATCAGCTCCTGCTTGAGAGTTTCCAGCCTGCCCTCCCTGATGGCCTGTCATATGGATTTCAGACTTGCCTAGCCAGCCCCACAATTGAGTTATAAAATGACTGCAATAAATTGAGTAAGCCAATTCCTTGCAATAAATCTACCTCTATATCTATCTCTATCTCTCTATCATCTATCTATCTACCTATCTATCTATCTATCTATCTATCGACCTACTTATCAATCAATCAATCATCTATCTAAAGGATTCTACCAGAGAAACAAAATCAGTATATCTATACCTCTATTCTCTGGGACCACATTTCAACTTCACTCCAACCCCCAGGTTTCTTAGCCATTGAGCATTATTCAAGCTGGCTGTGAATTCTGCTGTCTTCCCCAGCAGTCTGTGAGTGCGCTGAGGGCAGGAACACAGTTGCCTTCCTGTGTGTAACGATGGTGCCTCATCATGGATTTGCCCTGAGTGGTCCTCCTGAATGATCTTTGGATGAATAGACATGCAGATGCTGCGAAGCTGAGGGCAAGGTGTACTGGTGACTTCTCCCTAGGCCAGCACATCCACCTGTGGCTTCAGTGATGAACTCTGTGCCTGTGACTGCTAATCCTCCAGCTCCAGCTAAGACCTCTCCTCCGATCACCAGACCCATACCTCTAATCACCTACTGGGCCTTGTAAGGCAACAAAGTCAATATTAGCAGCAACTAAGCCTGGTACATAGACATCCAGACTCATGGGCCCAACTGCCCAGTTTAAATCTTTGCTCCTTCACTGACAAGGTGTGAAATTATTTAATCTACGGGACTAAGTTACCTCATTTAAAAATGAAACTCATCATCACCATCAGCAGCAGCATCATCTACCTTATAGGGTTTGAGAAAGAGTGAGGTAATATATGTAAAATGTAGAAAAAGGAGTCTGGAACACAGAATGTCCTCGACTGCACTAAAGACCTAATAGTTAATAATATCATGTTCCATTCCAGTTGGTCTAAAGCAAAACTCAAGGTCTTCTCCAAGTTGTTTCCCTGTCTTGTATTCTCCACTCAGTAAATGTGTCTACCATCCATACCCCTTCCACTTCCCAATATATTATTTTTACTATTTTTTATTTTTTTAATTAATTTTTATTGACGTATAGTTTATTTACAATGTATGTTAGTTTCTTTTTTTTCTTAAACATCTTTATTGGAGTATAATTGCTTTACAACGTTGTGTTACTTTCTGTTGTATAAAAAAGTGAAAGTGAATCAGCTATATGTATACATATATCCCCATGTCCCCTCCCTCTTGTGTCTCCTCCCACCCTCCCTATCCCACCCCTCTAGGTGGTCACAAAGCACCGAGCTGATCTCCCTGTGCAATGCAGCTGCTTCTCACTAGTTATCTATTTTACATTTGGTAGTGTATATATGTCAATGCCAATCTCTCATTTCATCCCAGCTTACCCTTCCCCCATCCCGTGTGATCAAATCCATTCTCTACGTCTGTATCTTTATTCCTGTCCTGCCCCTAGGTTCTTCAGAACCACTTTTTTGTTAGATTCCATGTATATGGGTTAGCATACGGTATTTGTTTTTCTCTTTCTGACTTACTTCACTCTGTATGACAGTCTCTAAGTCCATCCACCTCACTACAAATAACTCAGTTTCTTTTCTTATTATGTCTGGGTAATATTCCATTGTATATATGTGCCACATCTTCTTTATCCATTCATCTGTTGATGGACACTTAGGTTGCTTCCATGTCCTGGCTATTGTAAATAGAGCTGCAATGAACATTGTGGTATATGACTCTTTCTGAATTATGGTTTTCTCAGGGTAGTGGAATTGCTGGGTCATATGGTAGTTCTATTTGTAGTTTTTTAAGGAACCTCCATACTATTCTCCATAGTAGCTGTATCAATTTACATTCCCACCAACAGTGCAAGAGGGTCCCCTTTTCTCCACACCCTCTCCAGCATTTATTGTTTGTAGATTTTTTGATGATGGCCATTCTGACAGGTGTGAGATGATATCTCATTGTAGTTTTGATTTGCATTTCTCTAATGATTAATGATGTTGAGCATTTTTTCATGTGTTTGTTGGCAATCTGTATATCTTCTTTGGAGAAATATCTATTTAGGTCTTCTGCCCATTTTTGGATTGGGTTGTTTGTTTTTTTGATATTGAGCTGCATGAGTTGCTTGTATGTTTTGGAGATTAATCCTTTGTCAGTTGCTTAATTTGCAAATATTTTCTCCCATTCTGAGGGTTGTTCTTTCGTCTTGTTTATGGTTTCCTTTGCTGTGCAAAAGCTTTTAAGTTTCATTAGGTCCCATTTGTTTATTTTTGTTTTTATTTCCATTTCTCTAGGAGGTGGGTAAGGAAGGATCTTGCTGTGATTTATGTCATAGAGTGTTCTGCCTATGTTTTCCTCTGAGAATTTGATGGTGTCTAGCCTTACATTTAGGTCTTCAATCCATTTTGAGCTTATTTTTGTGTATGGTGTTAGGGAGTATTCTAATTTCATTCTTTTACATGTAGCTGTCCAGTTTTCCCAGCACCACTTATTGAAGAGACTGTCTTTTCTCCATTGTATACTCTTGCCTCCTTTATCAAAGATAAGGTGACCATATGTGTGTGGGTTTATCTCTGGGCTTTCTATCCTGTTCCAATGATCTATATTTCTGTTTTTGTGCCAGGACCATACTGTTTTGATTACTGTAGCTTTGTAGTATGGTCTGAAGTCTGGGAGCCTGAATTCCTCCAGCTCCATTTTTCTTTCTCAAGACTGCTTTGGCTATTCGGGGTCTTTTGTGTTTCCATACAAATTGTGAATTTTTTGGTTCTAGTTCTGTGAAAAATGCCAGTGGTAGTTTGATAGGGATTGCATTGAATCTGTTGATTGCTTTGGGGTGTATAGTCATTTTCGCAATGTTGATATTTCCAATCCAAGAACATGGTATATCTCTCCATCTGTTTATATCATCTTTAATTTCTTTCATCAGTGTCTTACAGTTTTCTGCATACTGGTCTTTTGTCTCCTTAGGTAGGCTTTTTCCTTGGTATTTTACTCTTTTTGTTGCAGTGGTAAATGGGAGTGTTTCCTTAATTTCTCTTTCAGATTCTTCATCATTAGTGTATAGGCATGCAAGAGATTTCTTTGCATTAATTTTGTATCCTGCTACTTTACCAAATTCATTGATTAGCTCTAGTAGTTTTCTGGTGGCATCTTTAGGATTCTCTCTATATAGTATCATGTCATCTGCAAACAGTGACAGTTTTACTTCTTCTTTTCTGATTTGGATTCCTTTTATTTCTTTTTCTTCTCTGACTGCCGTAGCTAAAACTTCCAAAATTCTGTTGAATAATAGCGGTGAGAGTGGACAACCTTGTTTTGTTACTGATCTTAAAGGAAATGGTTTCAGTTTTTCACCATTGAGGATGATGTTGGCCGTGTGGGTTTGTCATATATGGCCTTTATTATGTTGAGGTAGGTTCCCTCTATGCCTACTTTCTGGACAGTTTTTATCATAAATTGGTGTTGAAGTTTGTCGAAAGCTTTTTCTGTATCTATTGAGATTATCGTCTGGTTTTTATCCTTCAGTTTGTTAATACAGTGTATCACATTGATTGATTTGCATTTATTGAAGAATCTTTGACTTCCTGGGATAAGCCCCACTTGATAATAATGTATGGTCATTTTAATGTGCTGTTGGATTCTGTTTTCTAGTATCCCAATATATTTTTAATTGTGTCAACTATAATTCATAAAGATCTCCTTTTTCCATCCTCACTGGTACCATCCTGTTCCCAGCCACCACCATCTCTTGCCTGGATGACTGCATAAGCCTCCTAAATGGTCTCCCTGCCTCTGCTCTTACCCACTTTCTCAAATTCTACTCCTAATACAGCAGCCCAAAGGAACCCTACACAGCCTGTAACTCTAGTTACAGGATAAAGAACCTTCCAATTCTTTACATGTCATGAAGAATAAAATCTAAACTCTTTCCCCTGGCTTCCAGACTGTGTCTAATCTGGCTTCCGGTCACCCCTCTGCCCTCATCTTCTGCATTTCTCCCCATTCTCCACTATGTTCTGGCTACACTGACTCCTTGGCTCTTTCTCAAATACAGATGATCATCTTACCTCAAAGCCTCTATTGGTCTCCTTGGCTGAAACCTAGGTAATTCCTCCTAGTTATGCCTCAATTCATATACTATGTCTCCAAGGAAGACTTCCCCGACCTCCTACACTAGATTAAATTCTCCATTATGTGTTCTCATTGCACCCCAGATTCCACTTTCATAGCTCAGCCCAGATGTCATAACTTTATTGGTATGCTCATCTGATTAATATCTTTCTCTTTCACTAAAACTAAAAGCTTCATAAGGGCAGAGACTTTATCTATTTTGTTCAAATCTGCTTCCAGTAGCTAGAAGAGTATCTAGCACATAGTAGATGCTCAAAAGTTATTAAAAGCCTGAATAATTGAGGCAACTTTTGATTTGGTGTTGGGAGATGAGCAGGGTTTTTTGTTTTTTTTTAACAATTTAATTTACACGAGATTGTCTTTTGGGTGTTGTAGAAAGAGGAAAAGGGATTCTAGGTGAGTAAACATGACCAAAGGCATGAAACCATGGAAATTGAGGGTGGGTTGAGATAAAGGTGGGGGTCTTGGAATGGCTGAAGAAGGTATATGCGGGGTAAGCTGGGAGGTGAAATTGGAGATTATAGCAGGGGCAAGACATGTCAGACCTTGTGCTCCAGGCTAAAGAGCTTCATTTTTGTCTGGAGGGCAAGGAGGGGCTATGGAAGGGGTAAGCTATGGGAAAGAATGCCCTAAAATGAAGACTCTGCCTCCTACATCTGGCCCCAGGCATCTCTCATTCATAATAAGCCACCTCCAAGTGCTTGGGGTGCATTTTTGCAAGCCAGGCTAAGCCCCATGGAGTCCCAACAATTCACCTTCTTTCTTATGTTACACTTTCCCAAGCTTAAGAGCCCTTTTTTTTCCTTTGAGAAAAGCATGTGCTAAATCCTCAGCACCAGATGTTCCATTAACACTCATTGTTCAAAGTTAGACAACTGGGGTCAAGGGCCACGGCTATAAGTTTGGAGAGAAACTGTTGGTGCTTCTGAGAGGGGTTAGAGTCACTATAACCTCCAGATTTCAGGGCCTGGGAAGTGGACCTATGGCCAGAGTGAGGACAGACAGAATGAGAAAGAGATGACAGAGAGAGAGACAAACAGACACAATCTGAAAGCAAGCCAGAGAGAGGGTGAGAAAGACAGAGACAAATGACCACGAAGGCCTAGGAACCACAGAGAAATGACACCAGTGAGAAAGGATCAGAGGCCTAGTCAGAAACACAGATGTGTGTAACTGGTGGGTTGACTTGCTCAGCTCCTGATAAACAACTTCTTCCTTTCAGTGAAAGGTATGTATGAGCTCTGGAGTTGGAAGTTAAGTGAAAAAAGAAAGAATACCAAGGGAAGCCAAGTGAAAAATAAGCTTGTTAGCTGGTTAAGAAGTTTAGCAGCAAAATTTTTATATCCATTGCTTTTCTTCCTTTCAAGCCCAAACTGTGAAAAGTATGCATGAAGGTAGGTACACAGGCTTCTCACCCACAGAGAGGAGCCCAAAATAACTAATGGCTGTCTGGGCACCCTGCTGAGGGTTTTGTCCCTAATCTGCCTCATAGTCTAGCTTCAGTCTTGGCATCTGGGAGGATCCTTGGAGACTCCACTCAGCCCTCCACTCATTCCCACACCTCAATCTGTGTCTCTAGGGCAGGAGAAAAGAGCCACTGCTGCAGCACTCTGGGATTTGCCTTGACACTGGTATCTGAGAGCTGGGTGACATTCAATGCTAAATGGAAAGAAAGAATGATGTTTTCTGTTTTTTTACTGCTGTGCTGGAGAAGGGACTGTGCGATGGCCTGTCTCTGCTTTTATTTTCAAAGTCAATTAGAAGGAAGCTTCAAGATACACGCACCCCAATGTTCATTTCAGTGCTGTTTACAATAGCCAAGACATAGAAGCAACCTGAAAGTCCATTGACAGATGAATGGATAAGGAAGATGTGGTGTGTGTGTGTGTGTGTGTGTGTGTGTGTGTGTGTGTGTGTGTATATATATATATATATATATAAAATATACATATACATACATACAATGGACTATTACTCAGCCATAAAAGAGAATGAAATAATGCCATTTGCAGCAACATAGATGGACCTAGAAAATATCATACTAAGTGAAGTAAGTCAGACAGAGAAAGACAAATGTCATATGATATCACTTATATGTGGAATGTAAAATATGACACAAATGAACTTATTTATGAGACAGAAATAGACATAGAAAACAAACTTATGGTTACCAAAGGGGAAATGGAGCGGGGAGGGATAAATTAGGAGATTGGGATTAACAGGTACACACTACTATATATAAAATAGATAAACAACAAGGTCCTGCTGTAAAGCACAGGGAACTCTACTCAATATTCTGTGATCTCCTATATGGGAAAGGAATCTGAAAAAAAATAGATATATGTATATTTATAGCTGAATCACTTTGCTGTACAGTAGAAACTAACACAACATTGTACAGCAACTATACTCCAATAAACTTTTTTTAAAAAAGGAAAATTCACATACTCTGGTGATGGAGACGATGCTACCGTCCATGGTCCCCTTGTGAAGAGAACCTGCCGCAAGGCAGGGAGGACAAGGTCTGGATTGTATGGGGCAAGAACTTCATTCTGTTCTGCCACACTGCTGGCTTTGGGCAACCTCTTCCACTCTCTGGGATTCTGTATTATCTGTCCAACAAAGCAAAGGGACAGGTGATCACTGAGGGACCTTCCACTTATGACATTCTAGGAGTCTCAGTGTTTTAAGACACCCAACCAAGACTCTCTTGACCATCTTGGAAATATAAGTTGAATGTTTTTACCACTGGGTAGACTCATAACAACCTGAGCAACTATACCAAAAGGGTGTGCATTGAGAGCTGGTGTTCAACATTGAATAGAGGTTGAATGTGACATGTCTTAGAACTCTGTTCTTGATTTTGATGAGCCCCAAATTTGAAGATAGAAGGTGTATTTACCAAATTTTCCAACAATACAAGGCTTGGAGAGAAGGATGTAGCCATTATGAATTGCAGCATCCTGGTCAAACTCAACAGAAGACTTTTTAAAGGGTCACATAGAAAGCCATCCTGTTTTTAAAAAATAAATTTTGTGCCCCTGATTCAAGATCTCTGGCTCAGAAGAAACTCAAGAGAAAAATCCCTAGGAGGGTTGACCACAAAGCTCAGAAGGGGTCCAGAGTGTGATGTGGCTAGAGAATGAGCTGTCCAAGAAGGAGGAGGGAGTGACTCTCCACTGAGCAGACTGGGCCCAGAGTCTCAAGCTTAGTTCTGGGCCACACACTTGAACAGGGTTGGAGACAACCTGGAGTGTGAAAAAGAAAACTAGCAGGATAGGTGAAGAGGAGAGATAAGTGAAAGGACTGTTCATCACGGAGAAGAGCAGATTCTTGAAGGGGACATGGCCACCCTCCGGAGGTCTCTAAAAGTCTGTCCTGGTGCGGAGAGAATAAGCCTGCCTGCTTATGGGCCCCAGAAGGAAATCCTAAGATGAGCCATCAGGCTGCAAGTTAGAGGAACCAGTTGGTTCCTGGAAGGCTGTTTTGTCAACATCAAAAAACAAGTGCCTTCTGTGGTCCCTGATCCCAATAACAGATTGGACTTCTTCATGAGTACATTCTAGCTGTGAGTCTAAGGAAGTGTTCCCTGATGACTGTAGGACTAGATGTCAGGGATCCTGCAGTGGGTCCCCTGGCCATTGTGGAAGGCCAGATGAGTGAGCTGTACCCTTCAGAGGCTGAGAAGTCTTTTTCTTACACTCCTGGCCACACATTTGCTCATCATTCATTCATTCAACAACCCTTTCCTGAGAACCAAAGAAGACTCAGACCTTGTCAACAAGGAGCTTCTGGGCCAGAAGGTTTCCTGTGGAAGCAAGATGCCCCCTGAGCTATGCATCAGCAAGAACTGTGCTGAGAGCAGAGAAACCTTTGCACAGAGGGCTGTCCCTCTGCTATATGACCCCTGTGCTGGAGATGGAGGCCGTCTGTCAGCTGGAGAGCTGGCCCAGCCTGGGATGTGGCATAGAGCCCCACAGGAGCTACACTCAACACCTTGCCTGGGACTGAGCCGTGACTTTAACATCATTGGCACCATGGTATTTGCAGCATCCCCCTCTTGCCTATCACCAGAACCATAGTGGTACTTGGTGGCATCACAGGCAGCAGAGACACCAGGGAGCCCTCCCTCAAGGAGGTGTGCCTCACCAAGGGTGAGAATGGCCAGACTGCAATGACACCAAAGCCTTGGAGATGAACTTGCCAATTAGTATGGAAAAGAATGAGGTCCCAGGGGCTTCAGCACTCTGAATCTGTCCCCTCTCTTTCAGAGCTGCAAGAATTTTGGAGGCAGCCTGGAGTTCCTCATGAAGCAGGAGAGTCACTGTGGGCCCCTGAGGGCAGAGTTGATGAGCCACAGCCCAAATCTCCACACTCCTCAGTATTTAACTGGCAAGTTCATGTACCATGGCATGGAGGTGGATTTGGTTACCAGAGACGCTGTAAGAATGCACAGATGTGGAGCTTGTTTGTCAGTCCCCCCTCACAGGGCTCCCTGCTGCCTCCTTCCACTGGTCTGGGGTAGAAGCAGCCAATAGCCCCTTACCTCATAGTTTGCATACATAACCCACTGCCTTGCACACCTGGGCTAAAATCCCAGGCTCATGTCTCTTTGGGGTGGGGGCTCCAGTTTTGCCTGGGCATACCAGGAGAGGAATTATAAGTGTTTGCTCTCCTAGGGCTACTGGCTAGCCAGGGCATCACCAAGCTTCCTTGGCATCCTTCCATCTGAGCTGACCTGTGAGGCTGGTGAACCACAGGTGAGCTTGGGTGCAAAGCCGCAGAGGCAAAACTGATTGCTCCAGGGGCTGGGCTCCCGGTAGTGGGCTGCCCTGGTTGGATCAACTGCCCCTGGCTGCTCTAAGGTGATGTGGCATTTCTGTCCCTGCTGCAGAGGCCATTTATCAGCCTGATAGATATTTAATCTGCAACCAGAGTGGCAAGCACAGTGATAGCTGTAGATAGAGGCCAGGGGAGACTCACAGTCCACACGGACAGGGCTGACTTTCTCATGGACACATAGATAATGAAGGGAGTTGATGATGAAGCTGCCTTTATGATCAGCATGAAAAGCCCTGATGCTCCATGGTTCTGCAGTGCACTGTATGCATTTCAACAAGGAGACAGGCAGCAAGTAAGCAGGCAAAGAGGCTGGGCAGGGAGAGCTTCCCCCCTCTGAACGTAGTAAGCAGGGCTACACCCTCCATTCTTACTACTGCCATTGCTGCCACCACCACTGCTGCCAGGGCCTTCTCTGGGCTCCCTCCACCCCCCCAGCACATGCCAGGGTTTCCAGGGTCTTCCTAAAAGACTCCGAATCTCCTGTGGAGGAAGGAAGAGAGAATGGCCACCGATAAAGGTTCAGAGGATGTAACTGATTGTTCTTGGGATTAGTTGAGGCAAAACAAACTGGGCAGGGGGTTGGATCACAGGGCCAATCAGGTTCTGCCTTTCACAGCAGGTGTGTGGGAAATAGGCTTACGGTTGCTTCTGGAAAACCAGAGTTCTCCTTACATAGGACACCTGTTTAGCTTCAAAAGCTAGCTGAGAGGAGCAACTGCCTGCAGAAAAAGACCACCGCAGGATATTTACGATGATCTCCAATGTTTCTTTTTCCTTTTGCACTGCCACGAGACAAGAGGAAATACAAGGGGTCAAGGAGCCATGGTAGATACCTCCTAGGTGAACAGGGCTCTCGAGGATGCCAAACAGTTACCCCCCAAGTTATCCAACCAGCCGCCACAAGTCTGTCCAGCTGAACTGAGACAAAATGTCGGCTGGTTGCCTGGGAATAGAACTTGATGAAAAACGTCTGGAAGGCCTCGAACCTACCAGAGGCAATGCTGCAGGACTTTCTCTTCAAGCCTGGCTGTATCATTTGCTTTGTGGATGGTGGTGGGAGGTTGGTGACTAGGGACCTACCTTTCTTCAGCTGCGTGCATTTAGAAACCTGTATCTCTTTTTAGAAACATCGAGTCTAATAAATATGTATACTTATCTATTTAAATCAGTAATACTGCTTCTGGGCTAACTGACTTTCAAATGTCAGTCCAACCTTGCAATACTCTTATTATGTTTTGTGATAATAAAGTATTATGGATAAATGGAAACACAGGCTACATTTTCTTTGATCCAGTTAGTGACGTTTGTGAGAAGCCAAGCTGTAAGACCATGAGGCAGTAATCTCAGTGCCACTATTCCCTCAAAGTTTATTTAAATTGGAACAAAGTGCAGGGCAATGGTCAACTGTTTCTGATATGCTTATCTCGTAAATTTAAGTTTTGACAGGGAGAGTCAAGAGCTTGGTGCGAAGCCTCTCTTACAGGGCTGGCTGCTCAGCAGGCCCTTGGAGATGCTTGTGAAATAAATAGGTGAATGAATGCCCAGCTCCTTATCCCCAACCCTCTTCTTTCCTAGGAAGTTTGACTGTTTCTCTCAAAATTTTCATTCTCATCTGCCAGCTTGTCCACAATAGTGTGGGAGTCGTGAGAATAAAGCTGGCTGAGATCCAGGATAATCTAAACTCTGTGTGTAGGTCATCATTTTACTCTTTTTACAACTTTTACTTTTTTTTTTGAGTTGTATTCTTATTGGAGCTTCTGCTCCTTCTTTCAGATTCCAGGTTTTTTAAGCCCTTTACCCTCAGATGTGTACTGCGCTTGCAATTGGTAGAGTCCTTAGGCTTCCGGCTTCGACCCTCCTTGATTTCACAGGCTTCCATTTCAGCTTGGCTAGCAAGGCCAGCTCTGCCTGAGATTTCATACCTGGATGCGCAGCAGCTGGCTTTGTCCCCTGCTCGTCTCCCAACAGCCACGCTCTACTCTGTAGGCTCACAGACACCCTGTGCTTGGGTCCCATCTTGGACGCAGAGGGCCTTCAACTGAAGGAATTCCAGGCATCTGGTGTCTGGCCCCAGTTTATCTCCCACTGACACTTCCCACACACTCCACCTACAGGGGCCAACCCCAAGGGCAGCTTGTGTCTTCCAACCTTTTTGCCTTTGCAACTGCCTTTTCTTCTCCCTAGACTGCCCTCTTCAAAATGTATTAACAGAGTTTCCATTTTCAAATCTCAATTCAAATAACAACATCTTCCTGCAGCCTTCCCTCCTCCTTAATGGATTCCAAGAATCTTTAAGTTGGAAGACAGCTGTGAACTTCTCTAATCCAATACCCCATTACACAGACAGGAAAACTGCAGCCCAGGGAGGGTCAGGGCACGCCAAACACCACAGAGCACATCAGAAGCACAGCAGGGACTCAAATGACACTCTCCTGACATTTACATTGCCTCATTCTGCTCCCTCTTCCGCACCAGGTTGCCAGTTGTCCCTAAGCAGTAGAAATAAAGCAAACACCTATAAAGCCTCACTGCTCAGAAAGATTAGGGGAAATATTGGAAGAAAACATTTCAAAATATTAATTGTGGCTATCTTCGGGTGGGTGGAATGTAGATGACATTTTCTGCATCTTTCTCTTATTTGAAATGTTTCAAATGTTCTTTAATGAGCATATACTGCTCATTGGAGAAAGTCAATACATATGCAAAAATGAAAGAGGAATACGAATAGGAGGAGGAAGGTTGGGGGAATGTGGGTGTGGGAAAATTTTGGAGAGCCCAGTGCTTCTTTAACAGGCCTTACACATCCCTCATGGGTGGAGGAAGCAAGCCAGCTCTCCTCTACATTAAGAAACACACAGCTCTCACATCAATCCAGCCCCAGCTGTGTCCCAGGGCAGAGGCCACCTGTCCCAGAATTACTGACCTCCTGACCCATATCTGCAGTGGTGACTTCATGCTTCATCTTTATGGATTTTTTGGGTTACTGGGCACCCTTGCAAATACTGAACTATCGTCTATTCAGTGCCAGGTTCTAGGGTGTGGGCTGTGGGATGAGTGTGATAGAAACAGGAATCAGATGCCATTGCTGGCCTGGAGGGACTCTCAGTTAAGTGAAGGAGACAGATGTACACACACAAATGAGGCAAAAGCGGGACGGAGGGGGCTCAGCAATCCCCCCAGATGCCTGGGGGATGACGTCAAGCCTGTCCATGCAACACAGCTGTCTTCATGGAATGACATCGCAGCAGCTGCTTTCATGGCTGCAGGAATCGGCTTAGCTCCTGCCTGCTGAGCTTGGCATGACCAGGGTGGATCCTCACAGGCATACGTCGCCCCCTTCAGAAGAGGCCTGAGCTCTGGGACTGAGACCTCATCTCCACAGTCTTCTACCTACATCATCAGGGGTGAAGAGGGCCCATGTCTGGATCCGGTGGGGGTTCTTTGAACAGCCTCCATGCAAAATGCTGAAGTACGCAAGCTGAGTGGCCCCTCGAGCAGTGCACTGGGCCTGGCACAGGGGGCCTTTGCCCTGCTTTAGCTCTTGGTTTTGTCTCCTTCTCTCACAGTGCACCCACTCCACCTCCAGCTCTCTGCTCCTATGGGCAGGACTGTCACAAAGCTGCATCCACTTGGCTTTCCTCCCTTCCTCTTTCTTCTTGCTGCCACGGAGGCCTTTACAGCCCTACCACCAACCTCCCCACCGCCAGGAGTGAGGCCCTTTACCAGCCTGGCAAGCATTGCAGAAGAACCCGTGTTCTGCTTCTGAAAGCCAGGGCATAGCGGGTCCTCAAAACTGTCTTTCTGGAGTCCCCTGGTGGTCCAGTGGTTAGGACTCTGCGCTTTCATTGCAGGGGGCACGGGTTCGATCCCTGGTCGGGGAACTAAGATCCCATAAGCAGCACGCAGCCCAAAACAACAAAAAAAACACAAAAGAAAACCCTGCCTTTCCCTGCTCGTGGCTAGGTGGGGGGAGGTGCACGGTACAGGAACATTGGAAAGTAGGACTGCCAGGACAGTAGCTCTGGGCCACCAGGAAGTGGAACTGGAGGGAGGCAGGCCACAGTGTGATCTCATGCACTGTTAGAACCATCCCAACCCACTGGGCTGTTTCTCAGAGCAAACTGAGTTTTCCCAGTGTGAATGGACTCTGTGCTGGACGAGCAAAGGGAGTGGGGAAACCAGGAATCTACGCCAGGGGCTGGAGACTTCAGAGGACATGGCATTGGATTGGGCTCAAAACTTTCTGGGTCAGTGAGGATTGGAGCTGGCCCTTGCAAAGTGCCCAGGCCTTCTGCAGAGAGCAAAAGGGCTGTGTAAGTAAAGGTCTCTGGGGACAAGAGCTTCAGTGTATCTGGCATGTCAGGTGTGGTGTAGGAGGAGCACCCAAAGGGCCTGGGATAGTTCAGGTCCCATTGGGTTGAGATTTGCAGCTTCCATGATATGCTTGTGGGCAAGGCTGGGCTGTTCCACATGCCACTACCCCTCAAGTCACTGTGGCCCAAGGACGCAGGGTGTGGCAAAAGAGGGGCCACCCTTATGCATCCCTCCTGGACATCATCTTCATTTTCTGCTACCTTTGGCTGGCATGCTGGAGTTTGTGAGTGATGATGAGCCCTGATGGTTTCATTCGAGTTACATGAGTTTATCAGTTGCAGGGCATGAAAGACAATATTTACTGTGTTGGCGCTGAGCCAGAGTGGTGGGTGTGTGTTTCCTGCCACTGGAAGTATGTCTTCCATTTGGTTTTGGGTTAATTGTGGCCCCTGGAGACATGCAGACAGAGCCAACTTGCACACCTGACAGTCGGAGCCTTTCTTCAGCAGCCACATGTCACACGTCACCCATGCACACACCCACCATCCTCAGCTTCCTCAGGGTCCTCAGAGGCCTCAGGTGGGCTGGGAGATATGGAAATAGGAAGCAGGGCTTCCTGCAGTCAGTGCTCTAAAACAACATGCTATTGCTTTTAGAGGGATAGGAGGTGGGAGGAAGAGGGAGAGAAAGAGAAATTACTTGTTTTTCACTAGGAAAGCGGCTTAGGAATCATATCTTCAGTCAGTGCTTCTGTTATGGGCTGAATTGTGTATCCCTAAGATTCATATGTCGAAGTCTTTATCCCCAGTATCTCAGAATGTGACTATGTTTGAAGATAGGGTCTTAAAAGAGGTGATAAAATTAAAATGGGGTCATTAAGGTAAGCCATTATCCAATAGGACTTGTATCTTTATGAGAAGAGGACATTAATACAGACATATACAGAGGGAAGACCATGAGAGGACACTGGGCCATCTACAAGCCCAAGGAGAGAGTCCTGGAACAGAACCTGCCCTCTCAACCCTCAGAAGCAACCAAGTGCCCACACCTTGATCTTGGACTTTTCCAGCCTTAATGACCCCAATGCATTGCTGTTGTTTAAGACCCCCAGTCTGTGGGACTCTGTTTCAGCAGCCTGAGTAAACTGATACAGTCTTCTTTAATGCTAGGAAGTCTAAACATCACAGGACAGCTGGTTAAACTGCAGATTCATGGGCTTATGCTCAGATACTGTGACTTAGTCAGCCTGGGATTGGGGCCCCCTGGTTATGCTTGCTCAAGAAGCTCCGCAGGGCAGTCTGAAACATATTGTCCTTGGGCCACACTTTGAGAAATTGGGACTAAGATATTGGACTTGGACTCAAAAGTACTCAGTTTGAATCTCAGCCCCCAAACTTAGTCATCTTGTGACCTTGGCCAAGTGAGGTTGCTTTCTGGGCCTCAGTTTCCTGCCCTGTAGAATGGGGTTAACACTTCCTTTCATACCTAGCCCATAGGATGCTGATGAACATGTATGTGAAGAGAAAAGCTCTGGTTTTCTGTCAGGAATGGTGTCTTAGTCGGGACTGCCATAACAAAATCCCGTAGACTGGGTGACTTAAACAACAGATATTTATTTCTCACAGTTCTGGAAGCTAGAAGTTTGATATTAAGGTGCCAGTATGATCGGCTTCTGGTGAAGACTCTCTTCCTGGCTTGTAGATGACCAACTGACCAGCTTTTCACTATGTCCTCACATGGGGGAGAGAGAGAAAGAGAGAGAGAGAGAAGGAGAGAGGAAGAAGAAGAAGAACAAGAGGAGGAGGAGGAGGAGGGAAGGGCATGAGCACTCTCTGGTGTGTCTCTTTGCAAGCGCACTAATGCCATCACGAGGGCCCCACCCTCATCTAAACCTAATTTTTTTCCAAAGACCTCATCTACACATACCATCATATTGTGGGGTTATGGATTCAACATATGACTTTTGGGGGACATACATTCAGTCCATTCCAATGGTACCAATGAGCTTGCAAGTCCAACTTAGACCCTATATGTGATTCCCCAGGTCTCTGAGACTCAGGGTCTGCCTTTCAAGTGACTGCACCATGAAATCAACCTTGAGTCCTTGCTCCTTCTTTGATTCTTCCTTGCGGTTACTCACCCTTCCTGAGCAGAGGGGCTTCTGTGGCTTGGTTGCCCCAGAATGGAGGATATGGAGATAGGGGTGGATGAGTAGCCGGTGGGCCATCAGACAGGCCATACTAGTAAAACTTTTCTATAGGCAACTCAAAGGTGCTGGGGCTTCCTTAGGTGATACCTGATCTGGCACCAGGCCTTTCTGGAGGGCTGTCTCAGCATATTGCTCAGACATCAAAAGGTATAAATCCAAAAGCAAAAATACATTGACAGTTAATATGGCATTTCACTGAAGACTTCAAGGAGAGCCCAGGGAGCTATTATATATCATAAAGGAACATTTATTAAATACCCTCTTTAAACATGTTGGCTCTTTTCTGAAAATTCATCTTTTATGGTGGCTGCCTCATTCCTCTTTTCTCTCCACCAACCCTGTGCTCCTCAGCCTTTCTAGCCTCTCAATCCACGTTCCAGCTCAAGCTTTGGCAGAGCATTTTCTCAGTCAGAGGCTATTGCACGTCTGGGAAAATCTAATGTCCCTGTCTGCCAGCCTTGCTTCGTGGGCTATACTCCCCACCTCCTAATCACAGGCCCAGTTGGCTCTGGGTATGCTGTGTGAGCACAGAGCCCTTAACCATGGTCTTTTTCATAGTGGAGGCTGTTTCCATGCCTTAGTTCCTGCAGGCCAGGTCCCTGTCTCAAGCCCACTCCTTCCCAGCTTCTGCTTTTGCTACACATCAACCATGTATACAGTCCAGCACCCTCCCATCTCAAAGTTCATGGGGCAACATTGTTGGAAGGTTCTCAGTCAGGAGTAATTTAGGCCAGCTTTTCATTTTACAGATGGGAGGATTTGGGTCCAGGAATAGGAAGGATCTTACCCAGGGCCCCACAACAAGGTAAGCAGAGGATCATTACAAAGGTGGTGACCAATACCAGTTGGGCTTTCACAGTCAGTTCAGAGGCCTGAAGGTGCTGGGTAGGAGCACCCTGGGTCTTCAGGGAGCTGGAAGCTGATAGATCTGAAGCACCCGCTGGAAGCAGAGCTATATCTTCCAATGTTTAATCAGGTCTGGCCCCTCCTGATCCACCAGGTTGCCAATGGTCCTGGATAATCGGCATTCATTCTGGCCTCTCCCGCAAATCTCACCTCCCCTCACCATCCTTGCATCCCGTGTTCCCCCTCACACCATCTCTGGTGTTCACCTAATTCTGTCTAACTCCTTCCCTCTGCCTAACTCTGGCTGTCTTTCTGTCCTATGCTGTGAGGTGAAGTGAAATCTGAGCCTGAAGGCAGGAAGAGAAGGACATGGTGGGGAGGTTTCTATTGCTGAGGTGGCAGGAGAATGAAAGGGGTTTGTTCTGCTGGGAATGTGGGCTTGGCAAGGGAATTGTGGTTTCCTGCTTCAAAGCCATTCTCTGACTCTTGGTTTCTCTCTTGGAAAGGCCTGGCAGCACTGTGGGGTGGAAAAAAGCATGGGGTTAGGAGTCTGGAAAGCTGGATTCAGATCCTGACTTGGCTTCCTCCTCTGAATGTGGCCTTGGGCATGGCCCAGACTCTCCCTGGGCCTCTTTCTTGTCTTCCTGGTGGGGCAAGTCACAGCCCCTGCACAGACTGGAGGTGGCAAGCAATAAGAGGTGGGAGGTGCAGCATTCAGCCCTGTGCTTTGCATACAAAGGTCCTGCCTGTGTGGGCACTGGCTGCCAATCTCCCAGGCTAGGCTCTTCCAGACTGTAGTCAGAAAATATGATAAGGGGGGCCTCAGGCCTTTCTGCCTGGAAGAGATCGTAGGAAGATGTTGCCCAGTTGGTGCATTTCTAGCACCATGACATTGAAATGGAACTGGTAAGGCAGAAATAGGCAGACATCCTGGGGATGGATCTTCAGGGGAATCAGGAACCAAGGCTAGTGTGCCTGTGGGTAGAGGTATCTCTGTCTCTTGACTCCCCATTCCACTTATCTTCTTGCTTTCAGGTGGACTTCTTTAACACTTGGGGGAGGAGAGGGACTGTCACAGCAGGCATCTCACTCTCTACATATACAGACGTGAAGCAGCAGACCTGGCAGAAGACCTCTGAGAGTGTTCCCAGCCAGAGCATCCTTGTTAAAGCCACTGTCACCTCCCCCTCTCTAACTGGTCTTCCTGTGTTATGGACTGCATGTTTGTATCCTCCCAAAATTCTTTTGTTGAAGTCTTTATCCCAGATGTGATGGCATTAGGAGGTGGGGTCTTTGGGAGGTGATTAGGTCATGAGGATGGAGCCTCATGATGGGATTAGTGCTTTTATAAGAAGAGACATGACAGAGCTTGCTTCCTCTCTCTCTGTCCTCCACCATATGTGGGCGCAGAAAGAAGATTGCCATATGCAAAACCAGGAAGAGGGCTTTCACCAAGAACCCAACTGTGCTGGCACCCTGATATCAGACTTTCAATCTCCAGAACTGTGAGGAATAAATCTTCTGTTTAAGCCACTCAGTCTATTGTATTTTGTTACAGCAGCCTGAGCAGACTAATACATTCTTGGCTTGCCTCCCAATCTGTTCTTTGCTCAGCAGCTAGAGTGATTTTTTAAGCACTTTATTGAAGTATAATTGACGGACAGAAAACTGTATGTATTCAATATATACAATTTAATGATTTTGGAGTTAACTATACAGTGTGAAACCATCACAACAATCTATACCATAAATACATCCGTCACCTCCAAAAGTTTCCCCTTGCCCTATCTATCTATCTATCTATCTATCTACCAGCTATCTACCTACTTATTTTGATAAGAACACTTAAAATAAGATCTCCTTTCTTAGCAAATTATTAGGTATACAGTACAGTATTATAAACTACAGGCATCATGCTGTACAGTAGGCCTCTAGGGCTTATTCATCCTTTTTAACTGAAACTTAGTATCCTTTGACTAATAACTCCCTGTTTTCCACTTCCCTGAGCCCCTGGAAACCATCATTCTACTCTCTGCTTCTATGAGTTTGACTATTTTATTCCTTATATAAGTCATATCATGTAGTATTTGTCCTTCTGTGTCTGGCTCATTTCACTTAGTATAATGTCCTCCAGGTTCATCCATGTTGTTGCAGAAGACAAGATTTCTTTCTTGTTTTTGAGACTGAATAATATCCCACTGTGCATATATTTATATACACCACATTTTCTTTATCCATTCATCTGTCAGTGGACATTGAGGCTGCTCTACATCTTGGCTATTGTGAACAATGCTGCAGTCTATGTGGGAGTGCAGGTATCTCTTCAAGACCCTGATTTAATTCTTTTGGATATATACCCAGAAGTGAGGTTTCTGGATCACATGGAAGTTCTAGTTTTAGTTTTATGAGTGATCTCCATGCTGTTTTCTACAGTGGCTGCACCAATTCATATTCTCACTAACAGTGCACATCTTCATCAATACTTGTTTCTCTACATCCCATCCCTACCAGCACTTATTTAACTTTTGTTTTTTTGATAATGGACATTTTAGTAGGTGTGAGGTGATATCTCATTGTGGTTTTGATTTCCCTGATGATTAGTGATGTTGAGCATCTTTTCATGTACCCATTGGGTATTTTAATGTTTTATTTGGAGAATAAATGAATTCAGGAAAGCTGCATGATACAAAGTCAAAGTAGAAAAGTCAGTTATGTTTCTATACACTGACAATGATCTATCGAAAGAGGAAATCAACAAAGCAATGCCATTTACATTAACATCAAAAAGAATAAAATACTTAGGAATAAGCTTAAGCAAAGAGGTGAAAGACTTGTACACCCCATACTACAAAGCATTGATTAAAGAATTTTAAAAGACACAAATAAATGGAAAGATGTCCCATATTTATTAATTGGAAGAATTAATATTGTTAAAATATCCATACTACGCACAGTGATTTACAGATTCAATGCAGTCTTTACCAAAACCTCAATGGCATTTTGTATAGAAATAGAAAAAAATCATAAAATTCATATACAGCCACAAAAGACCCCGAATAGCCAAAGCAATTCTGAGCAAGAAGAACAAAGCTGGAGGCATCACACTTCCTGATTTCAAAATATATTACAAACCTACTGTAATCAAAACAGTGTGGTACTGGCACAAAAACAGGTATATAGATCAATGGAATAGAACAGAGATCCCAGAAATAAACCCTCACGTATACAGCCAAGTGGTTTTTGACAAGCATGCCAAAAATACACAATGGGGAAATGCTACTGGGACAGATGGATTTCCACATACAAATAATGAAATTGGACCCTAATCTTACGTCATATACAAAAATCATCTCACAATGGATTAAAGACCTGAAAGTGTAAAACTCTTAGAAGAAAACATAGGGAGAAACCTTCTTGATATTGGCCTTGGGAATGATTTCTTGGATATGACATCAAAAACAAGGCAGCAAAAGCAAAAATAGACAAGTGGGACTACATCAAACTAAAAAGCTGCTGCACCACAAAGGAAACAATCAACAAAACGAAAAGACAACTACACATGGGAGAAAATATTTGCAATCTACATATCTAATATTGAGTGATTTTAAAATGCAAATTAGCCCTCTATCCTGCTAAAATCTCCCATGGTTACCTATTGCAGAGAATAAAACTCATCCTTCGTATTGACCTCCAAGGCTCCAAGTTACCTGGCTCTACCTACCACTCCAACCTCATCTGGTACTACTCTTGCCTCATTCCCCATATGCCAACCCCATGGGATTTCTTTCCTCCTTTTCCTTAAATAGACCAAGCTCAGTCTCTCTTTAGAGCTTTAGTATTTACTTTTTCATTTGCTTGAAAAGCTCTACCTCTCAGATCATTATGTGACTGACTCCTTCTAGTTAATCACTTTCAACTCAAATGTTATTTCCTCACAGAGGCCTTCTCTGAACCGGCCAAACTAATGTAGCTACAGGGCTATAAACACGTTGCCCCGAGTCTTCTTCCTTAGGGCACTTATCACTCTCTGAATTCTCTCTGTATGTGTCTTTATTTACTTGCTTTTTGTGCATCTCTTCCACTTGAATGTAAGCTCCACAGGGCCAAGCCATTATCTCCCTTGAACTTCACTGTATGTCCAGTGTCTGATACTCAGCAGGCACTAGGAAATGTTTGGGGAGTGAATGAATGAATGAATGAGCAAGTGATGTGTAGAAGTTATTCAAGGAAAGGGAAAGGTGAGGAAGGCAACCGTATATAATCCCCTAGGCAGAGTTAGACACCCTGGTCTTTTAGCCCTCATGCTTTGATCACAATGTGTGATAATGTACTTGCTATATGGCCACCTCCCCACCAAAGATGCTAAACCCCATGAGGGCCAAGATCATTTTTGTCTTATTCACCACTGTATGATTTGTGTCTCAGTATATCTGGTACAAAAGAAGATCCTCAATAATTTTTTGTTCGTTGGTTGAATCTATCCTCTTCAATTGATGGAGCATAGATGGAATGAAACCCAACAGAACTATCTTTTACAAATGAGAAAAATGAGGCCCAAAGAGACTTGTCCACTGTCATACCCAAGTCAGTCCAGAATGTAGGTGTTAGCAGCAGGACTATTTTCCTGTAAGTGATTTAAAAGTTAGCTCAAGTGAGATGGTTTTTCAGAGCTGAGTAACTAAGCAAACAGAAAGCCAATCTATTATGTTTGCTTGGAGATGAGGCATACTCAATGAAATACCACATCGTCCAGGGCAGGACTAACCTGGCAAGATACAGGAATGGAGCAGCTATGTTGAGCCCTGGAGTACAACTGCCCACACTAATAAGATCCAGACTATCTTTCCACTCTTCCAGTGCCTCCTCTTCCCAGAAACACCAGCCAGATGCTCTCATCCTATAGAAGGTATTGCCCCAAGCATTTGATGTGGCGGTCACTGGCAAGGTCAATGTTTGCTTAGGCCAGGCTTCCAGAAGTCTTAAGATCTTAAGAAGACAGGCTTTAGAGTCAAACAGATTTAGATTTGAATCCTGTATTTTCTACTTACAAAAATTGACCATGGTCAAGTGATTCACCTCTCTGAACCTCAGTTTCTTCCTCTCTAATTTGGGTATAGTAAGAATAAGATCTATTATGCAGGGCTTTGTGAGAATTAGATGAGAAAATGTGAGTACTTAGGCCACTCTGGGTTCATGTTCTTGGATCTTTAGATGTCTGCCCACTTTGTAGTCAAGTGACTTCTTATGATCTTTAAGGATAGAACTGTTGTGTTTAAATTTCTGGGTGCCTCATTTGCTCCCAGTACAAAGCTGAGCATAGAGTGGGCACCAGTGCAGGCTGCCACCTGTCTGGGATCTAAGACTCAATGAGGATAGGAAGAGCTGTTGCCAACAAGCTGGCACACTTTGTTTTTTACATGTGTGCAGTTGAAGTAGGGGATACCATGCCTAACTCTAAGGAAACAAGCAGACCAAACTTCTGAGGGGACAGGCAAGCAGGATGGCTTGTTTTCAGGTTACCCCATGGCAATTACAGTACATGAAGGCAACTCCAATATAGCAGAGTTGTATTCTGGGACCAACAGTGCTTTCCAGAATAGATTCACGGGTAGGTACATGCAGTTATTAAGCACTACGTCTGCCCCAGCCTAAGTCACTTCTTGACCTAAGCTACTAGATACCAAACTAACGGGAATGGAGATGGGCCAGGAAGCCATGGCTCCTGTGTTCTTAGCTACAGGAAGGAAGTCCTTGGCTTGGAGATCTGAAACACAGGCAAGGGAAGAGACAAGATTGAGGTTGTGGAGAAAGGATTGGTCTAGAGCACTGTTGGATTAAAGAACTTGCCTAGAAAGGAGCCAGAAGCAAAGCCTGCTCCTTGGCTGCAGCCTGAGCTACAAACTACCACCCAACCAACTCAGAATCACTCAAAAAGCAAGACCATAATCGATTCAAAAGCTGCTTTTTTATTGCCTGAAATGGAGGCAGGGCTGACTTTGGAGAAGATGCTTATTTAGTTGGAAGTATCACTGTGAGCAGCTGTACTGATTATGTCCATAGTAAATATTGATATATGGTAAATCCCAAACCAGCACCTATATTTGTACAGCCTCCCCATCTATCACAAGCCTCAGCCATGCTTGTGATGAAATGCAGAGTACGTCATTCATTGGCACCCATTAAATTGGAGAGAAGATAGTCATCAAATATGGTGATGTCTAATAAATGAATTTAAATTTGGTGTCTAGCAATACTTTATTCCATTGCCTATCATTTCTCTCTTGTATCTTCAATCTCTCTTGAATTTTTATTCCTGCCCAATGACTGTCCCAATCTTTTCCTTCCCTTTATCAACAAACTTTTTAAAAAAAGTAGTCTGTTCTCACTCCTTCTTGAAGCCACAGCAATAAAGTTACCACCACCAACACCACTCTACATAATAGTTCTTTCACAAACATTGAAGTGACCAAATCCAGAGATCTCTTCAGTCTTTACTGATCTTGAATTCTTGGTCACCAGGTCACTTTCTAGGTTTTCTCTTCTGGTGTCAATGGCATCACACTATTCATCTAGATTGTCTTTGCTCTCTTCTTCACTTATTCTTCCTCCTCTTAGGTGTTGGTGTTCCCCGGAGGTCTTCCATAGGTCCTCTTCTCATTCTACAGTCTCTCTAGGAAAGAGCATGTTTATCTACATAGTGATGACTTCCCACCTTTATATTTAGGCTCTTGAATGTGAGACTCTAGGTCGTCTCATTCATATCCATGGCTTCATTTATCATCTATATGCAGAAGACACACAAGCTTATCTTTAACTCACAACTTTCTTCTGAACTCAGACCTATATGTCTGGACTGTCTACTCTACACCTTAACTTGGATATCCAACAGGCACCTTAAATCACACTTGTCCAAAACTGATCTCCTGCCCTCTTTCAGTGTTCCAATCTTAGTGAATGCTGTATCAGCCACTCACTTGGCCAAACTAAAATGTGGGTGTCATCCTTTACCTCTCCCTTTGCTTCATGCCTCCTCCCATACCCTGCTAATTAACATCATTGCTCTTAAGATAAAGACAAAAATATTTAGTATGGCCTACAAAGCCTTATACATCCTGGCTCCTAGCTATTTTTTCCACCATATTCGGCACCATATTCACCCATGATCATGCTGCTTAAAATGCAATGAGCTTATTTCTGTTCCTTGAACACACCATGCTTCCTTCTACCTAAGGCTTTTACACTGACTGATGCTTAGATCTTCAACTACTTAATCCCTCCTCATTCCTTAGATCACAGATAAAGGGTAACTTCCTCAGGGAGCCCTTCTTGGACCTTAGTCACCCTTAGACCATGCCCTTCTCCTTTAGAGAAATTAAAAAAATTAATATACTTTATTTTTTAGAAAGGGTTTTGATTCACTGAAATATTGAACAGATAGTACAGAGAGTACCCATATACCTCTCCACCCTTCACAGTTTCCCCTATTATTAACATACTACATTAGTGTGGAACATTTGTTATAATAGTGAGAGTTATAATATTGACACGTTATTAACTAAAGTCTGTAGTTTATTCAGATTTCCTTAGTTGTTACTTATTGCCCTTTTTGTATTCCAGGATACCACAACATATTTAGTTGTCTAAATATATGTCTCCGTAGGCTTCTCCTGACTGTGACAATTTCTCAGACTGTCCTTGTTTTTGATGACTTTGAAAGTTTTGAGGAGAACTGTTCAGGTATTTTGTACAATACCCCTCTATTGGGATTTGTCTGATGTTTTTCTCATGATTAGACTGGGGTTATGTTTTCTGGGGGCAGCAAAATCACAGAAGGAAAGTGAATTTTTAATCACACCATATCAAAGCAACATACTACCTACATCACTTATGATGGTTGATGTTGACCTTGATCACCTGGCTGAAGTAGTGTGTCAGGTTTCCCCACTGTGAAATTACGCTTTCCCCCCTTTTCCACACTGTACTCTTTATAAAGAAGTTACTATGTGCAGTGCACACTTAAAGAGTAGGTGTTTAGCTTCCCTTCCTTTAGGGTAGAGTATCTACATAATTTATTAGGAATTATTCTGTGTGAGAGGCTGTCTCTTCTCCCCCATTTACTAACTTATTCAATCATTTATTTATATCACTATATGAATATTTACTTTACATTTTGAGTTATATTCCAATGCCACTATAATTATTTTGTCTTTCAGTTGGCTCCTTTGTGTCACTTTGACATACTCCCATCATAGAGAGATTTTGTTTTGTTTTGTTTTTAGCACTTCTTTACTTTCTAGTGGTACAAGATTCTTGGCTTATCTTGTATATTTTCTGCCCCTGCCCTAGAATCAGCCATTTCTCCAAGGAGACCTGGTTCCCTTTATTGGGGAAAGAAATTAGAAACCAAGATTTAGGTGCTAGGTGTGCTTTCTGTAGAGCACTTTTATTAGTTGCAAGTTTACATCTACCTGTGTGATTATCTAATAAATGTTTTTCTCATCCACAAGGTGTTCCAGTAAGGTGGGGACCATGTAGGCTTTTGTTCTTATTGTGTCCCTAGTGCCAAGCACAGGCTCTGCTACATAATAAGCATTTAATTTTTTCTAGATTAAAAGCAGTGTATGTTTCATGGAAATGTCATCCTCTTGATCATCCAGGGCAGAAATATCTGAGTAATGTAAGTCTTAATCATCTTTCTCACTCTTCACTTTTAGTCATCAAATCCTGACAATTTCTAGAATGCATTTTCTAATTTCCACTCTACTGTGGCATCAATTCTAGCACATACTTTCTATCTATGGACAACCACAGTAGCATGTGGTATCCATGCTGCTAGTTCAGTCTATACTTCATATTGCTACAAAATTAATCTCTCTAAAGCACAGCTCTGACAAAGATACTTCTCTAATTAAAAACCCATTATAGGAATGGAAATATATACCATGACATTATTTGTGAGATGTCAATTCTCACAAATTGACTTATATATTCATAGATTTTATTTATAGATTTACTGATTTAACACAATCATGTCTTAACCATGACAGTTTTTTTAGTAGAAATTGACAAACTGTTTCTAAATGGAAATGAAAAAGACCTAGTAAACCTGAAGCAATATTGAAAAATATGAGCAGAGTTGGAGGACTAACCTTACCTGACTTCAAGAATTTCTCTAAATCTTTATTAATCAAGATAGTGTGCTACTGGCATAAGTATTGACCAATATATCAATGTGACAAAATAAAGATCCCAGAAGTAGATACACATTTATACAGTAATCTTATTTGTTGTTGTTGTTGTTGTTGTTTGTTTTTTTGCTGTACGCGGGCCTCTCACTGCTGTGGCCTCTCCCGTTGCGGAACACAGGCTCTGGACGCGCAGGCTCAGCGGCCATGGCTCACGGGGCCAGGCGCTCCGGGGCATGTGGGATCTTCCCGGACCGGGGCACGAACCCGTGTCCCCTGCATCGGCAGGCGGACTCTCAATCACTGCCCCACCAGGGAAGCCCTACAGTAATCTTATTTTTGACAAAGATGCCAAAGCAATATAATAAGAAAGAAAAAGATATTTTCAACAAATGGCACTGGAATAACTGTCCATCGATATGGATAAGGGAACATTGAACCTAGCCTCACACCATACACAAAAATTAATTTGGCATGGTTCAGGGACCTAAATATAAAGTAAAATACCATAAACATTTTAAAGGAAATTATGGAAGAATATCTTTGTCACTTGGAGGTAGGCAAATGGTTCTTAGCCAGGACACAGAAAATACAACCAATGAGAAAAACTGATAAATTAGACTTCATAAAACTTTAAAACTCTGCTCATCAAATGATACTGCTAACAAAGTGAATAGGTAAGCTATGTAAACTATGTAAGGTAAGCTACTGGGGGAAATTATTTTTTAAAAAACTTATATTTGACCAGGATATGTAAAGAACTTCTACAGCTGAATGATAAAAAGACAAACAGCCAATTAAAAATGGTCAAAAAAATTGAAGAACGCTTCACAAAAGAAGATATACAAATAGCCAATAAGCACATGAAAATTTGCTTATGTCATTAGTCATCTTGGAAATGAAAATTAAAATCACAATGAGATACCACTACACATTCACCAGAATAGTTAAAGATAAAAAGACTGACAACACCAGTTACTGACGAGGATGTGGAGAAAGAGGAACTGTCACACATTGTTGGTAAGAATGTCAAATGATATGATCACTTTGGGAAAAAGTCAAAAGTCTGGTTTCTTATAAAACTTAAAATTCCACTCACCTTATGATGCAACCATTCAACTCCTAGGTATTTACCCAAGAGCCATGAAAATACATGTCTATAAAAAAAATCATACGACAAAGTTCATAGCAGTTTTATTAGTAATAGTCTAAAACTGGAAACAACTCAGGTGTCCATCAACAGGACACTGATAAACAAACTGGATAGACTTGTATATACAAACAGGATACACAAACTGGATAAACGAACTGTGGCATATTCATCCAGTAAAACACTGCTCAGCAATAAAACAGAATTACTGATACACGCAGCAGCATGGATGAATCCCAAAAGCATCATGGTGAGTGAAATAATCTAGACACAAAAGAGTACATTGTTGTTCAGATTCAGATTTCTGCTTCCTCCAGACAACACTGTAAAAGAGGCTAGTATTAGATTGTGGCTTCCCTTTGCTTTCCTTTACTTGGCAAATCTAAGTTAATTTTTCCCCGAAATACTTATCCATTTATCTCAACATATTTACATACTGATTTGAAATACCTCCTTTATCATGTACTAAATATTCATATATTTGAGTACGCTTCTAGATCTGTTCTGTACACTAATTGGTCTCTTCTGTCACATCTCATTGTGGTTATTGTGATTTTAGAATAGATTTTAATATTAGAGAGTGTCCCTTATTTGTTTTATAAAAACATTTCTAGCTATTATCAATTGTTTATATTTCAGATAAGCTTTAGAATCATCCTGTCTAGGCCCCCTAAAATCTATTTGGGATTATGTTAAATCTGTAGATTAATTTGGGGAGAGTTGACCTTTCTTTGATAATGAGGTTTCTTACATAGGAATAAGCTCTCTTTCTTCATTTATTTAAATCCTTTTAGATGACAATGGAAGTTTATAGTTTTTTTCATATAGGTGAAACTTGAAATGGCCAGTGAGGCTGGGATATAGCAAGGCAAGGTAGGACCACCAGTTCAAAGCTCCTCACTGAGAAGAGAGCTAGCCTAGGAAAGACAAAACATGAGGATCCCTATCTCTCTCCCCATATGGCATCAACCCCCTCTTCTGGTCTGGCCCCTTTGCCAGTTTAGCTGTTCACTAGTCATTTGTATATTCTTTCTTCATCTGTACTCCAGAAATTCCATTTGGGGAAAAGCATAATGTTCTATATCTGCACTGTCCAATATGGTAGCCACTATTGGACAGTGCCGACCTGGGATACCAGTTTCTAGGTAAGCCTGGGGTTTGAGAGGTGGTATGGTGATTCTGGTTATTCATATGAGCACTTGGGGCACCAAAACTACACCACCAGGAAGTTTTTAGTTGTCTTTAGCCCCAAATGTCCATATGCACTAATTCCATTTATGGACAGGCTCCTCTTGACTTCCCCTGCTGGCTATAACCTCTGGCTATATGAGTGCCCCTGGGGCAATCCTGGCTCAGCCAGGGATCTCTCTGATGACTCTTTAGACAGGCAGAGTTCTCCAGCCTCCTTAGTTTCACTCATTATCTCTCATCAGACTTTGGTGCTATGAGCCAGGGACTTGGATAATTTGCTTTGCTATAACCCCCACCTGGAGGCAAGAGTACAAGCCTCTCTAGGCCTCTCGACTGTCACTGCCACATAGGCTGACTGGAAAATGGGAAGAATATCCAAAGCTGAGGTAGAGCTGTACACCAACATCTGGGCTGAGGCCTGGATTGGGGAAGGTATCCAGGAACTTGAAGCCCAGTCCAACTGCTGCAAGTAATCAGTGAAGGGGTCCATCCAGCGGTCAGTGCCATGAGTCACAGAGCAAACAGAGCCAGGGCCAAGCCACAGGTCAGCAATGAGACACTGAGATTCTGGGATCAGGCAGCCCCTTCATAGACTTGGCCAGGAGGGGTAGCTGGGGAGGCTAGAAACATAAAGCAATAAGGGAAAGAAGGGATGCTGGCAGATACCAATCTTCTGGCATCCAGAGTCACTCTAAAGAGGGTTGGTAATTTGTTCTAGAGAAGAGCTCACTTGCAAGTCTCCTCAGAGCAGATCAGCTGAGGCCAGAAGCCAGATGAGTGGCTGGGCCAGGAGGGGAGTCATAAACAGCAAAGTTAGGAGGAGACAGACCACTGATGTGGGAGAGAGGCTTCTCTGGGTCTGGACTGGAGATCTAGGTTTCTTGGTATGGACCTCTGGCCAGACAGAGGCTGGTTAGGGAGAAGAGTGATGAAGGGATCAGCCTTGTGGGAGAATCCATGCCAATCCAAAGTGGGCAGAGGCCCTAGTTGAAGTCAAGAGTTCTACACTGGTTAGTGTAGAAATGCTGGGTGAGACTGCAAGGACTTGTGGTGTCTCAGATATTTCTATTGACAGTTAGGGACTGACAAAGGGCTAATAGGAATCTCTGGGGTCTGTGAAACCCTCAAGGTGTGTCCTAGAATCTGGGATCATTCCTAGAACTACTCTCCCTTCCTGCCACTCTAAGGCCACTGTTTGTTTCCACTCCCCTCCCCTTGCTCCTTTGGGCTCCTCTCCTTCATTTGGGCAATGACCTGAGAGAGCCTTCCTGGTTCCCACTTTCATTTCTCCTGTCCTAAAAGAAGTCACCAGCCTTTTGTATTAGGGACTTCTGGGGGAATGTTTTGGAATCTTCTAAAAGTCTCCTGTACCACCCTTTGTCTCTGGTCCTCTTCATCTACTCCCTCTTCCCCAACTTCTCTGTTATAGTGCCCAGAACCCATGCCTTATGGTTCCTCTATTATCCTGGAGAGGTAAGCTCATCACATTTCCCCCATTTCTCAGCACTTTTCTATTCTCTAGAGCTACAGGTTTTTGCTTCCAAAACTTCTTTCTAACTTTTTATCTAAACAAACAAACAACAACAAAAACGGATGCCTACCTCCCAATCAGACTCAAGTGAGTCATTCCCACCTCAGGATCCACAGGTCAAGCAACCCCAAAGTCCCTGGGTCCCTATCCTCACCCTACAGAACAAAATCGTAATTGGTCATTTCCTACAAGGAGCCTAGACCAGAGCTACAGTGGAGGACTCTGATGTTGGGTCTGATTTCACAGCACATGTGGAAAAAACATTTACATATGGTTGTTTAGAAATCTGCTTATGCTCTTGGAATATTCTCTTAAACATTCCATTCTGGCATAATTCAGTTTCCCAAGTCCAAATCCTAACAGAAAACATTTTGAAGAGTGGTGATTGCTAAGGAACCATCCAACATATATTATGAATACCATACGTTTTGGCTTTAGAAGGCAAAGAACTTAGGTTTGGAGAAGGAACATTTAATCCCTCTTGATTGGGGAAAAGACAATCACAGGGTTTCGTGCTGGGAAGCAGCCCATACCTGGCCATCTTTATTTCCCTTTTGGATTCTCTCAGATTCCTTAGAAACAAAGGCAGAAGCACTATGATGGGAAGAAAATGGCATCTTTGATTAATAACTTGAGTAGAGAGGGCTGTTAGGAAACAGCCACAAGAATGATTCCTTCAACATCACAATTCATGATTGGGGAGGATGGTGTCAAAGGAGAGATGCCCAAGTTGTTCTTCCTTTCTTTCTTTGCTTGAGATAGCCATTAAAAATTTGAAGGAAGGTCAGTACCTTACATAGAAACCAGCAGATTAAAGAAAGGGAAAGAGTAGACAAGTACTAAATGGATCAGTTTAGGCTTAGCAAGGACATTTCATTGAAGTTCCTAGGGAGTTGTGTTTCTCTAAACCTTGTTTTAATTGTGTATCCCATTTACTCATTTTAGTTTATCTTGATGCCCAGCTGTATTAATTAGGTTAAAATGGAGTAGTAAAGTTTATTAATTTTATTTACTTAGCCATTCCCCAAAAGAATTTAACTATTTTTACCAGAGGGCATAACCAAGACTCTGATACCTGCTACTTGGTGACTGTTTGTCCTAATTGCAGGATAATTCTAGAGAGGAAACAGCCATCTTTTGAAAGTCTGCCTATACAATCTCACATTTGTAAAATACTGGTGATTCCCAGTGTGTTTGATGGACGTGGAGCCCACTTTAACTTCCTTGTGATGGGGGGGGGGGCGGTCTGTGGGGAACAAGGTCCAGCTGAGACTTCTAACCTAGAGAAACTTGGATACTTCATTTGTGGCATTTATGACTTTTGAGGGATTATTGGTGTGCCTGGCTTTACCTTAGAGATTGGCCCTCTGTTGATAAACCATATATGGTCTTGGAAATCACAGAAAGAAGAGGGACAATAAATTATTCTCTAATTGACTAGAACCAATGAATCTGACCTTTCCTGAGCAAAGCTATGAATCTTTTGACAATGAAGCTGCCACTTGGCAGATTAGTCATTGTCAGGGTTGTAAGGGGCCGACCTACGCAGACACAACAGCTTCCCAATACTAACAAGATGGAGGAATCCGTGCTCAAAGACACCGCTAAACCTACCTCTGCATATTGGCAGTGATTTTCCTGCTTATGTGTGCTTGCGGGGAAGGGGAAGACTAGCGGACAGGGCAGCAATGATTGGCAAATTGGTGAAGATCAAGGGCTAGCTAGGTCATATAGGCATCAACATTAACATAGATTACCAGAGTTCAGAAACAACCAGGAAACAGGCTGGGTCAGGCAATGGGAGGAGGAGTCATAAATGTCTCCTGAAAAACATTTAAGGGAAGGTGAGGAGAATAAGAATTCCGGAGTGCTCATGGCCTTCCACTCTCTAGTAGAAAGCTGTGTGGCTGAGGCAGAGCTTGGTCATCCTGGGGCCCTGGAGATACCTACACAGAGACCTGCTTTCCTGAGCTGCAGAGGACATGGCCAACCACTCCTTTAGGCTGCACTCAATTCTGCTTTGGTGGGAACAACCCAGACTAAAGGTTCAACCATGGAGTATGTCTCATCAAGCAAAGACACCTTTTTCTAACACCTACATTGCTCAGAACCCTGTGTGAGGCAAGGTCAGGCCAGGGCAGTTGGAAGGCACTGGTAACCAGTGCCTCCCCATTGCCTACAGGACAGAGACCAAGCTCCTCAGCCACCTCGAGAGCATCCATGAGCTGAACCCAATCCACCTCTCCAGGTTCATCTGTCACCTTTGCCCCTCACTTACAAAGCTTTATCTTCAGTCACATGGATTGATTTGCTGTTCCCCAAACTCATGCCCCTCCCTGCTACTGTGATTTTGCTCAGGCTTTTCCTTTCATCCATCTGACAACTACCCCTACCCCTCACACCTCCCTTACCTACTCATCCTTCAAAGCCGAGTCCAAATGCCACTTCTTCCAAGAAACCCATCCTGATACCTACACCCTCTGCTTCACTTTTCGTCTGTTTAGTGGCAGAGCTAGGTCTGTGCAAGTGACCTGAGGGAGCTGTTGGCAAACAGGGACCAAAGCTGACCCAAACCCTGTCACTGCAACAAGGCTTGTCCAAATCCTGGTCTGGATCAGGTTCCAAATACACTCTAGCTAGAATGAAATACATTCCTTCCACCTCAGACAAGTAGAAAGTCTTTTCTTTCTTCTTCCAAACTTTCTCAGTTTTGATTTATAGAGTTCATTAACTTAGTTATTTTCCTCTCTTCTCATTCTTTGTGCCTGTTTCTCTAGAAAGCTGATCTTTTAGTTCCAAGGTAGAATTAAATAACTAACCTTTATGGGGACACTTTGTTTTCAACGTTTTCAAAGCACTTTCCCATCTACTACCTAATTGATCCCCACATTCACTTGTGAATTATCCCCACTTTAGAGCTGAGGAAACTGGCCCCTGTGTGAAGCAACTTATCCAGGTCAGAGAAATTAAGTGGTCAGCCAGAGACTAGAGCCCAGACTGTCTGTCTCTAAATCATGCTCTCCCCACTAACAGCAACCACAGCAACGGAAACAACCACCAAGGAACACTTATTGACCACTCAGTGCTATGCATCTCCTATGGATTATCATGTTTTATCCTGACGACAGTCTTGTGAGGCAGGTGGTATTATTATTTCCAGTTTGCAGAGGTCTGGAGGTTTAGGAAGCTTGGGCAACTGACTGGAGGGCACATGGCCGATAAGTGGAATTGGCACTTAAATCCGGATCTGGCGGACTCCATTGAGTCTAGTTGCTTGGAACAGCAGTTTCCAAGCCATGCTGTCCTTGTGTGCTGAGAAAGGCTGTGCCATGACATTCCCAGCCACTTATGTGCATCCAGCCACTAGACTAGAAGATGCTGATGGCATCGTTTCTTCTCTCAAGCCTAAAATGTTGGCATTTTGTCCACCTCAGTATTTCTCCTCTCCTCAAGTCCTGAGGCCCAACCCTTTCCACTGGCACTATTAATCCCTTCCCCATCCAGCTTCCTGAGATCCCAGCCTTGCAAACATTACCATCCATGCTTACTTCCCAGCCTCTTTTGCTGTATTGACTCTCTGCAGCCTAGAAGATGCTTAAGCATGTCTTAGTCTCCTGGAGCTACTTTGATTTTTCCTCTCTCTTCACCCCAAGCATCTGGAGAATGGAGACTGCCTTCAAGGCCACCCCATCCTTACCCTGGCTCCATCCTTGGCTCCCAGCCACCTGTCTCTGTCCCCAGTACTCCCCAGAACCTGATCCCACAACAGACATCAATATTCCTGACTGCCAAATCCAATGGCCTCTTCTTGCCTAAGGCTCTTCCTCAGGCTCTCTGTACAGAGCTGTTCACTCCACTCTCCTGAGATGGGTTTTCTTTTCTTTCAGCAAACATACCTTATATTTGAGTCTCCCAGAAAGTTTCTGAAAACTATCATGGATGAAGCACCGAGACCGGAATGTTGGCCTCTTCCCAAACTTGTTGACTCCCCTTGACTCCTGTCCATCCTCCCATCTCCCAACACAGATACTCCCAAGCTTCTGTCCTTGGCCCAGTTCTCTATCTCAACACTTTCTCCCCTGCAGATCTCTCATGCTCCCACGATTTCTGTGCTCACTTGTGTGGATGGTTTCCAGGTCCCTATCTTCATTCCTGTTCCCATCTGAGCCAACTGCTTATTGGATGCCCAGCTGAAGAATCTTCACACATCTGAAGCAAAACTAATTGACTCCCCCATCAAACCTGTTATGTCTGCTTAACCTATTTCTGATCACAGTACCAACACCTCCTAATCATCAAGGTTTGAGCCCTATGAGTCATCTAGGAGAACCTCCTTTGTGTTTTCCCCCACCAGAAACCAAGTCCTAGGAAACCTGCTCCTGTTCTAGAACTTCTCCCCACCCCTCCTTTCCAATCCCACCAACTTTGCCTCATTCAAGCTCTCACTATTCTCACCTGGATGACTATGGCGTCTCCTACCTGGTGTCCTGACGTCCAACTCCCCTTCTTCCCAATCTTTCTCCCCATCACAGCAGCCAGAGAGATCTGTTTACAACCTAGACCTTATTACCTCTTTCCCTTGAGGTGTCACCTCTTCTTTAAGAGAAGACACCTTTTATTAAATTGAAAGGAAATTAAATTTTTAATTTTTTAAGATAAGATTTATACACGGATACCATTGAAACTTATTCACAACCCTTCTCTCTCTCCCCACCTCCCTGCTCTCTCTCTTTCTCTCCCTCTCTCTCTCTCTCTCTCTCTCGATCTATCTCTGTCTCTATACCCATCCTCATCTCTAACCATGAACATAAAGGCAAGGGTTAGAATGAGGCTTGCTCTAACAATGGTTATTGTGTGGGAGTTGAAGTTATTTTTAATTTCCTTCTTTGGCCTTTTCTGTATCAAGTTAATTTCCAATTAGGAGAACACATAAATTTGATAAAAACAGTAAAATCATTATTCAGGGTAAAGAAAAAAGAAAACCTCCAGTGGCTCCTCATTGTCACTAGGACAAAGTCCAAACTCCTTAACCTAGCTTAAGAGGCCCTCTGTGATTGACCTCTGCCCATCTCTCTCTCCTCATTGAAGACCACCCCCGCTTCCCTCTGTTCTCCTGAAATCCAGCCCCTGGCACTCTTAAAGACTCACCATTCCTAGTACGTACATTGTCCTTCCTCTTCTCCCTTCTTTACCACCTGAAAGCATTTCTATCCTGCTGGGTGAAGCAGACGATGGGAAAAATGAGATATCTCTGTGGACAGGTAGGTCTCTTTGTTCCTCAAACACAGCTCTGGCTTCAGAGTCAAGTCATTGGTAGCCAGAAAGGCAACCCTCCCCTCTGGTACAGCCAGCCTTCTGAAGGAGGGCAGGTCTGGGGACAGGAACTGGCACAGGTGGATTGAGCCCTGACTGTGGATGGGGAATAGAAAGAGTGGCTAAGGAAAGGAGTTGGTAGACCAGGTGGCCAAGGTGAGCTTTGCCACTCCTTGCTCCTCTGCTATGTACATGAGCTTGGTGAGTAACTTTCTTCCCCAAACAAACCAGAGGAGGTAGAAGGAGAATATGCTTTTAGGCACCAAAGGGGCCTCAACTGTTCGGATTCCAGGTAGCCCAACAGTCCCCACCCCAAACATGGCTCTGCTGTGGGACCACAGAACGTGCAAACAAATGTCACTGCTTTGCATGGTCCCTATACCCCTTTTCTCAGTCCTGGTAACCCCCACTGAGAAGGTGGAGGACAAGGTGTCCCACGCAGCTCACCATCATCATCCCTCCTAAGCCCAGCTCTGTTTTCACAGGGAGCTCTTAGAAGAGATTGCTTAATGACTCCTTGGGCACCTCAAGCACAATATGTCCAAGACAGAACCTAACCTTTCTTCCCCACCTCCGCCACCACCACCACAAGCTGTTCTGCCTTCTGTGTCCCGGATCACAATTAATGGTGCTACCATCGCCTTGTGCCTGGCTCCACACATGCATCATGCTCTTTCACACCTCACTGCCTTCACATATGCTGTGCACTTGCTCACAGTACCTGTAACCTCTTCTCTTCAACTGGTCCCCATCAAGACTCAGCTTAGCTGTTGACTGTTTTGAAAAATTTCCTTTTAGCCTTCTTATCTTCTTGAGACTAGATTTGGAGCCCCTCTTCTGTGCTCCTCAGCAACTAGGGATACCCCATTATTACTGTCACTTTCCTGAATGGTTTTTCCATCAGACCTGGAGCTACTTGAGTGTAGACACCATGTATTATGGGCCTATGAGCCCCTATTGCCAAGCACAGAGCTCTGTATACATTTGATGCTTAGTAACAGCTAGTTATATATTTATGGATTCATAGATCTTTAACTTTTTCCTGGCTCTTATGTCCTGAAATCAGTCAGTCACTATGTCCTGTTCCTTTATCTTCTTAATAATGTCTTGGTCCAGTCTACTCTTCTTCAACCCTAGGACTTTATTACTAGTTCAGGCCACCACCATCTCAATGCCCAAACACCTCAGCCTCTTGAGTGGTCTTCCAAACACCACCCAACAGCCAGACAGAGCCTTTCAAAGCACATATTTTCTTGTGTCACCCTTCTGTTCAAGCCTCATTTCAGAGGCTTGGCACCACCCTCAGCACAAAGTCCAAACCCTGACGACAGCTCATGTCAGAGATCCTGGGGAATTCAGCTCTAGCAACCCTCTTCAGCCTTGTTCCCCAGACTCCTTTTCCAGAATCCAGGAGTCCAAGCAAACAAAGCAACTTGCCATTACTTTTAACCACTGATTTTCCACCTCCATTCCTTTGCTCATGCTCTTAGCTCAACCTGTAATCCCATCCTCAACATGGAATCTCCTCCCTTGTGTGCTTTCTGTCGAAATCTGTCCTTTGTTTCAAGGCTCCACTTCTTTGCCCTCATTTAGGAGGCCCTGGGGAGTCTGGCCACCACCAGGTCAATGGCTCATACCAGGGATGCAAATCCCTTGGGCTATCTGAAAAAGGACAGGCACCATCTGGGTCGGCCCTTGGCTGGGACATGGGGCTTCTGAGCCTCCCTGTCTCAGCAGAGACCTCTTTGTCCCAAAGAAGTTACTTATCAGTTTAGGGGTTAGATGGTGCCCCTTGACCCCTCTGGATGCCTCAAGGATACCACTTTGCCCTTCAGCTGAGCTTTTGCTATAGCTGCTGGCAATGCTGTAGGTTGCTATCTACACATGTAGGAAGCCTTGGGGACACTTATATGGGTGACTAACGCTGAGACCTGGGATTCTTCCCCAAAACACAGCCTTCCCATCAGCCAAGCCAAACTCGGGACCTGACTTAGGAGGTGAGGCTGAGGAAGCCAAATGGAAATCAACTTGATCTTGTGATGTACTTGCGTGAGAGCTATGGTTTTTCCTGAGATCAGGAGAAACTTGAGCCCAGAGTTCTCCTTGTAGGCAGACGGATGACTTGGCTGAAGTGGCAGGGGACTTTTAACAAAACAACTCTGTGCTAAGTTAGAAAGGATGATAAGACAGAATGTAAGACTGAATAATGTGGGAGTAGGGTAGAAGGGGCTCCTTTGCCCAAAACTATGCCAGAAAAGGTAGACTTTAGTCCAGGGTATACCTGTGGGCAGAATTCAGGGCCTGCTAAGTCAGGGCTGGGGGATTCCTAGGAAAGCATCTTTTTTTTTTTTTTTGAGATCAGGGAGGGAGGCATCAAAAACAATATTAACAGAGTGCCTACTTGGTGTCAGGCACTGGGTAGGCAGTGGGGACACAGAAATGACACAGGCGACTCTCATTCTATCCCTCCTTCAAGGATCTTCTGCTGTGGACTGGAAGTTTGTTACAGCCTCAGTAAGCCTGGGAGCTGAAAAGCTCCTGTGTACCTGGAGCTGGGAGGGAGGGAGGAATAGATGTTGGGAAGAGTCAGCGAGGTTCCCAAGCCTACTCCATGGGGACATGGAGACCCCACCCCCACTCTCAACATGTAGTGGCCCTTGGAATCTGTCCAGCTTCCAGCTTCATATGAGTTAGTGTCCAGTAATGCTTTGCACTGTGGAGGGGGAGTAGAGGTCAGGGGCTCTCTGTTGGGTTGCTTCCAATTTCCTTATACTTCCAAGATCTGGGATTTTTGAAAAATAGCTCATGTGGAATTTGTTGGCCTATTCTCTCTTTTTTCTTTTCCTCTCCTCTGGAATGACTTAAACTTCAACTCTCAGCCCTGCCTTCTTGCATTGATAGATGTGTCTAGAGTGCCATCGTGGCTTAGGAGGTGAAAAATGAAACACAGCTGGTCCTAATTGCTTGCTTTGTCAAGACCAAAAGTGCTTTATTGACCAGTATAGCTATGGCCTTACTCCTCAGCTTGTCTCTGAGTCACTGTGGCTGTGTCAATAACAATGCCACTGACGTGTTCTCTTAATGGCTGAGACTGATTGACCGTTTGCTGACCTGATTGATTAACTGACTTCCAACTTGTATCTGCCTCAAAATAGCACCTTCAGTAGAGCACATGGCCTCACTCTATGTGGTTTTAGTGCAATCACTTCAACCTTCTGTGCTTTGGCTTCCCTGTCGAGTCAAGAGATTTGTCGTGAGTGGGTGTGCTGACTTGCTGAGAACACCCAAGTGTTTAGTGGAGGCTGAGGACAAATGTGCCAGAGTGAGTAAGTCTTGCTGGCCCCAAGATGTTCCTGGAGGCATGCTCTTTGTCTTAGACAGTTACCTTAGGACCTCCAAATGTAGGAAGAGTGGATGCAAGCCATGTGCACATGTGTGTACCCATGTGTGAACCCATGTGTGAACATGAAGATCTCTCCTCATCAAGTACCCTCCCAACCACCTGTGGGACCTAGTTACCTCAGATCTCAGATTCCCCATCAGTTCCTTGGGGAAGCCTCCCCTGATACCCTGGGTGATATCAGGTCATCTTGGTCTTCACTCTCAGAGCAGCTTGCAATTTTTCTTCTTAGCACTTACCCCAGTTGGCAATGATATTTATTTCTGTGACTATTTGAGTAATGTCTATCTCTCCCACTAACACGTTACACAAAGAGGGGACCACAACTCTTTTATCCCTTGAGCCCAGCACATATTCCAGCATATAGCATGATCCCATTCTTTTTCTACCTCTGTAGGCACCACTGTACTCTATACACCCCTTTCCTCCTTCCTCCCCCTTACTTTCCTACTTCCACTGGCCAATTGTTTAAATTTAGCCACCAGTCACCACACTTCCCTCTTGCCCACTCTGCTCTGTCTCTACTCTTTGCAGCCCATTCAGATGCACAGAGGCCAGATTCATCTTCCAAAAGCATCTGGCTTTAATAATCTGAAGGGGCTCCTGGATCAACTGGACAGGTATGTCCTTTCTGTTTTTGCTTCCACCTCCACCTCTCTAGCTTCATCTTCTTATTCTCCACTTCAGTTTTTCTGTTTTAGTCAAGCCAGTCTTCTTAGGTATTGTATTCCTTCCGTTGATTCTACCTTGTTATGAAATCTGGGTCCACCACCCCTTTGTTATCTGGTATAAAATGTAATTCCCTTCCAGGAATTTTCACTGATTAAACCAACTCACCTCCAATGTCTCCTTGCTTAGTCCATCAAACACAGTGCTCCATAACAGATCCAATGCTCTTACAATGAGGGGTATGTATGTGTGTATATATATATATATATATATATATATATATATATATATATATATATTATATATGAATTGGCTCATGTAATTGCAAAGACTGGCAAGTCCACATTCCTCAGGGCAGGACAGGCAGCCTGGAAACTCAGGTAGGGTTTCTGTATTACAGTTGTGAAAACAGAATTCCTTCTTCTTTGGTAAACCTCAATGTTTGCTCTTAAGGCTTTCAACTGATTGGATAAGCCCCATCTGCATAACAGAGGGTCCTCTGCTTTCTGCCAAGTCTACTGATTATAAATATTTATTACATCTAAAAAAATACCCCCTCAGCAACATCTTGGCTTATGTTTGACAAAAGAGTTGGGCACCATAGGCTAGCGAAGTTGACACATAAAATTAACCATCACATGTACTTTAATTTTTACTACTCTGTGAGGGGGGTATCATTGTGCTTACAGTGCAGATGAGAAAACTGAGGCTCAGCAAAGCTAATTAATTTACCCCAATCCACCTGGCTAGTGGATCACTGTGCAGGGATTAAAATTCAGGAATACTGTATGCTAACACATATATATGGAATTTAAGGGGAAAAAATGTCATGAAGAACCTAGGGGTAAGACGGGAATAAAGACACAGACCTACTAGAGAATGGACTTGAGGATATGGGGAGGGGGAAGGGTAAGCTGGGACAAAGCGAGAGAGTGGCATGGACATATATACACTACCAAACGTAAAATAGATAGCTAGTGGGAAGCAGTCGCATAGCACAGGGAGATCAGCTCGGTGCTTTGTGACCACCTAGAGGGGTGGGATAGGGAGGGTGGGAGGGAGGGAGACGCAAGAGGGAAGAGATATGGGAACATATGTATATGTATAACTGATTCACTTTGTTATAAAGCAGAAACTAACAAACACACCATTGTAAAGCAATTATACTCTAATAAAGATGTAAAAAAAACATGAATGCTGAAGAAGAAAATAAAGTTTTAAAGGATTTCTACAAAAAAAAAATCAGGTCTTCAGGACTCTACAGTTTCTCTTGAAACCAGAGAGACCAAAAGTCTATTTCTCTGCTGGTCTTTGAGACTTAGGCTCTGTTGCCTGAGGAATGGAGGCCTTAGCAGTATTCCTCTTCCTTCAGTCAGAAGGACAAGAGGCTTTCTTTTCTCTCTTCTTTTCATATCTGCTCCTCCCCATGATTCTCTGCAGCCAGCCACCCTTTGCTCTTTGTGAGGGTATAGGGTCTTTCCATGAACTTGCTGAGGACATGACCTTCCTTTCTGACCCAGGGACTAACCCACCTCCCTTTCCCACTTTCCTTCCCAGTTAGAAATCAAGCCTCAGTCAAGGCGCCAACACCTTGAGGAAATAAGTTCTGTTTGTAGCTCTGGGTTTTGCTCTGAAGAGCAAAGGATCGGGCGTCATCCCGTGGCTCATCTTTCGCCTCTGCTATACTGGCATCTGTTTGGTGGGATTTGATGTTTCTGCTCTCATTTCAGAAGGTTTTTTAGTCCTCTTCCTTTAGGGAAGCCTGGGATCTAAAGCTCTGTCTTTCGAATGATTCTAGATTGGTGTTCCAAGCACCAACCTGTTAGTGCAAATGATAGATGTTCTAAGGGATTTTGCAAAAAGAAAACAAATCTCCATTTGCAATCCTCTGGCATCATGGTTTTCTCAACAGCTGTTTGTTCAGGTATGTGGTGTGAATGATCATTGCTCCAGCAGGAGAGCTGATTTCCCTAGAGCAGCCTCTAGGCCATTCAGGGTGTCTGAGAGAAGCTAGGAAGAGGTTGAGGAAGCTGTTAGCCTGATACCCAGAACAAGGAAGAAGATGATGAAACCTGCTGTTAGAGCCAAGTTGTTAATCTGGTGAATTCTCAGAGAGACTGGGGACTTTCCAATTCTTGCTCTTATTGTCCCCAGGTTTTAGCTCTACCAAGCAGGCTCACTAGGACCCACATGGACTGTACGCCTCAAGGTGTCCCAGCTCAATCAGAAATTTCATTCAGTTTAGCAAACATTCCCTGAGTACCCATTCAGCACCTGGCCTAGGGTGATTCAGAAAAGAGCTCTGCCCCCGAGGACTTCATAGGAAATGACAGTTGTATGCACAGGAGCACAGAGGAGAGGTACAGATGTTGAAAGGAAAGGGATGAGGGAAATTTTCTTGGATAGTATGTTGCTTGAACTAAATCTTGAAGCAGGGCTCATTGATGACCTCAGGAAAGGATATTCCAAGAAGAGGGATAAGGTCAGTGGTGTGCTGGTAAATGCTCAAAAATCAGTTTCCTGGAAAAAGAAATCTCTGATTTATAGTGTTTCCCCAATTTCCATGGTGTAAGTAATCCCACCATGGCCCATTTCAAGCAACCAGCTTGACATCACTGAATGTGCAGTTGGGAAGGGATACACACAATGAGCTGTCAGGACCAGTGAACTGGGCTGCTTCATGGTCCTAGAGGCTAAAGAAATGGCTCTTGTGCTGATGGCAGATAATGTTGGAACAGTCATCAGGACTAGGTCATGAGAGGCTTGGGTTATGCTGTGGGCAGCGGAAAACCATCGAATGGCTTTAAGCAGAAGATTGATACAATGAAAATTATATTTTAGAAAAAACTAGATGGTAATGGACTGGTGTTCATAATCAATATTTGATTACCTGCCTTGTCAATAAAACGTTTCAAAAAGATCTACTGAAAAATATACAAACATGTACAATTGAACAGAATACAGAGTGTACATAAATAGACCTAAATAAAAACGAAATGATGAGATGACAGCTAAACAAAGCTGGATAAAAGTTCAAATCTTTTCATTCTACATCCTAGTGGGTCATCCTGCAGTGGGCTCCTGGAGTCCCTGACAGGCTAAGGTCCTGCAGGAACTGCCAGAGACGTGGGTACCATTTTAATGGAACCCGCAGGAACCACAGGCCATACCCATGATGCGCTGTGCTGCTTCTTTAGGCACTTGGGCCTGTGGGTGTGCAGGCCTAAGGTTTCCCTGCTCCCTCGCTATGTTTTTTCCCTGACCACCAGGGCAGGTCACAACATTCCGGCACCACTTGTGTAGAGCATGATCTTGAGACTGGAGGCTGGGCACCAGGTTAGTTTGCAGTCCAGGTGTGAATGACAGAGGCCTGGATGGGGGGAGCCAAGGGAATGGAGAGAAGTAAGAGAGATTTGTGGAATCTTACTGAGGCAGGATCCACAGGACTCAGTAATGGATTGAACTTGGGGGTATGGAAGAGGGAGGAAACAAGAGTGATTGCCTTTGGCCAGCCCCGTGGGTGAGGCATCACTTACTGAGATGGCGAATAATAAAGGGCAACCAGAATCTTTTTTTGGTGGGGGAAGAGAGGGTGAATCCTGATTATCATAAATTCAATGTTTAGTGAGTAACTACTGTGTATACAGCCCTGAGCAAGGCACTGTGAAGGATGCAGAGAGCCACTGGACACTTGTCCTGTGCAGGAGTAATAGCAGTGTTTTAAATTGGTCCACTTGCCACCCCTGGCCCAGAGGCCTGGCCTGCTCTGTCCTTCCCTTGAAGCCTACAGAGCACAGAGTCTGCAGCTGGATGGGGAAGTGAGGGGAGAGAGCTTGTAGAGACTGAGTTACACAGCGTCTGTCCTCATAATTGTCTTTAAATACAGTGAGGATGGCTTCTCTTTCTATGACAGTTGTGGTCCAGACAGCTGCAGCTCACTGAAGGCTTCAGGCTGGCCTTTGTTCTCCTTGACTGTTTCTTACTGTAACAACAATATTATAACACCATTAAACAACATTATGGACAATTTACAAAGAAAACAATAGCTCATAATTCCAACATCCTAGTTCATAAGAGATTATTTTCTATCCCACACTGCCTCCCAGGCCTTAGCCTCATGCGTGTATTATTTTTTACATTGCTGTAATTACTGTGTATTTGCAGCCTTACATTCAGCTTTTGCCACTTACCATGAACTTGTAAGCATTTTCCATGTTGCAACATTGGCTTCATAATGATCATTTTTTTTTGTTGTTTTGGGTTTTTTTTTTTTTTGCGGTATGCAGGCCTCTCACTGCTGTGGCCTCTCCCATTGCGGAGCACAGGCTCTGGACGCACAGGCTCAGCGGCCATGGCTCACGGGCCTAAGCGCTCCGCGGCATGTGGGATCTTCCCAGACCGGGACATGAACCCGTGTCCCCTGCATCGGCAGGAGGACTCTCAACCACTGCACCACCAGGGAAGCCCCATAATGATCATTTTTAATAGCTGCATAATATTCCTTGAATATTCCTTGAAGATGATGTACAACAATTTTCTTAACCATGTCTATATTGTCTAACATCTAGATCGTGTCTAATTCCTTGCTATTATGGATAATGAGGCATGAATTACTTGTGTCTGGGTTCTAATTTTGGCTAACCCTGACTTGCTTGAAGTAAAGGGTTGCCCTAATTCTCTCCTCTTGAAGGGAAAGATTATGCAACATAGTTTCCAGCTGAGGGGGGCCAGAATACTCTACTAGATCCAAATGCAGCTTGGATTTCCATTTCTTGGTGGTGGAAAATAACTTGTCTCTTTATGTTCAGTGGTAAATTGAAAGACACTCAAGGCAGGAGCTGGAATCATGTGAGGTAAGGCAAGGACCGAGACCAAGGATGGAAGGTGAAACAGCAGTGTGTGTGTGCACGTGTGTGTATGAGTATTTATTTGTGTGTTTGTGTGCATGCACGTGTGAATGTTATGAGGTTAAGGATCAGGATGCGGGCACATGAGAGTAGGCAAGACTCTGGGTTGGGGGGTAGTATTTGTTATTTGGACCTTGTGACATTCTTAAATTAAAAAGCACCCTTAACATGTCAGCTGTTTTAATACTATGTATGTATGCACGGCAACCTCAAGTCTTCCCAGAAGCACCTCCATCCCACTCCCATGTAATCCCACACCTCTCCTAGGTCTGAGCCTTCTGTGAACCTCTCTCATTGTGGACTTGGCCTCAGAATCTGCAGAGCTATGCTAATCAAAGGCTTTGTATGTTTTAGATAGGTTCCCCAGCTCTATTTTCTGTGCATAGTCTGGAGTGGGCCATGACTCCCCAAGTGACAGGCCCAGGGCACTGGGCAGCCCCTGCTGGGAAGATCTGAGCTGCCCTGGTTGGCCTGGCCTCTTGCTCCTAAAGGCTCTGCCACCGGGGAGGGATATTAAAGTTAGTAAGTGAGGAACTGCCTTGGACACAGGGACATCGCCCAGACTTGATATGTCTCAGCCACTTCGGGCAGCACAATTTCATCTTTCACATTAGGAACAGTTGAAGTTTTTAAATAAATTCCAGGCAACAGGATTAATCTCTTGCTTCTGCTCCCTTTGGTATGAATGAATCCCAGCTTATTAGGCAGGTAAGATCTTTTCTCTTGGGGCCTGAGACATCACTTTGAGAAATTACTTCCCATAAACAAAAGAGAGCAGGTGACATTGCAGTCAGTCTTGGTTCAGAGAACGGAGAGTCTTGGACAGGAGCAGCCTCCCTCTACATTTTAGGGGCCACTGTATCCCCAAAGAACAGGAGATCTGATGGTTGATCCTTGACAGAGCATCTGTTCCTACAGAGCAAGAGTGGCCATGGTGACCATAGAAGAAGACTAGGTTAGACTTTATATGCAACTGGATTCCATCCCAGCTCTGTAATAATAATAATAATAATAATAAAATTTATTGAGCACCTACTATATGTCAGGCAATGTGCTGAGTGCTGGTGATACAACAGTCAACAAAACAAACAAAAATCCCAGTTCTCATGGAAACAGACAATAAAGAATCAAATAAAATGTATAGACTATCAAATGGTGATAGTTGCAATAAGGAAAAAGATAAAGCTGGAGGTACAGTTGAGGGTGCAATGTGATTTTAGATAGAGTGGTTAGAGAAGGCCCCCACTGAGCCAAGACCTGAAGGAAGTGAAGGAGAGAGCTGTGTTAGTCAGGGTTCCCCAGAAAAGCAGAACCAATATGAAATATTTGTTTATTAATTTTGAGGAATCAGCTCAAACACTTTTGGAGGTTGAGGAATCCCGCAATCTGCCATCTGCAAGCTGGAGCCCCAGGAAAGCCGGGGGTGTCGTTCCTAAGGCTGGAGAACCACAGAGCCAAAGAGGAGGAGAAGATCCAGCTCAGGAGTCAGGCAGAGGGAACCAATTCGCCCTTCCTCCACCTTTCTGTTCTATTCAGACCCTCACTGAATTGGATGAGGCTCACCCACTTGAGAAGTGTGATCTCCTTTAGTCAGTTCTCCCATTTAAATGCTCTTTTCTTCTGGAAACACCCTCACAGACATACCGAGAAATCCTGTTTAAGCAGATCTCTGGGCACACTGTGGCCTGGTCAGGTTGACATGTAAAATTAACACAAGACCATGTAGCTATCTGGACAAAGAGGCTTGCAGGCCAAGGGAACAACTTGGGGCAGATTACAACTGTAGATGATTAACAAAGACATCCTTAGTTATTAGGTTCCCTAGTGTGTCTACTCAACTAGCTCAGATGCACATGAGGAGAAGCAGCCTTGGTGGTCAGGTCTCACCATTGCCCTGCTTATAGTTTCAAAGGTCCAAGGCCTCCCCTGTTATGCAGCAGGGATTTTCCCATGCCAGGTCTGTGACCTTGAGCCAGCCATTTTCTCTCTTTGGGCCTCATTCTTTCATTTGGGACATGGGGACATGATGGTTTCTACCATTGGGGGTTGCTGTGAGGCTCCTGTGATTTAGTGACTATGGAAGTGCTTTGTACCCAGCTCTCTGAAAATAGCAGGGATTGTTCCTACTTACGTGAAAAACATCCTGCCTGCCCGTGGATCGAGTCAGTCATTAGCTCATCCTCAGCAACTCAGTAACCAGCAGGCCCTTAGTGAAAGAAGTTCTGTGACAGGATTTCAGCTCAGGGCTGGAGAGGGGAACAGGGGTCTTGTATACAGTGTACACATCTTGATCTCACACATGCAGATGGCTGACATGTAGGCTTGACACTCTTGGGGACTGGTTAGATGTCCTGTATTAGTTTTCTATGGCTGTGTTACAAATTACCAGCTGTAAATAGCACCCATTTATTCTCTTATTGTTCCCATGTCAGGGGTCCAGCCACAGCTTAGCTGGGTCCTCTGCTTGTGGAGGGTGGGTCTCACAAATCAAGATGTGGGCTGAACTTGGCTCTTCTCTGAGATTCTGGGGAAGAATCTGCAAACTCTGCTTTCAAAGGGCTCCTGTGATTAGACCGGACCAGCCTGGATAATCTCCATATCTTAAAGTCAACTGATTTGAAACTTTAACTACATCTGCAAAATCCCTTTACAGCACTATCTAGATTAGTGTTTAATTTAATAACCTGGGAACAGATGTCTTGGAGAACCATCCTTAGAATTCTGCCTACCACATGTCCCCACTGAGTTATTAAAATCATGTCAACAATTTCTCTCTGGAGGCTACTTCAAACCCCACAAAATGAAAGAAAGATTGTATCTCATGATCCTCAGTGCAGAAAGGAAACAAGACCTCCTCCTCCTAGTGTTTGTGTGTCTTTTTCTCTAGTGGTCTGGCTAAGACTATACCTTGAGCACAGGGGTCATGTATGTCCAGAAGGAGTTGCACTTCCAACTGTCAATCATCATCAATAGGGAAGAGTCTATTTCTTAGGCAGGAAACTGAAAGTCCAAGGCAGCCCCTAGGCAGGTAGTTAGAGACATGTCTCTCAGGACAGTTGGAAAGGACCAAGGGCCAATTGGGTCACAGTCCTTCTGGAAAAATGACGTTGAGACTCCTAAGGGGGAAGAGACTTTTCAAGGCTCAAGAGGTGGGGCTATGTCAGTCTATCTGCTATTCACCACATAGATAATCTCCCCTCATGTCCCTCTGGAAGGTGATGTTTAGTCCTAATTAAGCTGAATTATTTCTAAATAATGACACAGCCCACAGGCTGTAGACAGGGCTTGGTGTTGGAGGAAACTATAATGCCTGCCTAGAGTGATGCTTAGTAGGCTATCTATCTGGGTATCTATGGGCACTTGGGTCAGTTGGGGGTGGAACATTGTCTTTTGCAGACTTTCCACTGGAGTTCAGATCAGTGAGTGACTCAGTCTGCTATTTCTTCTGATGAGAAGACTGCATTCCCATCCAGATAGTAAATGGTGTAAGAAACTTCGATCCCAAACACTAAGGCCAAGCAAGGAAAGATATGGTTGAACCAGGAATTGGGGGCAACGTGGAGGGCAGGGTGGGACCTCTCTGACAGTGCTGCTGGAGAGCCTCTGCCATTAACAATCCCCAAACGATCAGAGAAAGGCGGGAGAGACGGAGCTCTGGGATTGTACAAAATGACTTTTCCTAAATGTAATTAAAACAGCACTCTGTGTAATTCAGAGAGAAGGATCCTGAAACTTTCATCTCAGGTCTAGGGTGGGAGGGTAGGAGAGCTGGCTCTGTCCTCATTATACAAACAAACCTGGCTTGGTTCTCACTGCAGCTCTCTTTTCACAGTGTGATTATGCCAAGAGACAAATCACATACTTCTTCCTCAAACATCAAACCAGCAAAAACCAGTGAAGCCTGCATACAAGGTGGTGCTGAGTTAATGTGAGTGAATGAGTGAAAAAAAAAAAACAGAATACAGTTAAGTAAGAAAGACAGTCTGAGAGAGAGTGTGATCCTGGTACTGCCTTATCACATGATGAGGTGACATTTTGCCTCAGAAAACTAGGGGTTCTAAAGATTTTCTGCCTAAATGTGGTGGTGGGTCAGGAAGAGTTCTTTCAAAAGGCTTCTTACCAGGTTTGATCACCCAGGGTATAAAAATCACGAGGCTTGGCAGACAGGAATCACCTGACAGCTGCTATTCTTTTCCTTCCTCTTCTTTATCCCTTTTTCATTGTATCTGAGCTAACTGCAGCTCTTAAGAGACAGGAGTCGACAATTTACCTTAGTGTCAAAAGTACCATTAGGGATCCAACTCAGCCTAGGTCTTGGATTTTCAGGGGTGGTGTTACGAGAAAGCTGGTGATGAAACAAAAGACTGAATGCCAGAGAAAAGAGACAAATATCTTGATTTTTATAAACTGAAAAAATTGGGCTCAGGAAAACTGAATGGATCAGTGACCATATAAAGTTGCAGTGGTGATTAAAAGCTCAACCCACATGCCCCCCACCGAAAGGACCAGCTCCAGACAATTTTATGGGTTGATTGTTTTATCAAACTTCACAATAAAAGATAGTCTCTCTCTTCTACATGTTGTTTCAGAGATGAGAAAAAGTGGGAAAGGTGCCCACTTGAGTTAGGTGGCTACTATAATCTTGATACCACATCTGCATAGGGACAACAAAAGAAAAGACCATTGACAGGAAATGTCACGTGAGAATATAGATAGCTACTGGTAAACGGAATATTAACTAAATCTGATAGTGTGTTAAAAACAAAACCAAACACAGCAAGCAAGCAAACAAAAGACTGCACCAGGGCAAAGTAGAGTATATTCCCAGGATGCAAGAATGGTTCAGTATCAGGAAATCTGTCAATGACATTTATCACATTAATACACTTGGAGAAAACAATGAAAAAATATTTATAGATGCATAAAAACATTTTATAAAGGTAAATATTTATTTGCACGAAAAGACAATAAAATTATTAATAAAGGGATCCCTCTCACCTCTATTAAGACTACCTATTAAAATCCCACAGCAAGTATTTTTTTTTACGTCTTTATTGGAGGATAATTGCTTTACAATGGTGTGTTAGTTTCTGCTTTATAACAAAGTGAATCAGTTATACATATACATATGTTCCCATACCTCTTCCCTCTTGCGTCTCCCTCCCTCCCACCCTCCCTATCCCACACCTCCAGGCGGTCACAAAGCACCGAGCTGATCTCCCTGTGCTATGCGGCTGCTTCCCACTAGCTATCTACCTTACATTTGCTAGTGTATATATGTCCATGCCAGTCCCTCACTTTGCCTCAGCTTACCCTTCTCCCTCCCAATATCCTCAAGTCCATTCTCTAGTAGGTCTGTGTCTTTATTCCTGTCTTACCCCTAGGTTCTTCATGACATTTTTTTTCTTAAATTCCATATATATGTGTTAGCATACGGTATTTGTCTTTCTCTTTCTGACTTACTTCACTCTGTATGACAGACTCTAGGTCCACCAACCTCATTACAAATAGCTCAATTTCGCTTCTTTTTATGGCTGAGTAATATTCCATTGTATATATGTGCCACATCTTCTTTATCCATTCATCCGATGATGGACAGTTAGGTTGTTTCCATCTCCAGGCTATTGTAAATAGAGCTGCAATGAACATTTTGGTACATGACTCTTTTCGAATTATGGTTTTCTCAGGGTATATGCCCAGTAGTGGGATTGCTGGGTCATATGGTAGTTCTATTTGTAGTTTTTTAAGGAACCTCCATACTGTTCTCCATAATAGCTGTGCCAATTCACATTCCCACTAGCAGTGCAAAAGTGTTCCCTTTTCTCCACACCCTCTCCAGCATTTATAGTTTCTAGATTTTTTGATGGTGGCCATTCTGACAGGTGTGAGATGATATCTCATTGTAGTTTTGATTTGAATTTCTCTAATGATTAATGATGTTGAGCATTCTTTCATGTGTTTGTTGGCAGTCTGTTTATTTACTCTAAATGTCTATTTAGCTCTTCTGCCCATTTTTGGATTGGGTTGTTGTTCTTTTGTTATTGAGCTGCATGAGCTGCTTGTAAATTTTGGAGATTAATCCTTTGTCAGTTGCTTCATTTGCAAATATTTTCTCCCATTCGGAGGGTTGTCTTTTGGTCTTGTTTATGGTTTCTTTGCTGTGCAAAAGCTTTGAAGTTTCATTAGGTCCCATTTGTTTATTTTTGTTTTTATTTCTATTTCTTTAGGAGGTGGGCCAAAAAGGATCTTGCTGTGATTTATGTCATAGAGTGTTCTGCCTATGTTTTCCGCTAAGAGTTTGATAGTTTCTGGCCTTACATTTAGGTCTCTAATCCATTTTGAGCTTATTTTTGTGTATGGTGTTAGAGAGCGATCTAATCTCATACTTTTACATGTACCCGTCCAGTTTTCCTAGCACCACTTATTGAAGAGGCTGTCCTTTCTCCACTGTACATTCCTGCCTCCATAATCAAAGATAAGGTGACCATATGTGTGTGGGTTTATCTCTGGGCTTTCTATCCGGTTCCATTGATCTATCTTTCTGTTTTTGTGCCAGTACCATACTGTCTTGATTACTGTAGCTTTGTACTATAGTCGTAAGTCAGGGAGCCTGATTCCTCCAGCTCCATTTTTCCTTCTCAAGATTGCTTTGGCTATTCGGGATCTTTTGTGTTTCCATGCAAATTGTGAATTTTTTTGTTCTAGTTCTGTGAAAAATACCACTGGTAGTTTGATAGGGATTGCATTGAAACTGTAGATTGCTTTGGGTAGTAGAGTCATTTTCACAAAGCTGATTCTTCCAATCCAAGGACATGGTATATCTCTCCATCTATTTGTATCATCTTTAATTCCTTTCATCAGTGTCTTATAGTTTTCTGCATACAGGTCTTTTGTATCCTTAGGTAGGTTTATTCCTAGATATTTTATTCTTTTTGTTGCAATGGCAAATCGGAGTGTTTTCTTGATTTCACTTTCAGATCTTTCATCATTAGTGAATAGGAATGCCAGACATTTCTGTGCATTCATTTTGTATCCTGCTACTTTACCAAATTCATTGATTATCTCTAGTAGTTTTCTGGTAGCATCTTTAGGATTCTCTATGTATAGTATCATGTCATCTGCAAACAGTGACAGCTTTACTTCTGCTTTTCCGATTTGGATTCCTTTTATTTCCTTTTCTTCTCTGATTGCTGTGGCTAAAACTTCCAAAACTATGTTGAATAAGAGTGGTGAGAGTGGGCAACCTTGTCTTGTTCCTGATCTTAGTGGAAATGCTTTTAGTTTTTCACCATTGAGGATGATGTTGGCTGTGGGTTTGTCATATATGGCCTTTATTATGTGGAGGAAAGATCCCTCTATGCCTACTTTCTGCAGGGTTTTTATCATAAATGGGTGTTGAATTTTGTCGAAAGCTTTCTCTGCACCTATTGAGATGATCATATGGTTTTTCTACTTCAGTTTTTTAATATGGTGTATCAAATTGATTGATTTGCATATATTGAAGAATCCTTGCATTCCTGGAATAAACTCCACTTGATCATCGTGTATGATCCTTTTAATATGCTGTTGGATTCTGTTTGCTAATATTTTGTTGAGGAACTTTGCATCTATGTTCATCAGTGATATTTGCCTGTAGTTTTCTTTCTTTGTGACATCCTTGTGTGGTTTTGATATCAAGGTGATGGTGGCCTCGTAGAATGAGTTTGGGAGTGTTCTTCTCTCTGCTGTATTTTGGAAGAGTTTGAGAAGGATAGGCGCTAGCTCTTCTCTAAATGTTTGATAGAATTCGCCTGTGAAGGCATCTGGTCCTGGGCTTTTGTTTGTTGGAAGATTTTTAATCACAGTCTCAATTTCAGTGCTTGTGATTGGTCTGTTCATATTTTCAATTTCTTCCTGATTCAGTCTTGGCAGGTTGTGCATTTCTAAAAATTTGTCCATTTCTTCCAGGTTGTCCATTTTATTGGCATAGAGTTGCTTGTAGTAATCTCTCATAATCTTTTGTACTTCTGCAGTGTCAGTTGTTACTTCTCCTTTTTCATTTCTAATTCTATTGATTTGAGTCTTCTCCCTTTTTTTCTTGATGAGTCTGGATAATGGTTTATTAGTTTTGTTTATCTTCTCAAAGAACCAGCTTTTAGTTTTATTGATCTTTGCTATCGTTTCCTTCATTTCTTTTTCATTTATTTCTGATCTGATCTTTATGAATTCTTTCCTTCTGCTAACTTTGGGGTATTTTTGTTCTTCTTTCTCTAATTGCTTTAGTTGCAAGGTTAGGTTGTTTATTCGAGATGTTCCTGTTTCTTAAGGTAGGATTGTATTGCTATAACCTTCCCTCTTAGAACTGCTTTTGCTGCATCTCATAAGTTTTGGGTTGTTGTGTCTCCATTGTCCTTTGTTTCTAGGTATTTTTTGATTTCCTCTTGATTTCTTCAGTGATCACTTCGTTATTAAGTAGTGTATTGTTTAGCCTCCATGTGTTTGTATTTTTTACAGGTCTTTTCCTGTAATTGATACCTATTCGCATAGCGTCTTTGTCGGAAAAGATACTTGATACAATTTCAATTTTCTTAAATTTACCAAGGCTTGATTTGTGACCCAAGAAATGATCTATCCTGGAGAATGTTCCATGAGCACTTGAGAAAAATGTGTATTCTGTTGTTTTTGGATGGAATGTCCTGTAAATATCAATTAAGTCCATCTTGTTTAATGTGTCATTTAAAGCTTGTGTTTCCTTATTTTTTTTTCATTTTGAATGATCTGTCCATTGGTGAAAGTGGGGTGTTAAATTCCCCTACTATGAATGTGTTACTGTCGATTTCCCATTTTATGGCTGTTAGTATTTGCCTTATGTACTGAGGTGCTCCTATGTTGGGTCCATGAATATTTACAATTGCTATATTTTCTTCTTGGATCGATCCCTTCATCATTATGTAGTGTCCTTCTTTGTCTCTTCTAATAGTCTTTATTTTAAAGTCTATTTTGTCTGATATGAGAATTGCTACTCCAGCTTTCTTTTGGTTTCCATTTGCATGGAATATCTTTTTCCATCCCCTTACTTTCGGTCTGTATGTGTCTCTAGGTCTGAAGTGGGTCTCTTGTAGACAGCATATATATGGGTCTTGTTTTTGTATCCATTAAGCCAATCTGTGTATTTTGGTGGGAGCATTTAGTCCATTTACATTTAAGGTAATTATCGATATGTATGTTCCTATTCCCATTTTCTTAATTGTTTTGGGTTCGTTATTGTAGGTCTTTTCCTTCTCTTGTGTTTCTTGCCTAGAGAAGTTCCTTTAGCATTTTCTGTAGAGCTGGCCTGGTGGTGCTGAACTCTCTCAGCTTTTGCTTGTCTGTAAAGGTTTTAATTTCTCCATCAAATCTGAATGAGATCCTTGCTGGGTAGAGTAATCTTGGTTGTAGGTTTTTCTCCTTCATTACTTTAAATATGTCCTGCCAGTTCCTTTTGGCTTGCAGAGTTTCTGCTGAAAGATCAGCTGTTAACTCTATGGGGATTCCCTTGTGTGTTATTTGTTGTTTTTCCCTTGCTGCTTTTAATAAGTTTTCTTTGTATTTAATTTTTGACAGTTTGATTAATATGTGTCTTGGCGTATTTCTCCTTGGATTTATCCTGTATGGGACTCTCTGTGCTTCCTGGACTTCATTAACTATTTCCTTTCCCATATTAGGGACGTTTTCAACTATAATCTCTTCAAATATTTTCTCAGTCCCTTTCTTATTCTCTCCTTCTTCTGGAACCCCTATAATTCGAATGTTGGTGTGTTTAATGTTGTCCCAGACATATCTGAGAGTGTCCTCAGTTCTTTTCATTCTTTTTTCTTTATTCTGCTCTGCAGTAGTTATTTCCACTATTTTATCTTCCAGGTCACTTCTCCGTTCTTCTGCCTCAGTTATTCTGCTATTAATCCCATCTAGAGTATTTTTAATTTCATTTATTGTGTTGTTCATCATTGCTTGTTTCATCTTTAGTTCTTCTAGGTCCTTGTTAAATGTTTCTTGCATTTTGTCTATTCTATTTCCAAGATTTTGGATCATCTTTACTATCATTATTCTGAATTCTTTTTCAGGTAGACTGCCTATTTCCTCTTCATTTGTTAGGTCTCATGGGTTTTTATCTTGCTCCTTCATCTGCTGTGTGTTTTTCTGTCTTCTCATTTTGCTTATCTTAATTGTTTGCAGTCTCCTTTTTGCAGGCTGCAAGTTCGTAGTTCCCGTTGTTTTTGGTGTCTGCCCCCAGTGGCTAAAGTTGGTTCAGTGGGTTGTGTAGGCTTCCTGGTGGAGGGGACTAGTGCCTGTGTTCTGGTGGATGAGGCTGGATCTTGCCTTTTGGTGGGCAGGTCAACATCTGGTGGTGTGTTTTGGGGTGTCTGTGGACTTATTATGATTTTAGGCCGCCCCTCTGCTAATATGTGGAGTTGTGTTCCTGTGTTGCTAGTTGTTTGGCATAGGGTGTCCAGTACTGTAGCTTGCTGGTCGTTGAGTGAAGCTGGGTGCTGGTGTTGAGATGGAGATCTCTGGGAGATTTTCACCGTTTGATATTATGTGGAGCTGGGAGGCCTCTTGTTGACTAGTGTCCTGAAGTTGGCTCTCCCACCTCAGAGGCACAGCTCTGACTCCTGGCTGGAGCACCAAGAGCCTTTCATCCACACGGCTCAGAATAAAGTGAGAAAAAGTAGAAAGAAAGAAAGAAAGAAAGAAAGAAAGAAAGAAAGGAAGAAAGAAAGAAAGAAAGAAAGAAAGAAAGAAAGGGGGGAGGGAGGGAGGAGGGAAGGAAGGAAAGAATGAAAGAAGATAAAATGAAATAAAATAAAGTATGATAAAATAAAGTTATTAAAATAAAAAATAATGAATAAGAAAAAAATTTTTTAAGGAAAAAAAACAAAAGCAAACAAACAAAAAAACCGGACGGATAGAACCCTAGAAGAAATGGTGGAAGCAAAGCTATAGAGACAAAATCTCACACAGAAGCATACACATACACCTTCACAAAAAGAGAAAAAGGGGAAATATATATATATATCTTTGCTCCTAAAGTCCACCTCCTCAATTTGGGATGATCCGTTGTCTATTCATGTATGCCACAGATGCAGGTACATCACGTTGATTGTGGAGCTTTCATCCGCTGCTTCTGAGGCTGCTGGGAGAGATTTCCCTTTCTCTTCCTTGTTCTCACAGCTCCTGGGGCTCAGCTTTGGATTTGGCCCCACCTCTGCGTGTAGGCCTCCGGAGGGCGTCTGTTCTTCGCTCAGACAGGACGGGGTTAAAGGAGCCGCTCATTCGGGGGCTCTGGCTCACTCAGGCCGGGGGGAGGGAGGGGCACGGAGTGCGGGGCGGGCCTGCGGCGGCAGAGGCCTGCATGACGTTGCACCAGCCTGAGGCGTGCCGTTCGTTCTCCCGGAGAAGTTGTCCCTGGATCCCAGGACCCTGGCAGTGGCGGGCTGCACAGGCTCCCCGGAAGGGGGGTGTGGATAGTGACCTGTGCTCGCACACAGGCTTCTTGGTGGCGGCAGCAGCAGCCTTAGCATCTCATGCCCGTCTCTGGGGTCCGCGCTGGTACCCGCGGCTCACGCCCGTGTCTGGAGCTCCTTTAAGCAGCGTTCTTAATCCCTCTCCTTGCGTATCAGGAAACAAAGAGACAAGAAAAAGTCTCTTGCCTCTCAGGCAGCTCCAGACTTTTCCCGGACTCCCTCCCGGCTAGCCGTGGTGCACTAACCCCCTTCAGGCTGTGTTCATGCCGCCAACCCCAGTCCTCTCCCGGCGCTCTGACTGAAGCCCGAGCCTCAGCTCCCAGCCCCGCCCGCCCCAGTGGGTAAGCAGACAAGCCTCTCGGGCTGGTGAGTGCCAGTCGACACCGATCCTCTGTGCGAGAATCTCTCTGCTTTGCCCTCCGCACCCCTGTTGCTGTGCTCTCCTCTGAAGCTTCCCCCCTCCGCCACCCGCAGTCTCCGCCCGCGAAGGGGCTCCTCGCGTGTGGAAACATTTCCTCCTTGACAGCTCCCTCCCGCTGGTGCAGGTACCATCCCTATCCTTTTGTCTCTGTTTATTCTTTTTTCTTTTTCCCTACCCAGGTACGTGGGGAGTTTCTTGTCTTTTGGGAGGTCTGAGGTCTTCTGCCAGCGTTCAGTAGGTGTTCTGTAGGAGTTGTTCCATGTGTAGATGTATTTCTGGTGTATCTTTGGGGAGGAAGGTGATCTCCGCGTCTTACTCTTTCACCATCTTCCTCACTCTAACCACAGCAAGTATTATACTTAATAGAGGAGAAACTTTAGAAGCATTCCCTTTAAGGAAGGAAGCAAGATGAAGATGCTGCTATCACATCTGGGAAGTCCTAGAAAGAAATAAGAAGTCTAAGGATTGTTAAGGAAGAAACAAAATAAGAGTATTTAATAATGGTGTGATCATTTACATAGAAAGACCAAGAGCATTAGACAAACTGTTAGAACTAATGAGAAAGTTCTGCATGTTTACAAGATGCAATATCAATACTCTAACATCAATAGTATCTTCTGCACTGGCAGTAACCAATTAGAAAATATAAAGGCACCAATATGGGTCTGGATATAGGAAATACAGAAGATGCAAATGATGGAGAAATACATCAGTTAAAGGGGAAGAACTATGAACATGGGTAAATCTCGAAATAGTAATGTAGAGTGACAAGAATAAGAGGTGTAATCAGACCACACTACGACCTACCACTTCTTTGTGCTAAGTGCTTCCCAGTTAATCTTCACCACAACCTATCAGGTTGATATTTTAAAAATCCCTTCTTTATTGGTAAGAGGATAGAGAAGAAATGGAGTACTGAGACTTTAGTACGTCATGAAGGTAGGGTCCAAATGCAGCCTGACTTCTGACTTCAGCGTCTATGCTCTTACCACTGTGCTAGTACCCAGGGTCACTTGTGAGGCAGAGGTGTGGAATGGCTACAGAATGGTAGCATCTTCATGATTTAGCCCTCATTTAACACTGTACCTTATAGTTTGTAAAGCACCTTCTCACCCAAGATTTCATGTGGTCCTCATGAGACATTTACAGATGAGAAAAGTGAAGCTCAGACATTAAATGACTTCTCCAAGCAGATGAAGCAATGGGATGAGAAGTTTTATCGTTTTATTTTTTATTTTTGCTGTCTACAAGTACTCATTTTATTTTTAAAATTAAAGTCTAGTTAATTTACAATATTGTGTTAGTTTCAAGTGTATAGCAAAGTGATTCAGTTACACACACACACACACACAGACACACACACACACGTTCTTTTTCATATTCTTTTCCATTATAGGTTATTAGAAGATCCTGAGTATAGTTCCCTACTATATATAAAATAGATAAACGAGAAGTCTGACCTTTTGACTCCCACCTCAGTGCCTTTCCCGTTATATTATAGCCAGGGGTGCCATGGCAAAGCTGGCAACCATCTGCTGTGAACCTATTTTTTGTTTTGCTTTAGTTTGTTTTGTTTTGTTAAATTATGTTTTTAGATTTCCAAACTGCATGGACCAATACTTTGTTAAATTGCAATAAAACTGAATTACTAGAAGGGTGAAAATTAAGACATAAATTATATTTTTATTATTTTATTAGGAAATTTAATAGGCTTTATCAAGTTGCTCTAAAAGTTTTCAAACACTTACTCTCCATTTGTCTACTTACCTCATTGCAGTCTGGCACCGATCCATAGACCACCTTTTCAGTCATGCTCTTCTAGGGTTGTATATCCGTTCAGCCTTCCATCCCTGTCATTCTCCTCACCTTTTCCCAGAGACCTATGAAGGAAGCATCTTTCTTTCTAGTATTACCTGAGAGATTACCAGAGAGCCACCCACTAAGGCTCAAGGTCACTGTCAGGATGAAGAGTGGGGCCACTTGGCCCCTCCCCTAGAGTATGCCTGTGCTGGGGGCAGGAGTGTGTAGTGGAGGGGTTGGGAGAGTGGAAATCTCCTGGAGTGATTAGAAAAAGTAACAGCAGGAAGAAAGGCAGTTGCTGGTTGATTACAGTTAGAGGATACATAGTTATCCCCCAGGGCTGCAGTGCCAGAACTCTGACTCCAAGGGCTTTAGCCATCCATAACCACCTGGCATCTGCCCAGCCAGCTTTTTGGAGAAACAACCTGGAGGGAGCTCTTTGCCCAGAAGCGAGTCTTCCAGTGCAAACTTCTGTCAGATGAGCATACGACTTAGTTCTGGATTCTCTTTCAACAGGATCACAACACTGGGGATCAATTTGGAGTAGGGACTATTTCATGAGTGCACAATCAGTGTCATCACATGGGGCCCCGTGCTGGGTTTTAATGCTCTACTGTTGTTATCTTGAAATCCTTAATAATTCTGAAGAAGGGGCTCCATGTTTTTATTTTGCATTGGACCCCACAAATTATGTAGCCAGTCCTGATATGGGGTTTGTGTTCAACAGGGTAACCCACAGTGTGCCTCACTGGGTGAGGGATAATCAGGCTGGATTTCCTCCTACACGACAGAAGAAAAATGCTGAATCCCCTATGGAACAGTAGAGAAATTGGTAGTCACTGCGAGTCACATATTTCTCCTTGTAAGTCAGAGAGCATCCATTGTGTGTGTTCGGGGGATAAAACCATATTGAGAATACCTAATGAGATGTTAAGATCTGCTGTGTTTCCAAGCTGAAGGGAATCAAACGCTGTGGTCTTAGTTCCTTCTCATGAGATTCCATTTGCCTCAGGAGAAGGATTAACACAAATACCATATGATATCACTTATATGTGGAACCTAAAAAAAGATGCAAATGAACTTATATACAAAAAAGAAACAGACTCACAGACATAGAAAACAAAAATATGGTTACCAAAAGACTTGGGGGGGAGATAAATTAGGAGTTTGGGATTAACACATACACACTACTGTATATAAAATAGATAACCAACAAGGACCTATTGTATAGCACAGGGAACTCTACTCAGTATTCTGTAATAACCTATAAGGGAAAAGAATCTGAAAAAGAAGAGATATATGTATATATACATATATGTATATTCACTTTGCTGTATACCTGAAACTAAGACAACATTGTAAATCAACTATACTTCAATTAAAAAATTTTAAAAAAACACAGATAGTTGCTTTGCTTGCATCTATGTTAATCCTCATGTTTTTTCAAGGTAAATGTCATTAGCCCCATTTTGCAGACAAAGAAACTGAAGCACAGAACAGTCAAGTAGTTTGCTTCAAAGCCTATTCTCTCACACACAATAGCACTCAATCTCTCTGATCCTCTGGGCTCTGTGTCAAGTAGTGCCTCCACATACTGGCACGAGCCTCTAAGCAGTGACCATGTGAGAGAGCCACCAAGGGGGCTATAGTCTGTGAGGAATCCACATCCCTGGGACTGAGAAAATTTGTGGAGTGCAGTGGACCTGGGAGTACGGGGTGACTTCCACTGGTCTCACACATACACATAGTATCTCAGCATGGCCACCTACCTCCTACTGAGTTCCCGCTCCTCTGTCCCTACCTCTCTCAATCTACCCTGCCTGTCACCCACTCTCTCCTCCTTGCCTTCTGGAGCCAAGAGCTATGCATTTGATCTTCTCTCCTCAACAAGAGCTATGCATTTGATCCTGTGCTTCTGCATCCTCCTGAGTCCCTCTGCATGAGTGGCTACCAGGCAGCTCTAGGGCAAAGGTGATTGGAGAATGGGTGGAAGGCAGCACAGGAGGGACCACAGGGCAAGAAGGAGGCAAAAATGGTCCAAAGATGTACCCTGCTCTCCTGCACAAGTGTGCTGCTTCCATTTCGCCTTGGAATTTGTCACCTCCTCTTTTAACCACGTAGAGAAAACTTTGAACTGAAGATATCAACTAAGCTTAGGATCTAAGAATGAGTATGGTCAAGTATTGGTGAGTGTGGAGTCAATCAAGTAAATCTTTAAACCTATTTAATATGCCTCTTGGTAATGTGTCCAAGATTCTCTTCCCTGTAGTTGTATTGATATTTTGATTGGCCTCTGAAGCATGTCTGACTGCCTCACCCTCATCCTTCACATTCAGTTTTTTTTATTCCACCTCCTGTACAATACTCACATTTACTTTTGCTTCTGCATTTCTGTCCCTACTGCTCTACTTTACTCTGTCGGGAGTCTCTGGCTCCTTCAAGGATCTGTCTGCGTAGTCTCTGTGCTCTTTCTGATCTCACTTCTAAATTCATCTCTTGAGCCCAGCTCTCATGATGACACAGCTCTCCTCAAAATCCATCCTTGGCTCCTCCTCTTATTCTATAATCAGACCCCAACAGTCATTCAAACCCTTGCTTGAGGGCTAAGCCTTATTTCCACCAACTCCCTATGACATATTCTTTGCTCTAGAAAAATAGGACTATTTACCATTCTCCAAACACACCTTAAGTTTTCTACCCATGGATCATGCGTGTGCATCAAGCACTTTCCTTCCATCTACCTTTGTCCAACAAAATCCTACCATTTCTTTAAAGCCTAGAGCTAATGTTGACTCATTCTTAAGCTTTCCATGAACAGAGTTCATTACCTGATTTTTGTATCATTTTTGTCTTCCAGCAACTCAGCTTACTCATATTTAATGCCAGTTGTCTAGTCTTGTGTCTTTCTCCACCATTGGATATTGAACTCCGTGAAGGTAGGCCCAGGTCTTAGTCTTCTCTGTATTCCCAGGGTCTGGTTTATAGTAGAGGCTCAGACAAGTTCATGAGTGGAAGCCTGCCTGCAGTCTTTCTGCCAGAATCAAGTGATTCCTGTTTGGATTCCTGTATCAAATATAGGGATTTCTGAAAATAGTTATCTCCCTCAGTGAACTGCAAGTCAGGGAACAGCATGGTCAATGTAATTTGTACCTCTCTGCTCCCTGCACAGAATAAACTCATGCAGCATAATTGAATGAAAGGAGTACAGGATGAGCCAGCTAATATTATGGAAGATCATAAATTTCTTTGTACATTAAGGTGTGTTTGTAGACAATCTATAGTCAGCTAAACCCTAAGTCACCATGGAACTGTGGGTGGTACAGTGCAGGGGCAATGTGTGAGAGTGTGTGAGGGAGGAGGTGAGCAGAGAAGAGAAAGAGGAAATGATCTCGTTTGCATGCTAACAAGTTAGTGAGCAGATGAGGAAGAAGGTAAATAACTGGGCCACTGAATGAATGAATTAATGAATGAGTGACTGAGTGAGTGACTAAGTTAACTAATTTGATGAGCAAGCGAGTGCGTGATTGATCAAATGAGCAAATGAATACATTCTTTCTCCTCTATCTTTGGGAAACTTGTTTAGCTTTCTGGGATTCCTGATCTCTTGGCAGGGGTCTCAGGAACAGTTTGGAACGGTCTTTGCTTCCTCAGGTTTTAAATTGCATCGGACACTTTCCTTTCATCTCATTTCCTTTCCTTTTATCCGTAGGCTGTCTCCAAGGATAATGTACTCTCAAACTTTATATATATATATATATATATATATATATACATATATAATATTAAAAATATATATATGTCTTATCATGAAAGCAGTGCCACTTGAAAGCTCGATTAATTGCTAATGTTCTTCATCATTTATCAAGTGCCAGTTGTGGCATGTAATCTTTAAAGGGAATGAAATTAAAAGAATTAAGAAACAATTACATCTGGAAAAAGAAATAACTCTCCCCAAATCTAATCACCTTCTGATGGAGAGCTTCATGCCGAGGTGGCTGTGGGGGAGAGGCAGGAGAAGCACTCACGTGCTGCTGAGGTTCCTGCGGCTGGTCTGGGGGGAAAATGAGTCGTGATCTGCCAGCATTATGTGGGAGAGAGCAGCTCCTGACATGGGCTCAGGACGTGGGGCTGTGTCGTGCTTGCCTGTCTGGTGAAGCAGAGCTAGTGCCTGTGGGGCTGTGTCTATTGCTATTGCTATTGCTGTACATCCCCACACCGGGGATCCAAGACTGCCAAGGGAGCCCTGGACTTCTGAGGCTGTTGCCCCCTCCCATGCTTTCTTCCTCCTTATCACTGGGGACAGGAAGAGGTTTGACTTGGGGCAATTGGGGAAGGGCAGAATTTCTAGGGCAAGAGCCCACCAGGCGGACAGCCAGTTGCAAGAGTGACAGGGTCAATGTGGGGTTCCCCACTTGAGCCATTTCTCAGCCCTTCAGCTCACTGCAGGCATCAGGTAACTCCCACACACGCTGGCTGCCACTGCCCACCTGTACTGTCTCTTGCTCCAGGGCCTGGAAGAGAGGCTGAGGCTTCACTGTGGCTGGCCTCCACCCTTGGACTACTGCGAGGGCCTGAGACCCTTTCTCCTGGGCAAATACTCCAAACATTTCAGGCTGACAAGGAGTCCTGACACTTACTCCTTAAAAATCTGGAAACAGATTATTTCTGGGTGCTAGACCCACAGCTGAAAGAGAGGCTATTCTGTAGAGAAGTGTCCAGGAAGGTCCATGTGAGAAGATGGTCTCTTGCCTCCCAGGATGTGGTCCGGCTAGGTTACCACCTGTGCAGTGCCCACAGGCACTTCTCTGAGGACTAGCCTCTCTTTCAGCCATGTGACTAGCACCTAAAAATGCCCCATTTGCAAATTTGTAAGGAGTAAGCATCAGGGCCCCATGTTCAACCTGAACTTTTTGAGGTATCTGCCTATGAGAAGGGGTCTTTTGTACTGCTCAGACTGGTGTCCCAGCAAGAGTAACACCTGGGAGGCAAGACACTTTGATCTCATGGGTACCCTACCGGACTACCTTGGGGCCATCAGTTCCCCTAACCAGCACCTTGCTCCCTGTGAGTGTGCAATTCTTAGGCTTTCTCTGGTCCTCCATTTCCTTGTCTTTGTGAGTTTGGATTAGAAGAGCAGTTCTCAAGCCCTTTCATGCATTGGATTCCCCTGAAGTGTTCGGTAAAACATGGATTACTGGACCCACCACCTGGAGTTTCTGAGTGCAAAGCAGTGTCCTACCTGTTTCCTTATCAGCTTCTGAAACAACCCGATAATCTGAGGAGTCTCTACCCCTTTTAGAGTCGGGGAAGTAGGCTCATGATGGTACCCAGACTTGCTTAAAGTCCCACTGCCAGTGAATAGCGAAGCCAAGATATAAAGCCAGGCTTTTAGCTCCCAGACCTTGCCCTGCTTCTCCCACACCCCATGGCCTAGGGGAAACCCAACTTATTTTCCAGCTTCCATATTTGCCACTCCTATATGTAGTTCCATGAAGATGGCAAGAATCATAATACTTGCATATAGCTTAGTACATGCCAGGCACTGTTCTCAGAGATTTAAAGGCATTACAGCATTTAATTTTCACCCTAACTCTAGGAAGTTGATGTGCTATCATTACTTTCATTTTTTAAACATTTTTATTGGAGTATAATTGCTTTAAAATGGTGTCTTAGTTTCTGCTTTACAACAAAGTGAATCAGCTATACATATACACATATCCCCATATCCCCTCCCTCTTGCATGTCCCTTCCACCTCCCTATCCCACACTCTAGGTAGTCACAAAGCACCGAGCTGATCTCCCTGTGCTATGCGGCTGCTTCCCACTAGCTATCTATTTTACATTTGGTAGTGTATATATGTCCATGCCACTCTCTCACTTCGTCCCAGCTTACCCTTCACTCTCCCCGTGTCCTCAAATCCATTCTCTACATCTGTGTCTTTACTCCTTTATTCCTGTTCTGCCCCTAGGTTCTTTAGAACCACTTTTATGTTTTTAGATTCCATATATATGTGTTAGCGTACGGTATTTGTTTTTCTCTTTCTGACTCCTTCACTCTGTATGACAGACTCTAGGTCCATCCACCTCATTACAAATAACTCAATTTCTTTTCTTTTTATGGCTGAGTAATATTCCATTGTATATATGTGCCACATCTTCTTTATCCATTCCTCTGTCGATGGGCACTTAGGTTGCTTCCACATCCTGGATATTGTAAATTGAGCTGCAATGAACATTTTGGTACATGACTCTTTCTGAATTATGGTTTTCTCAGGGTATATGCCCAGTAGTGGGATTGCTGGGACATATGGTAGTTCTAACTTTAGGTTTTTAAGGAGCCTCCGTACTGTTCTCCATAGTGGCTGTATCAATTTACATTCCCACCAACAGTGCAAGAGACTTCCCTTTTCTCCACACCCTCTCCAGCATTTATTGATTGTAGATATTTTGATGAAGGCCATTCCGACTGGTGTGAGGTGATACCTCATTGTAGGTTTGATTTGCATTTCTCTAATGATTAGTTATGTGGAGCATCCTTTCATGTGTTTGTTGGCAATCTGTATATCTTCTTTAGAGAAATGTCTATTTAGGTCTTCTGCCCATTTTTGGATTGGGTTCTTTGTTTTCTTGATATTGAGCTGCGTGAGCTGCTTGTAAATTTTGAAGATTAATCCTTTGTCAGTTTCTTCATTTGCAAATATTTTCTCCCATTCTAAGGGTTGTCTTTTCATGTTGTTTATGTTTTCCTTTGCTGTGCAAAAGCTTTGAAGTTTCATTAGGTCCCATTTGTTTATTTTTGTTTTTATTTCTAATTCTCTAAGAGGTGGGTCAAAAAAGGATCTTGCTGTGATTTATGTCGTATTCTGCCTATGTTTTCCTCTAAGAGTTTTACAGTGTCTGGCCTTACATTTAGGTCTTTAATCCATTTTGAGTCTATTTTTGTCTGTGGTGTTAGGGAGTGTTCTAATTTCATTCTTTTCCATGTAGCTGTCCAGTTTTCCCAGCACCTCTTATGGAAGAGGCTGTCTTTTCTCCGTTGTATATTCTTGCCTCCTTTACCAAAGATAAGGTGAGCATATGTTCGTGGGTTTATCTCTGGGCTTTCTATCCTGTTCCATTGATCTATATTTCTGTTTTTGTGCCAGTGCCACACTATCTTGATTACTGTAGCTTTGTAGTATAGTCTGAAGTCAGGGAGCCTGATTCCTCCAGCTCCATTTTTCTTTCTCAAGACTGCTTTGGCTATTCGGGGTCTTATGTGATTCCGTACAAACTGTGAATTTTTTTGTTATAGTTCTGTGAAAAATGCCATTGGTAGTTGGACAGGGATTTCATTGAATATGTAGATTGCTTTGGGTAGTATAGTCATTTTCACAATGTTGATTCTTCCAATCCAAGAATATGGTTTATCTCTCCATCTGTTGGTATCATCTTTAATTTCTTTCATCCGTATATTATCGTTTTCTGCATACAGGTCTTTTGTCTCCTTAGGTAGGTTAATTCCTAGGTATTTTAGTCTTTCTGTTGCAATGGTAAATGGGAGTGTTTCCTTAATTTAAAATTCAGATTCTTCATCATTAGTGTATAGGAATGCAAGAGATTTCTGTGCATTAATTTTGTATCCTGCTACTTTACCAAATTCATTGATTAGTCCTAGTAGTTTTCTGGTAGCATCTTTAGGATTCTCAATGTATAGTGTCATGTCATCTGCAAACAGTGACAGCTTTACTTTTCTTTTCTGATTTGGATTCCATTTATTTCTTTTTCTTCTCTGATTGCAATGGCTTAAACTTCCAAAATTCTGTTGAATAATAGTGGTGAGAGTGGGCAACCTTGTCTTTTTCCTGATCTGAGAGGAAATGGTTTCAATTTTTCACCATTGAGAATGATGCTGGCTGTGGGTTTGTCATATATGACCTTTATTATGTTGAGGTAAGTTCCTTCTATGCTTACTTTGTGGAGGGTTTTTATCATAAATGGGTGTTGAATTTTGTTGAAAGTTTCTTCTGCATCTACTGAGATGATGATAAGGTTTTTATCCTTCAATTTTTTTTTATGGTTTATCACATTGATTGATTTGCGTACATTGAAGAATCCTTGCATTCCTGGGATAAACCCCACTTGATCATGATGTATGATCCTTTTAATGTGCTGTTGGATTCTGTTGGCTAGTATTCTGTTGAGGATTTTTGCATCTATGTTCATCAGTGATATTGGCCTGTAGTTTTCTTCCTTTGTGACATCTTTGTCTGGTTTTGGTATCAGGGTGATGGTGGCCTCATAGAATGAGTTTGGGAGTGTTCCTGCCTCTGCTATATTTTGGAAGAGTTTGAGAAGGATAGGTGTTAGCTCTTCTCTAAAAGTTTGATAGAATTCGCCTGGGAAGCCATATGGTCCTGGGCTTTTGTTTGTTGGAAGATTTTTAATCACAGTCTCAATTTCAGTGCTTGTGATTGGTCTGTTTATATTTTCTATTTCTTCTTGGTTCACTCTCGGATGGTTGTGCCTTTCTAATAATTTGTCAATTTCTTCCAGGTTGTCCATTTTATTGGCCTATAGTTGCCTGTAGTAATCTCTCATTATCCTTTGTATTTCTGCAGTGTCAGTTGTTACTTCTCCGATTTAATTTCTAATTCTACTGATTTGAGTCTTCTCCCTTTTTTTCTTGATGAGTCTGGCTAATGCTTTATCAATGTTGTTTATCTTCTCAAAGAACCAGCTTTTCGTTTATTGATCTTTGCTCTTGTTTCCTTCATTTCTTTTTCATTTATTTCTGATCTGATCTTTATGATTTCTTTCCTTCTGCTAACTTTGGGGTTCTTTTTTTCTTCTTTCTCTAATTGCTTTAGGTGTAAGATTAGGTTGTTTATTTGAGATGTTTCTTGTCTCTTGAGGTAGGATTGTATTGCTATAAACTTCCCTGTTAGAACTGCTTTTGCTGCATCTGATTGGTTTTGGGTCTTCGTGTTTTCATTGTCATTTTTTTCTAGGTATATTTTGATTTCCTCTTTGATTTCTTCAGTAATCTCTAGGTTATTTACTAGCGTATTGTTTAGCATCCATGTGTTTGTGTTTTTTACAGTTTTTTTCCTGTAATTTATATATAGTCTCATAGCACTGTGGTCAGAAAAGGTACTTGGTACGATTTCAATTTTTTTTAATTTATTGAGGCTTGATTTGTGACACAAGATATGATCTATCCTGGAGAATGTTCCATAAGCCCTTGAGAAGAAAGTGTATTCTGTTGTTTTTGGATGGAATGTCCTATAAATATCAGTTAAGTTCATCTGGTGTAATGTATCATTTAAAGTTTGTGTTTCCTTATTTGTTTTTATTTTGGATAATCTGTCCATTGGTGAAAGTGAGGTGTTAAAGTCCCTACTATGATTGTTTTACTGCCGTTTTCCCCTTTTCTTGCTGTTAGCATTTGCCTTATATATTGAGGTGCTCCTATGTTGGGTGCATAAATATTTACAATTGCTATATCTTCTCTTGGATTAATCCCTTGATCATTATGTAGTGTCCTTCTTTGTCTCTTGTAATAGTCTTTATTTTAAAGTCTATTTTTTCTGATATGAGAGTTGCTACTCCAGCTTTCTTTTGATTTCCATTTGCATGGAATATCTTTTTCCATCCCCTCACTTTCATTCTGTATGTGTCTCTAGGTCTGAAGTGGATCTCTTGTAGACAGCATATATACGGGTCTTGTTTTTGTATCTATTCAGCCAGTCTGTGTCTTTTGGTGGGAGCATTTAATCCATTTACATTTAAGGTAATTATCGATATGTATGTTCCTATTCCCATTTTCTTAGTTGTTTTGGGTTCGTTATTGTAGGTCTTTTCCTTCTCTTGTGTTTCTTGCCTAGAGAAGTTCCTTTAGCATTTGTTGTAAAGCTGGTTTTGTGGTGCTGAATTCTCTTAGCTTTGGCTTGTCTGTAAAGGTTTTAATTTCTCCATCAAATCTGAATGAGACCCTTGCTGGGTAGAGTAATCTTGGTTGTAGGTTTTTCCCTTTCATCCCTTTAAATATGTCCTGCCAGTTCCTTTTGGCTTGCAGAGTTTCTGCTGAAAGATCAGCTGTTAACTCTATGGGGATTCCCTTGTGTGTTATTTGTTGTTTTTCCCTTGCTGCTTTTAATATTTTTTCTTTGTATTTAGTTTTTGACAGTTTGATTAATATGTGTCTTGGTGTGTTTCTTCTTGGATTTGTCCTGTATGGGACTTTCTGTGCTTCCTGGACTTGATTGACTATTTCCTTTCCCATTTTAGGGGAGTTTTCAACTCTAATCTCTTCAAATATGTTTCAGTCCCTTTCTTTTTTTCTTCTTCTTCTGAGACCCCTATAATTCAAATATTCATTCATTTAATGTTGTCCCAGATGTCTCTGAGACAGTCCTCAATTCTTTTCATTCTTTTTTCTTTATTCTGCTCTGCAGTAGTTATTTCCACTATTTTATCTTCCAGGTCACTTATCCGTTCTTCTGCCTCAGTTATTCTGCTATTGATTCCTTCTAGAGAATTTTTGATTTCATTTATTGTGTTGTTCATCCTTGTTTCTTTGCTCTTTAGTTCTTCCAGGTCCTTGTTAAACGTTTCTTGTACTTTCTCCATTATATTTCCAAGATTTTGGATCATCTTTACTATCATTATTCTGAATTCTTTTTCAGGTAGACTGCCTATTTCCTCTTCATTTGTTAGGTCTGGTGGGTTTTTATCTTGCTCTTTCATCTGCTGTGTGTTTTTCTGTTTTCTCATTTTGCTTAACTTACCTTGTTTGGGGTCTCCTTTTCTCAAGCTGTAGGTTTGTATTTCCTGTTGTTTTTGGTGTCTGCCCCCAGTGGCTAAAGTTGGTTCAGTGGGTTGTGTAGGCTTCCTAGTGGAGGGGACTGGTGCCTGTGTTCTGGTGGATGAGCCTGCATCCTGTCTTTCTTGTGGGCAGGACCTTGTTTGGTGGTGTGTTTGCAGTGTATGTGACCTTATTATGATTTTAGGCAGCTTCTCTGGTAATGGGTGGGGTTGCTTTCCTGTCCTGGTAGTTGTTTGCCAGTGGCCAGGGGAGTGGAGGGTGCCGGCAGGTACTGCTTTCATGGGAGTGGTGCTGCGGTGGGAAACTTCCTCGAGCCCCAGGACAAACTCTCACAGACTCTGCCTACTGCAGGCCACGGGGTGGGCAGGAGCACAGTGTGGGTGCTGTGGCACGCTGAGCCTGGTGCTTGCCCTCGTCCATCCGCCCAACTCTACTTTCATTTTACAGATGAGGAAATTGAGGCACAGAGTGGTCAGCTCACTTTCCCAGGCTCAGAGAGCTAAGCAGTACTACAGCCAGGACTCTACCCTGGGCAGTCTGACAGCTAGGTCTCTGATTTGAGCACTGTACCCCAGAGAGAATGGTACACTTAGAAGTCTGCCTTGGGTACTTGCCCTGCATGGCAAGGGAGCTCAGGAAAAAATGCTCAGGCTTTAAGAGATAAGAGTGACCCTGGGCCAGGTAGGGTCTACCTCCTGTGAAATTTTCCACAGCTTTTCAGATTGCCTGTTATGTGCTGTCTTATGCCTGGCGCTCCCAGTCTCTTCCTTGCATCATCACCCCGGTCCACGCATAACCAGGACTGTCTGTCAAAAGGAGCCCAGGCACACAGTGAGACATGAGATGTAGTAGTCAAAGCACGCCTGTAGGCATGTGAGTCTGGCGGGCCGGCTGCAAAAGGCTTGATTGCATAATGGCATTTAGAAAATGGCACTTGTCTTTTCTTCAAAGACCTTCAAGATGATGAATTGGGGATTATTGAAATGGCCTTAAATCAAGGCTTCTGCACACAACAGTTTGCTCAGACTCATGCAAAGTGTATTTCTCTTTGGAGTGGATGATACCAGAAGCTCCCTACCACTGACCACCTTCTGGGCTCAGGGTCTGGGCCAGGGACCAGAGTCATGGAATAGGAGAGCCTGGAGCCAAAACGACCCGACAACACAGAAAGTGTGAGGTCCCTATGTACCTATGGGGACTCAGGCCCCAAGAGAAGGGACTGACCCAAAGGCACCTAGTAAGCCAATGAAGCAACTGCCTTCTGAACCTGTTGGAACATTCTAATGGCCATTTCCCCATGGGGCTACTCTGGGGTCTGCCTGTGTGGGCAGCATACTACCTGGGGGTTGCCATTTGACCTGGTGGGCCACCTCGTTTCTGTGCTCCTCTGTTCCTTCTCTTCCAGGATGAGTCAGGGTGATCTGCAGGCTGTTACATCCACTCCTAAGCCTTGTGGACTCTGGGGATACTGGTGTTTGTTACTTCAATGTATGCACTCCCCTCCACTCATCTCCCATGACCCATCCCCACCACCCTCCTAAGAGTTTAGAGGACACTTGCTTGAAAATGGCCCATCTCATCTCCTACATGATCTCCCAGCATCTGCAGCCTCAGCTTCCTTGTCCACCCACAGGCTCTCACTCTCAGGTGCCAACCCTGAACTTGAATGAACCAAAAATAATTGTCTCCTTAAACTTTGTGCTCTAGTCTGGGCTGTCCTGGCAGTCATACCTGGCCTCCTGTCCAGGAAGCAACATTCTTTAGAGAGACATTAGTGACCCTTCCACCTTTTTAGTGCCTTAGTTTCCCCATCTGCTAAATTAGAATAATGGGAATCCCTGGCTTCTATACATCCTTGAGTGTTGAGAGGACCCTGTAGCAGGAAGATGGGGGAAGGTTCTTGTACACTGTAAAGTGCGGTGCAGGTACAGTGAGTGTGGCTGTGGCTCTGCTGTTGGGCCTATCTCCTATCTGGCTTTCTCCTTGGATCATCTTCCTGGACCTCCACAGGTAGAGGCTGCTGTGTGGCTGAGTGGTGACAGACCCCCATGGGATTTGGCTTAAGCCTGCAGGGGTTGGCAGCCATGGCTCTAGAGATATAAAAGTAAAACAAAACACAGCACAACACAACAAAGCACTACCACCAACCAAAAAAAAAGTCAGGAAGAAATAATATCACGAATATGGAATTGAGTGATGAGCTTTGACAACAAAATTATAAAATTTTTAAGAGGAGGAAAAGTGCAAGCAGGGCAGAGCCATACATAGACTGGGACTGTGGGGACAGATGGGAAGAAACAGGAAATTGACCTTGTGTGCCTCCTGGAGGCAGAGATGATAGAGCCACTCAGACAAGGTCCCTGCTTTTGAGGATCCTCCCCCTCTAGTCCTGGGAACAGGTGGATCTGGGTATGACTGCATACTCTGTAATAAGGATGAATGATAAGGAAACACAAGAGGCCGTGGGAATCCAGAGGAAAAGTTCATAACCCAGACCCAGCAGCAACATGGGGAGGGGAGCGTGGAGACAGAAAAATGTTACAGCAGCTAATGCTTGAGTTGGGAATAAGAAAATGAGTATGAATTTGCCATATGGAGGGAAGGGGAAGGCCATCCCAAGCACAGGGGACAGCGTGAGCAGAGACACAGGGGTAGGAAGAAGGAGCACAGAAGTGCTCTAGTGAGGTTAAAACCTCAGGCACAAGGAGTGGTGGGAGGGAAACAGGCTGAGGTTTTCTGGGGACAGGTCCAGCAGAACCTTGAATGCCAAGCTCAGGAGCTTGTCTTTGATTCCAGAAACAATCGAGACCTTCCACTGAGCGAAGGAAGGTCTTGAGCAGGGGAGGGTAATAATCTGACTTACAGCTTTCAGAAGATCCTTCTTCCTGCAGTGTGGTTAGAGGACAGGAGACTGGTGAAATTAGATGTAAGAGCACCAGAAGGGACGCAGTTGCAGAAGTCCAGGTGAGTTAATGGTGATCTGAACTTAAATTTCTACCAGGGGAGATGGAGAGAAGGGGACAAAGGCAAGAGATAGTTGCGACGTAGAATATACTAGACTTGGGAACTGATTGGATGCATGTGGTGAAGGAGAGGGAGCTGTCAAAGGGGATATTCAGGCTTGTTGCTTTGTGCAGTGGAGAGGATGGTGTTACTATTCCTGAGAAGGGGGTTGCTGCATGCGGAAAAGCCTTGGGAAGAAGATCAAGGGTTCCCTTTTGGTCAGTGACATATTTGAATTGCTGCTGGTACTTCTACATGGAAATGGGTAGTGGACAGTTCGATATACAGGTCTGAAGTGTGAACTAGAGACAGAGCTTTTTTTTTTTTTTTTGCAGTACGCGGGCCTCACTGCTGTGGTCTCTCCTGTTGCGGAGCACAGGCTCTGGACGCTCAGGCTCAGTGGCCATGGCTCACGGGCCCAGCTGCTCCGCGGCATGTGGGATCTTCCTGGACCAGGGCACGAACCCGTGTCCCCTACATTGGCAGGCGGACCCCCAACCACTGCGCCACCAGGGAAGCCCGAGACAGAGCTTTAAGTAGAGAAGGAAGGGCCAGCAAAGACTGACAATGAATATCCAAAGAGATAGGAGGGAAAACAGACCGGCTGGTGTTTTCCTCTTCCCAATGATCCTGAAAGGTCAGACAAGAAGAATATACATTAGTGTCCAGTGGATTTAGTAACGTGGAGGTTATTGGTAATGCTCAAGATCAGGGGAGTGAGTAGTAGGGGGTCCTGTGGCCAGATTAGACTGGAGGAAGTGTTGAGTGGGTGTGGGAGAGAGAGGGAATGATCAAAGCCAAGTAGATAGTTTACTTTAAAACTCTGTGCTGGGAAGAGGGTAGAGACCTGAGCTTCTTTTGTCTTTATTTGTGTGACTTTGGAGTATGGTGGTAGCCTGTGTGTAAGTAAAGCCTGAAAATGTCAATTTGTGGATGAGCAGAGCTTCCTAGCTCCTCCAGCCAACCCAGTGGAAATGATCCTTCTCATCTTGGTGTTCCTAGAGCAGTGACTGCCTGTACTATTGCCTTGGGTGGGTAGTAGCATGAAGCGGGGAGGAAGAACACTGAATACAGAGATACCAGCAAAGCAAAGGCCCAGGAGTAGGGAAGATCACAGTGAATTTCAGGAATTGATAGAAAGTTTACATGACTGACACACACTGGGCTACGGGTAGAGTGGAAGGAGTTGTGGTTTAAGATGTGAGCAGGGGTCAGGTCATGGCAAGTCTTGTAGGCCACTGTAAGGGCTTGCAGTTTTATTTGTTTATTTGAAGTGCAATGGCAAGCCATTAAAGGATTTTAAGTGTCATGATCTAATTTACATTCTTAAAAGATCACTCTGTGTTCAGTGTAGAGAAAGGATTATTGGAGGCAAGCTAGAAGCAGGAAAGTCATTTATTCATTTAATAAATATTTATTGAGTGATCACTTTATGACAGAGTTGATCTGGTGCTTGGGATAAAGCCATGAACAGTAAAGACCAGGCCCCTCCGCCCATGGAGGCATTATTTTACTGGGACAGACAGACAATGGCAGCTAAATAACTGAGTGACACCATTTTAGGTTCTGATAAGTATTACAGATAAATTAAAATAGAGTAATGAGGTAAAGATTGACAGGGACTGAACAGCTATATCAAGGGGACCAGAGGTGGCCTTGATAAACAGTTACTATCTGAACTGAGACCTGAATAAAAAGAATCCAGCCATTCAAATGTTTTTAATAAGAGCATTCCAGATCTCTCAGAAGGGTAACAGCAAATGCAACAGCCCTATGGTAGGCACAATCTTGGTGCCTTTGAGGAGCAACAAGTAGAGAAGAGTGCTTGACAGGTATGAAGCAGGAGGCGGAGAGTGTTAAGAGATTGATGTCAGAGAGTGAGGTAGGCAGAAACCAAATCAACAGGGCCCTCGAAGCCATGTTTACAGTTTGAATTTTATTCTTAGAACTATGAAAGCACTGGAGAGTCTTGCATAGAATGACATGATCTGATTTTTGTTTTAATAGGGTCTCTCTGGCTGCTGTGTTGAGGACAGATTAGAGGGAGAGCAGAGTAGGAGCAAGGAGATCTCAAAGAAGCTATCCTGCAGTAATCCAGGGGAAGATGATAGTGGTTTGAGCCACAGTGATGGCAGTAGAGGTGGTGGAGAGTAGTTGAATGCTACATGTCGAAGATAAGGCTGATAGCACTTGTCAAAGAATAAGATGGAAAGAAAGGAGTAAAGTTTGAATCATAAGTTTGAGAGTAGCCTGAACAAATAGGTAGATGGTGGTGCCCTTTATTGTTATGGGAAGAAATGTGGGGAGGAGCAGACTTGGTAATGGCAGGAACCGGCTAATCAAGAATTGTGTTTTGTATGTGTTGAATCTAAGATGGCTATTATACATTTGCGTGGAGATGACAAATAGGTAGTTTGATATGTGAGTCCAATACTCAAGGAAGAGGCCATGGATAAATTTGGGAGTTGTCATTACCCAAATGGTATTGCAAACCAAGTGATCCCTTAGAGAGGGAATGTAGATGAAATAGAGAAAGTCAAGGATGGAACCCGGGGACACTTCAACATTCAAAGGTCCAGAAGAGGAAGTAGCTCCAGGAAAGGAGATTTGGAGGGAACAGCTACAAATGGAGTAAAAACTAGCTGAGTGTAATTCTAGTTCTAGTCCATAAGACAGTGTTTTAAGAATAAATGTGTAATTAACAAGTCAAAGGCTGTTGAAAGGTCTAGAACAATGAGAACAGAAGTGATCATGAACTTCGGCAAGATGGAGGTCTTTGGTGATTTGTTAAGAACCATATCAGTGAAGTGGATCAGAAACTGATGTGATTGAGGAGAGAATGTGAAACAAAGAAGAGGAACCAGAAGGTGAGACAACTCTTTGCAGGTGTTTGACTCTGTGTGGGTTAAGAGAAAGGTGATAGTTGGAGGAGAATGGGGCTCAAGGTTTGGGTATTTTAGAGGTGGGAGATATATGGCATGTTTGCATGGTGATGGAGATAAGAAAGGAAAAATTTGATGAAACAGATAGAGGAAATTACTGGAGTGATGTCCTTGAGTAGTTACAGGGCATAGGATCAAGGAAACAATTAGCTATGGACAGGCATGTAAGCAGGTTGATGGGTGTGTGTGCAAAGGAGGGGAAGCAGGGCTTTAGTTTGAAAAAGATTCAAATTTGGCAGGTCCACATAGCAGTCTGTAGTAAGTATCTGGAGGACAGGAAATAGGATAGAGGTCAAGGCTATAGGTGGACTTGAAGGTTACTGGAGAAACCTCTACTCAGAAAAGGGAAGGAACTTACAGAAAGTTCCACAGATTTAAGTGGCATGGTTGGCACGGGAACTCAGGCTTGTCTGATTCCAGAGCCTGTGCTCTTTCTCTGCAATGTTCCATCTCTGGGTGGAGGTTGGTTTGTGGATTCCAGCACCTAGCAAACATTCTTCCTATCCCAGTGTTTATAGTTGCTGGACATTTGGCCTTGGCATAGAGCTGAAATGTGGATGAACAAAGGTAAGAGGCTGGCTAGGTGATCTCTGGCCTTTCCCTGGTCTCAGATCCCTGGCCCGAAAGGTCGGAGCTTGAAGCATGTTTTGACCTCATGAATTGTTCATTATCTCTGACGGTGAGCTCCAGATTTGTCACTCCCTAATCTGGCGGTGGCTATAGCTAGCTGACATCAAGCTCTGGGGAGCAATGCAGTAAATCATTTTCCCTTTTGTGCAAGAAGAAAAAATAGAAAATTGCATTCTTCTCAGATTTCACTTTCGAATGTGCTGGTGCCTCTGTCAAGCAAAAAAACAGCGTGACCCCCAGGAGGACTGCTTTCTTACAGGCACTAGCCTGGTAATCCCCACACAGAGGGAGAGTGCTGTACACTGATCAGAGCACTTTGTCACATCAGTTCATGATGTGTACCTCTTAACAGCAACCTGAGGTAGAGGTCAGATTCCCCCTTTTGCATATTGGCGACCTAGACTCAGGAAGGTTGAGAATTCACTCAAGTCATCTAATCAAGCTAGTAGGAGGTAGAGCTGCACCTCAAATCTGAGCTGAAGTTCAGAGTCCTATACTTTTTCCAGTGCCCCATTTGGCCCTGGGTGTGACTTGGGACTGGGGACCTGCCAACCAAAGTGAGGATAAAATCTGCCTAAGTAATGAAAGAGCAAAATAATAATAGTGACACTGATAAAATGATGATGATGATGATGATGATAAACAACTCTTCACTGACATCTCTGGAAATCAGAGAAGGAAATTATACATGTAGGGATGCCCCAGCTGCACTCACACTTCATGCCCTGTGGCGAAGAGCAGATTGAGCAGTCTGGACTCCACTGAGGGCCACATCCTCCAGGCCAGCCTCCCTCCCCCTCACCTTCTCCTGACCCTTAAGCAGCAGCAGGAAACCCACCTTCCTCCTTTCTTCCCACTTTCCTTCCTGCCCTCAAGTCCCTGCCCAATCCACTTCATGGCTGGCCACACCCTGCCTGCAGAATCACACCGGGCCCCTGATCAGTGTGACTGGCCATCAATTTGAACACTGCGTGTCCAAAGTATGACCATAGCATTTGGTTCCCTTCCTCAAGATGGTGATATTTATCCTTGTGCTTGCCACCAGAGATATAGCATCATGAAAGCATGGGGAGCTGTTACCCATTTTGAACACTGCTTCCGGAAGCATATTCCAAGCCAGTTGGCTCATGCTCACCTCTGGTCAAACAGGCAAGAGTTGCAGAGGGAAAACAGCAGGCGACTAGCCAGTGACTCAGCTCTGAACTGCTCTGTGCCCCTCTAGGGCACATCCCTCCTCTGGGCCTTGGTGTCTCCAACTGACACAAAGGAGTTAGACTGGAGGGCCTCTGAGGCCTCTTCCAATTTTTATTCTCATTCACTCCCTCTCTCTCTTTCCCTCTCACTTCCCTCCTTACTCCCACTCTCCTTCTTACTCTCTGTCATTTGCTTTGTCTGCCAAACTCCCCGGGGCTTACTGTAAGCATGTAACTGGTTTTGTAATAAACACTCCACACTCTGTCCAGCCAGATGTGTGTGCCTGTTTCACAGGACTCCCCTGGGGTGGCACTGGCTTATTCCAAGAAGGCAGAATCATGACCTCTGTCTGGATTCCTTTTCGGTCATGGCTTGAAACCACTTGATGGGAGGAATCTAATTTCATATCCAACAAGAATGGGTCTGTGAACATGAGGATCTGTGTTGGTGGGTTGATAGACTTGGATGTGGACTTGCTTGTGCCTGCTCTCCAGAACCAGGGCATAGAATTCAGTAGCTCCAATTTCTCATAAACATTTGTGAGAGGAGAGAATGGAATTATCTTGTGAGCTGGCCGTCAAGAGTCAGAGCCCACTTTCAAGGACACATGATCAGTAGGAAACCTGGGACTAGGTCTGCAGTCATCTGTAAATTCCCATTGCCATATGCATATTTCTCAGTGAGGACCCCTGTGATGTCAGGAGGGAAAAAATTGAATTTCTATTTTTGTTAACTTGTAATTGAAATTTCTCATTTCATTTCATTTTGTAGGCAATGAAGCACAACAGCATTAGTAATATGTAAGACTTTGCCTCTAAGAGAAATCACAGATTATTTTCATATCACATTATTATCATTGTAGCTACCTCTAGATAGCCTTTACAGTTGATATTTTGAAATTAGAGTAGTAGTTAGAATCACCAGTAAATTTTTAACTTTCATGAATTAATAAAGAAGCATTTATATTAGTATTTCATACAAGTTTTGTTTAATATTTTGATATAATTTGTTTCCTTTATAATCTTATGCATTTTAATACATTTAAAGTATTATTCTGAGACGGGGTTTATGGGTTTCAGCAGTCAGCCAAGGATCCACAGAACAACAAAAGGTTAACACAGCAGTCTAGGGCACACCCAAGTCTTGGAAAGCATGAAGCTTTGAGCCTGGTGAAGCAGGCTTTCACTCTCACTAGACCCTCCTCCTGGCACCTACTCACTCCCCACATGGGACACCTGCCTACAAGTTACTCATTCATTGTCCAACATCAAGACAGCTTGCTATTCTCACAAGGACTGCTTTGAGGTTTTATTTTGATTTCACTGTAGTTTGTTTGCCCCCAACATCCGCTCTTCAGTCTATGCTCTGCTGAAATGTAGGCATCTCATGACCTCTCCCCTCCCCTGCCTGTGGAACCTCATTTTCCTTTGCCCTTGGTCATGCTCCCTGGTTTCATTATTACCCTCCTTCCCCGCCTCCTTCCCCTGGCTACTGCCAGCACTACCATGTCTCCTCCTTCTTCCTCCCAGGCCCACAGCATAACACAAGAGGGGCTGTGGTACCACACATGCCCTGCCTCTTCCAGTAGGACTTCTGCAATAATTTGGCTTGAGGCTCCAAAAGGTGCTGCGGTTGTTGTTTCTACTGCTGCTGATATGGGTGGGGCAGCAGTGATGATGACAGGTGGGGAAATAAACACAGAATAGCTCTGAGCCAGATCTTTTGACTTCATGACCTTCCTACCCACTCTAATCTCTCTAGTCACACCACATCTGCTTGGAATTTCAGGTCGCTGAATGGTCCCTCCCATCCAGGGTTGTCGTGGGGATTGAATGAGCCATTTCCTATTAGAGGTCCATGATGGATGGGCCCAGAGGGTACCTTTGGAGTGAGGCAGGTGAGAGAGTGGGCTGTGGTGGCAAACTACCTGGTTTGGAATCACTTGCCAGACATATGACCTTGGACAGGTTCCTAACCTCTCTGTGCCTCAGTTTCCTTATCTGTAAAATAGAGATAATAACATCTCTCACCTCACAAGATTGTTGTGAGGATGAAATGAATTCATTCCCTTAAAGTACTTAGCACAGTTACACACAATCAATGATAGTATTGTCTTTGTTAAGCAAGTACATGTTTGCAGGGAGGGAGCAAAAAGGGGAATTCAGGGTGCAAGATGCTTCTAGATTCCAGGAAGCCCAGTTTGACATCTGCTACCACTGCCCCTTCCCAGAGTGCTTGCATTGGAATCTAGAAAGGAGGTGACCTTCCAACTTACTCTACTGTTCCCACTCAAGCCATGTCTGAAGTATATGGTTGCTTAACAATCCCTCCCTCCCAGGATTGTCATGGGCATTCAATGAGACATTGCCTATACAGAGGTGGGAGCTCTTTTGAAATAGCTGTGTGGTAGATTCCCCAGGAAATTATTTGTTTTGGAGTCTAGACTCACCTGCTTACAGCTGCTGGATAGTTTTCCAAAAGCCCAGTAGCCCAGAGTCATTGAGCCTGGATTCCACAGCTCCCCTCCTCCAATAGCCAGACATACAACCATCCAGATTCCATGCACACAGCGTCCCACTCCTGTTGGAGCCAGACTCCTGCCCTTGCGCCTAACCTCCATCTGCCTCCTTGCCTTTGTTCCGCCATCCCCTGTGCATCGATCCAGAGACCCCTCCCCTCCCCTCCCCTCCCCCAAGCCCAGTACTCACCATGCTTTAAGGTCCAGGGCCAGTCCCACCTCATCCAGGAAATATGTACTGACCAGAGTTATACATTCTCAAATGTCAGAGCTCCAGCTGCCCACACATTACTCAGCCTTCATTGACTGCCCTTCCTTTGGATTCCTGCAGGACTTAAGACCTGTGCCAGACAATTTAGCACTTAATTACAGACTGTCGTCAATTGTGCCTTAAGTTTTCCTTCTGAATTAGTGTTATCCCCCAACTCTATCAAAAGCTTTTAGAAAACACCGAGAAGTAAAGACACCAGCATTATTCCTGACACTGCTGTAGAAATATGACTGTTGTGGCATGTGTAGAGTTGAAAATGAAACTTTTTACTGTGCTGTCATTCAACCACCCTACATCCACACCTAAGTCTTATCCTACAGATTCCTTTTTTATGTTTTTAAACATCTTTATTGGAGTATAATTGCTTTATAATGTTGTGTAGTTTCTGCTTTATAAAAAAGAGAATCAGCTATATGTACACACATATCCCCATATCCCCTCCCTCTTGCATCTCCCTGCACCCTCCCTATCCCACTCCTCTAGGTGGTCACAAAGCACCAAGCTGATATCCCTGTCCTATGCTGCTGCTTCCCACTAGCTATCTATTTTACATTTTGTAGTGTATATATGTCCATGCCTCTCTCTCACTTCGTCCCAACTTACCCTTCCACCTCCCTGTGTCCTCAAGTCCATTCTATACAGCTGCTTCTTTATTCCTGTTTTGCCCCTAGGTTCTTCAGAACCATTTTTTTTATTCCATGTATATGTGTTAGCATACGGTATTTGTTTTTCTCTTTCTGACTTACTTCACTCTGTATGACAGACTCTAGGTCCATCCACCTCACTACAAATAACTCAGGTTCGTTTCTTTTTATGGCTGAGTAATATTCCATTGTATGTATGTGCCACATCTTCTTTATCCATTCATCTGTCCATGGACACTTAGGTTGCTTCCATTTCCTAGCTATTGTAAACAGTGCTGCAATGAACATTGCGGTACATGTCTCTTTCTGAATTATGGTTTTCCCAGGGTATATGCCCAGTAGTGGGATTGCTGGGTCGTATGGTAGTTCTATTTTTAGTTTTCTCAGGAACCTCCATACTGTTCTCCACAGTGACTATATCAATTTACATTCCCACCAACAGTGCAAGAGGCTTCCCTTTTCTCCACACCCTCTCCAGCATTTATTGTTTGTAGATTTTTTAATGATGGTCATTCTGACCAGTGTGAGGTGATACCTCACTGTGGTTTTGATTTGCATTTCTCTATTGATTAATGATATTGGGCATCCTTTCATGTATTTGTTGGCAATCTGTATATCTTCTTTGGAGAAATGTCTGTTTAGGTCATCTGCCCATTTTTGGATTGGGTTGTTTGTTTTTTCTGATATTGAGCTGCATGAGCTGCTTGTATATTTTGGAGATTAATCCTTTGTCAGTTGCTTCATTTGCAAACATTTTCTCCCATTCTGAGGGTTGTCTTTTCACCTTACTTTTGGTTTCGTTTGCTGTGCAAAAGGTTTTAAGTTGCATTAGGTACCATTTGTTTAGTTTTGTTTTCATTTCCATTTGTCTAGGAGATGCGTCAAAAAGGATCTTGCTGTGATTTATGTCATAGAGTGTTCTGCCTATGTTTTCCTCTAAGAATTTTATAGTGTCTGGCCTTACATTTAGGTCTTTAATCCATTTTGAGTTTATTTTTGTGTATGGTGTTAGGGAGTATTCTAATTTCATTCTTTTACATGTAGCTGTCCAGTTTTCCCAGCACCACTTATGGAAGAGGCTGTCTTTTCTCCAATGTATATTCTTGCCTCCTTTATCAAAGATAAGGTGACCATATGTGTGTGGGTTTATCTCTGGGCTTTCTATCCTGTTCCATTGATCTATATTTCTGTGTTTGTGCCAGTACCATACTGTCTTGATTACTGTAAGTTTGCACTATTGTCTGGAGTCAGGGAGCCTGATTCCTCCAGCTCCGTTTTTCTTTCTCAAGATTGCTTTGGCTCTTGGGGTCTTTTGTGTTTCCATACAAATTGTGAAATTTTTAGTTCTAGTTCTCTGAAAAATGCCATTGGTAGTTTGATAGGGATTGCATTGAACCTTTAGATTGCTTTGGGGAGTATAATCATTTTTACAATATTGATTCTTTCAATCCAAGGACATGGTATATCTCTCCATCTGTTTGTATCATCTTTAATTTCTTTCATCCGTACCTTATAGTTTTCTGCATACAGGTCTTTTGTCTCCTTAGGTAGGTTTATTCCTAAGTATTTTAGTCTTTGTTGCAATGGTAAATGGGAGTGTTTCCTTAACTTCTCTTTCAGATTTTTCATCATTAGTGTATAGGAATGCAAGAGATTTCTGTGCATTAATTTTGTATCCTGCTACTTTACCAAATTCATTGACTAGTCCTAGTAGCTTTCTGGTAGCATCTTTAGGATTCTCAATGTATAGTATAATGTCATCGGCAAACAGTGATAGTTTTTTGTTTTTGTTCTTTTTTGTTTTTTTGTTTCTTTTGCGGTATGTGGTCCTCTCACTGTTGTGGCCTCTCCCGTTGCGGAACACAGGCTCCGGATGCACAGGCTCAGCGGCCATGGCTTACGGGCCCAGCCACTGTGCGGCATGTGGGATCATCCCGGACCGGGGCACGAACCCGTGTCCCTGGCATCGGCAGGTGGACTCTCAACCACTGTGCCACCAGGGAAGCCCCAAACAGTGACAGTTTTACTTTTCTTTTCTGATTTGGATTCCATTTATTTCTTTTTCTTCTCTGACTGCCATGGCTAAAACTTCCAAACTATGTTGAATAATAGTGGTGAGAATGGGCAACCATGTCTTGTTCCTGATCTTAGAGGAAATGGTTTCAGTTTTTCACCATTGAGAATGATGTTGGCTATGGGTTTGTCATATATGGCCTTTATTTTGTTGAAGTAAGTTAACTCTATGTCTACTTTGTGGAGGATTTTTGTCATAAATGGGGATTGAATTTTGTCAAAAGCTTCTGCATCTACTGAGATGATGATATGGTTTTTATCCTTCAATTTTTTAGTATGGTGTATCATGTTGATTGATTTGCGTACATTGAAGAATCCTTGCATTCCTGGAATAAACCCCACTTGATCATGGTGTATTATCCTTTTAATGTGCTGTTGGATTCTGTTGGCTAGTATTTTGTTGAGGATTTTTGCATCTATGTTCATCAGTGATATTGGCCTGTAGTTTTCTTCCTTTGTGATATCTTTGTCTGGTTTTGGTATCAAGGTGATGGTGGCCTCATAGAATGAGTTTCGGAGTGTTCCTCCCTCTGCTGTATTTTGGAAGAGTTTGAGAAGGATAGGTGTTAGCTCTTCTCTAAATGTTTAATAGAATTCGCCTGGGAAGCCATCTGGTCCTGGGCTTTTGTTTGTTGGAAGATTTTTAATCACAGTCTCACTTTCAGTGCTTGTGATTGGTCTGTTTATATTTTCTATTTCTTCCTGGTTCAGTCTTGGAGGGTTGTGCATTTCTAACAATTTGTCCATTTCTTCCAAGTTGTCCATTTTATTGGCCTATATTTGCCTGTAGTACTCTCTCATGATCTTTTGTATTTCTGCAGTGTCAGTTGCTACTTCTCCTTTTTCATTTCTAATTCTGTGGATTAGACTCTTCTCCCTTTTTTTCTTGATGAGTCTGGCTAATGTTTTATCAATTTTGTTTATCTTCTCAAAGAACCAGCTTTTCATTTATTGATCTTTGCTCTTGTTTCCTTCATTTCTTTTTCATTTATTTCTGATCTGATCTTTATGATTTCTTTCCTTCTGCAAGCTTTGGGGGTTTTTTTGTTCTTCTTTCTCTAATTGCTTTAGGTGTAAAGTTAGGTTGTTTATTTGAGATGTTTCTTGTTTCTAGAGGTAGGATTGTATTGCTATAAACTTCCCTGTTAGAACTGCTTTTGCTGCATCCCTAGGTTTTGGGTCATAGTGTCTTCCTTGTCATTTGTTTCTAGGCATTTTTTGATTTCCTCTTTGATTTCTTTGGTGATCTGTTGGTTATTTAGTTGCGTATTGTTTAGCCTCCATGTGTTTGTGTTCTTTACAGTTTTTTTCCTGTAATTTATATATAGTCTCATAGCACTGTGGTCAGAAAAGATACTTGGTACGATTTCAATTTTCCTTAATTTATTGAGGCTTGATTTGTGATGCAAGATATGATCTATCCTGGAGAATGTTCCATAAGCCCTTGAGAAGAAAGTGTATTCTGTTGTTTTTGGATGGAATGTCCTATAAATATCAATTAAGTTCATCTGGTGTAATGTGTCCTTTAAAGTTTGTGTTTCCTTATTTGTTTTCATTTTGGACAATCTGTCCATTGGTGAAAGTGGGGTGTTAAAGTCCCCTACTATGATTGTGTTACTGTCGATTTCCCCTCTTATGGCTGTTAGCATTTGCCTTATGTATTGAGGTGCTCCTATGTTGGGTGCATAGATGTTTACAGTTGTTGTATCTTCTTCTTGGATTGATCCCTTGATCATTATGTAGTGTCTTTCTTTGTCTCTTGTAATAGTCTTTATTTTAAAGTCTATTTTTTCTGATATGAGAGTTGCTACTCCAGCTTTCTTCTGATTTCCATTTGCATGGAATATCTTTTTCCGTCCCCTCACTCTCAGTCTGTATGTGTCCCTAGGTCTGAAGTGGGTCTCTTGTGGACAGCATATATATGGGTCTTGTTTTTGTATCCATTCAGCCAGTCTATGTCTTTTGGTTGGAGCATTTAAACCATTCACATTTAAGGTAATTATCTATATGTATGTACCTATTACCATTTTCTTAATTGTTTTGGGTTTGTTATTGTAGGTCTTTTCCTTCTCTTGTGTTTCCTGCCTAGAGAAGTTCCTTTAGCATTTGTTGTAAAGTGGTTTGGTGCTGCAGAGTTCTCTTAACTTTTGCTTGTCTTTAAAGGTTTTAATTTCTCAGTTGAATCTGAATTTGATCCTTGCTGGGTAGAGTAATCTTGGTTGTAGGTTTTTCCGTTTCATCACTTTAAATATGTCCTCCCACTCCCTTCCGGTTTGCAGTTTTTGCTGAAAGTTCAGCTGTTAACCTGACAGGGATTCCCTTGTATGTTATTTGTTGTTTTTCCCTTGCTGCTTTTAATATTTTTTCTTGTATTTAATTTTTGACAGTTTGATTAATATGTGTCTTGGCGTTTTTTCTCCTTGGATTTATCCTATCTGGGACTCTCTGTGCTCCCTGGACTTGACTATTTCCTTTCCCATATTAGGGACGTTTTCAACTATAATCTCTTCAAATATTTTCTCAGTCCCTTTCTTTTTCTCTTCTTCTTCTGGAACCCCTATAATTCGAATGTTGGTGCGTTTAATGTTGTCCAAGAGGTCTCTGAGACTGTCCTCAGTTCTTTTCATTCTTTTTTCTTTATCCTGCTCTGCAGTAGTTATTTCCACTATTTTATGTTCCAGGTCACTTATCCGTTCTTCTGCCTCAGTTATTCTGCTATTGATCCCATCTAGAGTATTTTTCATTTCATTTATTGTGTTGTTCATTGTTTGTTTCATCTTTAGTTCTTCTAAGTCCTTGTTAAATGTTTCTTGCATTTTGTCTATTCTATTTCCCAGATTTTGGATCATCTTTACTCTCATTATTCTGAATTCTTTTTCCGGTAGACTGCCTATTTCCTCTTCATTTGTTAGGTCTGGTGGGTTTTTATCTTGCTCCTTCATCTGCTGTGTGTTTCTCTGTCTTCTCATATTGCTTAACTCACTGTGTTTGGGGTCTCCTTTTTGCAGGCTGCACGTTCGTAGTTCCCGTTGTTTTTGGTGTCTGTCCCCAGTGGGTAAGGTTGGTTCAGTGGGTTGTGTAGGCTTCCTGGTGGAGGGGACTGGTGCCTGTGTTCTGGTGGATGAGTCTGGATCTTGTCTTTCTGGTGGGCAGGATCATGTCCAGTGGTGTGTTTTGGGGTGTCTGTGAACTTAGTATGATTTTAGGCAGCCTCTCTGCTAATGGGTGGGGTTGTGTTTCTGTCCTGCTGGTTGTCCAGCATGGGATGTCTAGCACTGGGACTTGCTGGCCGTTGGGTGGAGCTGGGTCTTAGTGTTCAGACAGAGATCTCTGGGAGAGCTCCCACTGATTGATATTACATGGGGCCAGGAGGTTTCTGGTGGTCCAATGTCCTGGACTCGGTTGTCCCATCTCAGAGGCTCAGGCCTGACACCAGGCCAGGGTACCAAAAGCCTGTCAGCCACACTGCTCTACCCACGCCTGGGTCTTCTCAGAGTTCTTTCTACTTCTCTCTTCAGTCTCGCCCCTACAGATTCTTTAAAAAAATATTTTTATTGAAGTATAGTTGATGTACAATATTATGTTAGTTCCAGGTGTATAGCACTGTGATTCAGTTATACATATATATGTATATATGTGTGTGTATATATATATATATATATATATGTATATTCTTCAGATTCTCTTCCCTTATAGTTTATTACAAAATATTGAGTATAGTTCCCTGTGCTGTACAGTAGGTTCTTGATCTTACAGATTCTTTTTGTCCCCAAGATACTCGGCAACTCAACCTCCAGAACTTCGCACATCCCATCTGACCCTGGACCCTGTAGCTGTGGCCATAGTATTCCAACATCCACAGTCTCCTCTGAAGGGCCTGCCCACTCAAGCTAGGGCTTCTTAATACTAGGGCCAGTGGTGGAACCAACTGTCCTTGGTGAAAATCTATCTGCCATATATATGAACATGGCTCTTCAGGCTGCCTGCAGAAGGGATTGCTTTAATAGGGTAGCGTTTATTCCAGTCTGCCTGGGGCTGGCTTTTGTGATCTGATGGGAAGTCTACCCAGTAGGCTCCTTTCACATACAAGCTCAGGCACAGACTGTCTCCGTGTGTCACCTGTCCATGATGCTTATTCTGCAGTGAAACCTCTGCTTTCCCAAACTGCCTCTGCTGAGCCAGTGATCCTAGGCAGCAAAGAAAGGCAGGGTCAGCAGTAATATGCTTGTCCAATGACATTTATTGAACATTTATTGTGTGTCTTGTCTGTGATGCTTGCTGGGGTGACAAAGAGGAGAAAGACTTCTTGTATTCCAGAAGTTCATAGTCTGCTGGGAAAGGCAATTCTGTACAAGCCAACTAATTTCCATGATAGGGAAGCCACAGGGGCTGAGAGGCCTTGGACAAACAGCCTAACTTCCCAAACCAAAGGAAAAATCTTTCAACCTTCCCAAGTTCCATACTGACAGTGTTCTTTCCCCACTGCCCATCCCCTGCCCCAGCTCCACTGCACTGCTTTCTCCACAGCAGCTGTTGATGGAGGTCTAGAGATAGAAAGAAATTAATTTGATAGACAAGCAGAGAGGCAGTTTCTAGTAAGAGGATGGAGGATGGTGGTGTTGGGTGTCATGATGTCACTAAGAGTAGCCATCCCACTGGCAGTACCACTTAGGCTCCAAAGCAAGAGCTGAGGGAGGCCCCTGAGACCATGGTTATGAATGGCCTTATCTCTAGGAGGCACTTACACAATGGGAGCTATAATTATTGTCCTAGTGTGTTGCTTGACTTTGAATAGTCCCCACAGACACTACATAGGATGAATATTGATAGCTGTGGTCCAGTGGAAAGAGGCATGAACTCGGGGTCAGGGATTTGCATTCTAATTCTGGCCAAGCCACTTACTAGTTATGTGATCTTGGGTAATTTATTTACCTTCCTTGCCTCTGTTTCCTCATCTGTCAAATGAGGTTAATAATAGTATTTTGGTTAGGATCAAAGGAGATCATATGTTTTAAAATTCCTCCATAGAGCCTGACATACTATGTGTAATCCACACATGGTTACTCACTGTTGTTATTAAAACACATCTTCCTTCTTCTCATTGGCAGTAATAGAAGCAACAGCAACATCTTTGTACCAACTCCTCTTTCTCCCTGTGTCTGGCCTCTTTCCCTCTCAGATAGCTGAGTCTCTAAGCAAGTGGTCAGCAAAGAACCTGACAATATGGACAGAGATGTCGTCAGGTAGGTCTAGGCAGCTTCCTAGCAAAGAATTGACAGTTGCTGCCAGAGAGAGGGCTTCCGGAGTGGGGCCAGGGAAGAGGACTGAGCTCATGTGCTCAGATTACTGCATCCCTCTGAGGAGGTTAACTTGTACATTTCATCTGATGAGTGTGTTAAAGCAGTAATGAGTTCAGTGCAGTCCTTTTTCTGGGAATTAATGACTGGGGAGACAGTATGGTCCTTTTTGTAGCCATTAGTGCTGGGCTATTACTGATTCCAGGAAGGACTACATTAGTGCTATGGTGAGGGTATGAGCCCAGTGTTTTCCTAGATTGGCTGATTGCCTGTGGGGATGCACTTGGTGCTTTGAGCTTCAATGTCCTCCCCATTAGCCATTCAGCTGCCTATAACATTTTTATCTGTTCCATGCTTGCACTAATAATGTTTGTATGGTTGGGAAGATTTTAAGCAATGTGATGGCCAATGTCATTGTCAGCCCCCAAATTAGACTGTACCTTTTAAGTGGAAGGCATTTAGCTTGGACATAAAATGTCATTTGGGAGAGAATGGATGGTGGCTTTGGTTGCCATTGGTTACCTCTCTCCAACCTGAGAGCTTCAGGTCTGGGTTTTGATATTCAAGAAATTAGCATCAAGACTCTTCTCTCTCTCCCTTTCTATTTCCCTCCCTCCTTCCCTCCTTTCTTTCCTCGTTCCTTCTTCCTTCCTTCCTTCCTTTGTTTCAAGAACATTGAATAGGAGTTCTATGCTCTTAACAAATTTTATGCGCACAGCACCATATATTTAACTATAGGTGCTTTGTTGTACAGCAGATCTCAAGAGCTTATTCATATTGTATAATTTTAACCTTACATTCATTGACCAACAGTTCTCCATTTCCCCCTACCATAAGTTCTGGCAGCCATCATTCTATTCTCTGCATGTATGAGTTTGACTGTTTTAGATTCCTCATAGAAGTGAAAGCCTTCCTTGTCCTTTTGTGATCGGCTTGTTTCACTTAGCATAATGTCCTTCAGGTTCATCCATCTTGTCAAGTGGCAAGTGGCAGAATTTCCTTATTTTTTAAGGCTATTTTCCTTATTTTTTCCATTATATGTATAAACCATATTTTCTTCATTCATTTATCTCTCAGTGGACTTTTGGGTTGTTTCCATATCTTGGCTCCTGTGACTAGTGCTACTCTGAACATGGAAGTGCAGGTATCTCTTTGAGATACTGATTTAAATTATTTGGGAAAATACCCAGGGGTGGGATCACTGGATCATATGGTAGTACTATCACAGATGTATGCATATGTCCAAACTCATCAAAGTATGGACATGCAATTTTTTATATTTATTTTTAATTTTTTAATTTTTTCTTATTAGTCATCCATTTTATACACATCAGCATATACATGTCAATCCCACTCTCCCAATCCATCACACCCCCACCCCCACCACCCACCGCTTTCCTCCCTTGGTGTCCATACGTATTTTCTCTACTTCTGTGTCTCAACTTCTGCTCTGCAAACCAGTTCATCTGTACCATTTTCTAGGTTCCACATGTATGCCTTAATTCATGATATTTGTTTTTCTCTTTCTGACTTACTTCACTCTGCATGACAGTCTGTAGATGCATCCACGTCTCTACAGATGACCCAATTTCATCCCTTTTCATGGCTGAGTAATATTCCATTGAATATATGTACCACATCTTCTTTATCCATTCGTCTGTTGATGGGCATTTAGGTGGCTTCCATGACCTGGCTATTGTAAAGAGTGCTGCAGTGAATATTGGGGTGCATGTGTCTTTTTGAATTATGGTTTTCTCTGGGTATATGCTCAGTAGAGGGGTTCCTGGATCATATGGTAATTCTAGTTTTAGTTTTTTAAGGAACCTCCATACTGTTCTTCATAGTGGTTGTTTCAATTTACATTCCCACAAACAGTGCAAGAGCGTTCCCTTTTCTCCACACCCTCTCCAGCATTTGTTGCTTGTAGATTTTCTGATGATGCCCATTCTAACTGGTGTGAGGTGATACTTCATGGTAGTTTTGATTTGCATTTCTCTAATAATTAAGGATGTTGAGCAGCTTTTCATGTGCTTATTGACCATCTGTATGTCTTCTTTGGTGAAATGTCTATTTAGGTCTTCTGCCCATTTTTGGATTGGGTTGTTTGTTTCTTTAATATTGAGCTGCATGAGCTGTTTATATATTTTGGAGATGAATCCTTTCTCCAGTGATTCATTTGCAAATATTTTCTCCCATTCTGAGGGTTGTCTTTTCATCTTGTTTATGGTTTCCTTTGCTGTGCAGAAGCTTTTAAGTTTCATTAGGTCCCATTTGTTTATTTTTGTTGTTATTTCCATTACTCTAGGAGGTGGATCAAAAAAGATCTTGCTGTGATTTATGTCAAAGAGTGTTCTGCCTATGTTTTCCTCTAAGAGTTTTATAGTGCCCAGTCTTACATTTAGGTCTCTAATCCATTTTGAGTTTATTTTTGTGTATGGTGTTAAGGAGTGTTCTAATTTCATTCATTTACATGTAGCTGTCCAGTTTTCCCAGCAAAACTTGTTGAAGAGACTGTCTTTTATCCATTGTATATCCTTGCCTCTTTTGTCTTAGTTTAGTTGACCATAGGTGCATGGGTTTATCTCTGAGCTTTCTATCCTGTTCCATTTATCTATATTTCTGTTTTGTGCCAGTACCATATTGTCTTGACTACTGTAGTTTTGTAGTATAGTCTGAAGTCAGGGAGTCTGATTCCTCCAGCTCCATTTTTTTCCCTCACGACTGCTTTGGCTATTTGGGGTCTTTTGTGTCACCATACAAATTTGAACATTTTTTGTTCTAGTTCTATAAAAAATGCCATTGGTAATTTGATAGGGATTGCATTGAATCTGTGGATTGCTTTGGGTAGTATAGTCATTTTCACAATATTGATTCTTACAATCTAAGAACATGGTATATCTCTCCATCTGTTGGTAGTATCTTTAATTTCTTTCATCAGTGTCTTATGGTTTTCTGCATACAGGTCTTTTGTCTCCATAGGTAGGTTTATTCCTAGGTATTTTACTCTTTTTGTTGCAATGGTAAATGGGAGTGTTTCCTTAACTTCTCTTTCAGATTTTTCATCATTAGTGTATAGGAATGCAAGAGATTTCTGTGCATTAATTTTGTATCCTGCTCCTTTACCAAATTTATTGATAAGCTCTAGTAGTTTTCTGGTGGCATCTTTAGGATTCTCTATGTATAGTATCATGTCATCTGCCAACAGTGACAGCTTTACTTCTTCTTTTCCAATTTGTATTCTTTTTTATTTCTTTTTCTTCTCTGATTGCTGTGGCTAGGACTTCCAAAGCTATGTTAAATAATCGTGGTGAGAGTGGACATCCTTGTCTTGTTCCTGATCTTAGAGGAAATGCTTTCAGTTTTTCACCATTGAGAATGATGTTTGCTGTGGGTTTGTCGTATATGGCCTTTATTATGTTGAGGTAGGTTCCCTCTATGCCCACTTTCTGGAGAGTTTTTATCATAAATGAATGTTGAATTTTGTCAAAAGTTTTTTCTGCATCTATTGAGATGATCATATGGTTTTTACTCTTCAATTTGTTAATATGGTGTATCACATTGATTGATTTGCATATGTTGAAGAATTCTTGCATCTCTGGGACAAATCTCACTTGTTCACGGTGTATGATCCTTTTAATGTGTTGTTGGATTCTGTTTGCTAGTATTTTGTTGAGGATTTTTGCATCTATATTCATCAGTGATATTGGCCTGAAACTTTCTTTGTGACATCTTTGTCTGGTTTTGGTATCAGGGTGATGTTACTGTCTGTTGTACAGCAAAGTGAATCAGCCATATGCATACATATATCCCCATATTCCCTCCCTCTTGAGCCTCCCTCCCACCCTCCCTGTCCCACCCCTCTAGGTGGTCACAAAGCACCAAGCTGATCTCCCTGTGCTATGCAGCTGCTTCCTACTAGCTATCTATTTTACATTTGGTAGTGTATATATGTCAATGCTACTCCCTCACTTCGTCCCAGCTTACCCTTCCCTCTCCCCGTGTCCTCAAGTCCATTCTCTACATGTGCATCTTTATTCCTTTATTCCTGTCCTGCCCCTAGGTTCATCAGAACCATTTTATTTTTTTTTAGATTCCATATATATGTGTTAACATACAGTATTTGTTTTTCTCTTTCTGACTTACTTCACTCTGTATGACAGACTCTAGGTCCATCTACCTCACTACAAATAACTCAATTTCGTTTCTTTTTATGGCTAATATTCCATTGTATATATATGCCACGTCTTCTTTATCCATTCATCTGTTGATGGACACTTAGGTTGCTTCCATGTCCTGGCTATTGTAAATAGTGCTGCAATGAACATTGTGGTACATGTCTCTTTTTGTTTTGGTTTGGTTTTTTTCCCCAACAAATAGTGCTAGCATAACTGGATAGCCATATGGGAAAAAATGAATTTCAACCACCAACCTGACACCATACATAAAACTTAACTTTAAATGGATTATTAACTTAAATGAAAAAGTTAAAACCCTAAAACTTTTAGAAAAAAAAGAAAAACATCTTTGTGACTTGGTGGAAGGCAAATGTTTCTTACATACATCAAAGAAAGCAATACTATAAAAGGAGAAAACAATCATGAATTAGACTTCATCCAAATTAAAATTTTCTGATTATCAAAAGAAACCATGTAGAAAATAAGTATGCAAGTCACATAAGGAAAATATAGTCACACAACAATTATATGAAAAAATATCTGATAGCCAGTATATATTGACATCCTACAACTCAATAATAAGAAGACAAGCAATCTAATTGTAAGAACAAAATATTTGAGCACTCACTTCACAAAAGGAGACATAAGAATTATTAAAAGGCACATGAAAAGTATTCAACATCATCTGTAATCAGGCAAATGCAAATTAAAACCGCAATGAGATACACACCCACCAGAATGAGTAAACTAAAAAGACTCATACACCATCAAGTATTGCAATAACTTGTACAAAATTGTTAATAGCAGTTTTATTCATAATAGCTAAAAATCGAAAACAACCCAGGTGTCCTTCAAAAGAAGAATGGATTAAAAAGCTGCGATACAGTCAAACAATGTAATACTATTCAGAAATAAAAAGGAATGAATTGCTGATACATGCAATGACTTGGGTTAATCTCAAAATAGCATGCTCAGTGAAAGAAGCCTTACATGAAAGATTACATACTATAGGATACCTATTATATAACTCTCAAACAAGCAAAACTAATTTTTACAGAAAAAAATCAAATTAGGGTGGATAGTGTGGGGATTAACTGGGAAGCCTCATGAGGAAACTTTCTGGGAAGATGATGATATTCTGTATTTTGATATTCATTTATATCATTTAGGTGTATTCATTTGTTAAAAACCAGAGAACAAATACTAAAGATTTGAGCATTTCATTTCATATACATTTATATAAAAATAAAAAGCTCTGAACTTTTTATTTTATGTGATATGGCTGCTGAAGTATTTTGTGGGAAGTGTACTGATGTCTGTAATTAATTTTGCATTGTGCCTCCCCCAAAAAACCTGGATTAACTAATGGATTGAGGGATGGATAGGTATGTGATAGGTATGTGCAAATATAGTAAAATCATAATGGTAGAAACTAGGTGATGGTAACCTGTGTGTTCATTGTTAAATTATTTCTACTTTACTGCAAGTTTTTAAAAATTCACAATAAAGGGTTGGAAAAAGAGGCCAATAGTGGAGATGTCGTGGAATGTTAAAAAAAAAAACATAAAAAAGCAGGAAAAAAGGTTTAGGGGAAGAAAGAACAGATGGGAGAAATAGAAAGGAGATAACAATATGGTATACTTAAACATAATCATATCAATAATGTTCTGAATGTAAATAGTTGAAAAATTCCCCATAAAAGTAAGAAATTATAAGAATGCATGAAAAATCAAAGACCCAATTTTAGGCTATTTACAAGAAATGCAGTTTAAATGTAAAGACACAGATTGGTTGAATGTAATAGGGCAGAAGAAATAAACCATGCAACTGCTAAACATAAAGCTGGTGTGGCTATATTGCTATCAGACAAAGTAGGTTTAAATATAAGAAGAATTTCCATAGAAAGAAGGATAGTCACAACAATAACATTGTCAATTAATCAAGAAGACACAATAATCCTTAATGTGTATGCATCTAGCATACAGCCAGCAACAATTGTAGAATGTACACTTTTCTCAAGTACACTTTGTATGTTTGCTAAGAAAGACCATAATTTCAGAGTGTGTCCTCTGACCACAATGGAATTAAACTAAAAATCAAGAACTAAAAGAGATCTTAAAAATCCTTAACTATTTGGAAATTAACAACCACTTCCAAGTAATCCATGTGACAATAAAGAAATTACATAAGAAATTGTAAAGTATTTTGGATTAAATGATAACAAAAATACAGCATATCAAAATTGTGGGATGTGCTAAAGAAGTGCTGACAGGGAAATCCATAGCTTCAAATACTTATATTAGCAAAGACGAATGGTCTAAAATCTATGTTTTAGCTTTTACTTCAAGAAAAGAAGAGGAATGATGAAGAGGAGGAGGAGGGGAAGAGGAGAGTGTATTAAACCCAGATTTTGTGTGTGTGTGTGTGTATAGTATATATATATATAGGGAAATACTACAGATAGTGAAAATCAATAACTTAGAAAATGAACACAAAACAGAAAAAAATTAATTAAGCTAAATGATGATTTTAAAAGATTAATAAAATTGAGGAACCTCTAGCTATACTAATCAAGAAAAATGAGATAAGACCTCAATTAGCAATATCAGAATGAAAAAGGTGACTACTACAGATTCTCCAAATATTAAAAGGATAATAAGAGAATGTTATGAACAACTTTATGCCAATAAATTCAACAAGTTCGACAAAATCTTTGACAGAGACACATTGCAAAAATGGAACAAAAGGCAGAAGAAAATATGCATAACCTTATGTTAATTAAATTAATTAAATTCATAATTTAAAGCCTTCCCACTATGAAAACTCCTAGCTCAGATGTTTTGTTAATGAATTCTATCAAATATTCAAGGAAGAAAGGCAAATGCTATTTCAACTCCCAGAAAATAATGGAAGAGGAAACACTTCCCAAAACTTTTTATGAACTCAGTATTAACCTGATTCTGTAAGTGAAAACATTATAAGAAAGCAAAACTATAGACCAATATCTCTCATGAACATAGATTAAAAAATGCTTAACAAAATATTAAGTCAAATATAGCAATATATTTAAAAAGATGATATATCAAGACCAAGTGGAATTCATCTGGGAATACAAAGTTGGCTTAATATTTGAATATCAATCCATGTAATTCACCATATTACTGGAGTAAACAAAATATGATCATATAAATGGATGCAGGAAATTAATTTGATACAGTTTAAAACCCAGTCATGTTTAACAATAAACAAAATAGCCTCTCAGGTAACTATGAATAGAAGGGAACTTCCTCACTCTGTTAATTAGAATCTATAAAGAACATACACCTACTCGGAGCAACTAGGCAAGAAAAAGAAATAAAAGGCATCCAAATTGGAAAGAAAGAAGTAAAACTGGCACTATTTGTGGATGACATAATTTTTATATACAGAAAACCCTAAAGCTTCCACCAAAAAGCTATTAGAAATAATAAAAGAATACTTTAAAGTTGCAGGTTTCAAAAGCAATATACAAATATCTGTTGCATTTGCATACACTAACAGTGAAATAGCAGGAGGAGAAATTAAGAAAACAATTCCATTTATGATCATATCAAAAGAATAAAATCCCTAGTAATAGATTTAAACAAGGAGACAAAAGACCTGTACTCTAAAACTATAAAATATTGCTGAAAGAAATTAAAGAAGACACAAAGAAATGGAAAGATATTCAGTTCTCATGTGTTGGAAGAACTAACATTGTTAAAATACATTTATTACCTAAAGTAATCTACAGATTCTATGCAATCCTTATCAAAATCACAGTGACATTTTTCACAGAAATAGAACAAAAATTTCTCAAATTTATATGAAACTATTAAAGACCCTTAATAGCCAAAGTAATCTCAAGAAAAAAGAACAAAGCTGGAGGTATCACACTCCCTGATTTCAAATTATATTACAAAGCTGTCATAATCAAAACAGCATGATACTGGCAGAAAAACAGAAACATTGATTAATGGAACAGAGTTGAGAGCCCAGTAATAAGCCCATACATGTATGGACAGTTAACTTACAACAAAGAATACAATGGAGAAAGAATAGTCTATTCAATAAATGGTGTTGGGAAAACTGAACAGCCACATGCAAATGAAAGAAATTAGTCTACTATCTCACATTACACACAAAATCAACTCAAAGTGGATTAAAGAATGAATGTAAGGACTGAAACCACAAAACTTGTAAAAGAAAAATAGACAGTACACTCTTGGAAATCAGTCTTAGCAATATCTTTCTGGGTCTGTCTCCTTAGGCAAGGGAAACAAAAGCAAAAACATACAAATGAGACTATATCAAACTAAAAAGCTTCTGCACAGCAAAGGAAACTCAGCAGTGTTGAAAGGGGTTTGTTATGAATAACAAAAGACACCTTTATTTCTTTTATCACTTAGGAAATTCCAAGGGTTTTAGGAGTTTTGTGCCAGGAATAGGAAAGAAGACCAAATTACAATTTTTATTATAAATCACAATATTACAATAGAGAGCCCAAAAATAGATATATTGATTTTTCCCATTTGTTTATTTATTTTAATTTTTATTTTATATTGGGGTATAGTTGATTAACAGTGTTCTGTTAGTTTCAGGTGTACAGCAAAGTAATTCAGTTATACATATACATGTATCTATTCTTTTTCAAATTCTTTTCCCATTTAGGCTATTACAGACCACTGAGCAGAGTTCCCTGCTGCTATACAGTAGGTCCTTGTTGGTTATCTATTTTATATACAGCAGTGTGTACATGTCAATCCCAAACTCCCTAATTATCCCTCCCTCCCACCCTCCCCCCGGTAACTCTAAGTTTGTTCTCTAAGTCTGTGAACTTAGTAAATAAGTTCATTTGTGTCATATTTTAGATTCCACATATAAGTGATATCATATGATATTTGTCTTTCTCTGTCTGACTTACTTCACTTAGTATGATAACCCCTGGGTCCATCCATGTTGCTGCGAATGGCATTATTTCATTCTTTTTAATCATTTTTGACAAAGGTGCCGAGGTAACTGAGTTGGGATAATTTTTTTCAACAAATGGTGCCAGAACAACTGGATATCTGATATGGAAAAAAAGTAACCTTGGCCCTTACCTCATGCCAGTCATGAATATTAATGTGACATGGATCATAGACTTTAACATAAAAGCTGAAATTATGAAACTTAGGAGAAAATCTTTTTGACCTTGGGTTATACGCAATTTTCTTAATTAGGACACAAAACCCACAAGCCATAAACAATTGATAATTTGGACTTCTTCAAAATTAAAACCATGTGCTCTTCAAAAGACATCATTTAGAAAATGAAAAGACAAGCTATAGAGTGGGAGGAGATGTTCACAGCACATATATTTGATGTAGGACTTGTATTCAGAGACTATAAATAACTCTATAAAAATTCAGTAATAATAAGAAAAACAATCCAATTATAAATGGGTAAATGATTCGAACAGCTCACATCACAAAATAAAATATATGAACAATCTGTAAGTTCTTGAAAAGATGCTCAGTCATTAGGGAAATGCAAATTAAAATTACAAGGTACTACCACACACCTAAAAAAATGATTAAAACAACAACAAAAATAAAAAGACTGAGGACACCAGGACAGGCACACCAAGTGCTGTTGAGAATGTGGACCAACTAGAACTTTTATGCATTGCAAGTGGAAATGTAAATGGTACAGACACTTTGGAAAAGAATTTACCACTTTCTCATAATGTTTAGCATACATTTATCATGTGAGTCAGCAGTTTTACTTGTAGATGTTTCTCAAAGAGAAATCAAAACATATGTCCACATGAATGTTCATAGAAGCTTCATTCACAAGAGCTGAAAACTAGAAACAACTCACATGTCCAGCAACAGGTCAATAGATTTGTTAAAGATTAGTGTATTTGTATACATATTATGTGAGCCAGCAATTCCAGTCCTAAGTATTTACTCAAGAAAAAATAAAACCATAAGTCTACACAAAAACTTGTTTGTGAATGTTAATAGAAGCATTATTTATAATAGCAAAATTGGAGGTGATTAGCTGCCCATCAACTGGTGCGTGGACAAACAAAATTTGGCAAATCTGTAATATAGGATGCTAGTCAGCAATATAAAAGAATGAACTACTGATAACAGCCACACCTGCATCAATCCACGTTATGCTAAGTGAAAGAAGTCAAACACAAAAGAGCACTTACTCTATGATTCCATTTGCGTAAAATTCTGGGAAATAACTACTACTTTATAGTTACAGAAAGGAGATAAATAGTTGCCAAGGGTTGGAGTGGGTCACATTTATTCGAAAGGGGCAGGAGGGAACTTTCTGGCATGATGGGAATGTTCTATATCTTTACTTTTGTGGTGTTATGGGCACATACGAATTTGTTAGACATTGTCAAACTGTACACCTAATAAGGATTCATTTTATGTAAATTATTCCTCAATACATCTGATTTAAAAAAAATCTGGATGATGTAGTTAAAGCAGTGCTTAGAATGAAATTTACAACATTTAAATTCTTACATTACAGAGTAGGTGGGAAAATTCAAACACTGTGTAAACTGGTATTAATATAATATCATTGACAGCCTAATAAGATGGGTAATATTGTTCTCATTTTACAGAGTAAAAGCCAGGAGATGTCAGCTTGGCTCATAGCAGTTACTCAATGAATGTGTTGAAATGCCTTGCCCAGTCACCAAGCCAGTCACTTGGTCAGTGGGCAAAGCCAAGGATACAGCTTTAGCTTCTGGATGGTTGGCTTGGTGCTCCTTACACTGCATGGTGATGAATAGGTAAGAGGGGAAGGAGAAGGACAGTAGACATGGTGGTATGGAGGAATGCCTAGGTGGGTCAAAATGTGTAGTGTGCTTGTTTCCTGCCATGAGTTGGTGTTCTGGTGGCCATCAGTATAGGGATGTCGTTATTGATTTCATGAACTTCTGGGAGTCAGACTTGGATTTCTGCCAATGGACATAGCAACCGTGGGAGTTTCCAAGTACAGTGAATGCATCATGGTGGGTCCAATATCATTCCTGAGTAGTGTCAGCTCTGTCTGTAGATACAGTGTGCATAATGGACAGGGAAATCCAGATGCACATAGAGACTCTTTCCCAATACGTGGAAGTCCTTTCTGCTTCTTCTCACCCCACACTTCTGAAACTTTCTGTTAGCAGGCTCAGTCTCCCTCTGCAAGGCCAAAGCACACAGCTCCATCCAGGATGAGGAGCAAGAGAGAGGAATGGGGATGCTCATAGGAGGCCTGGAGCAGCTGGTTGCTGGTGCTGCAAGGCTTTCCTGAGAGAGGAGAGAGGGGGCAATGCTGAAGCCCTCTGTCCTACAGTGAGAGAGAAGGGAAGGAGTTGAGAAATGAGGCGCATGCTGGAGTGCTGAGATTCACAGTGGTTGCAGGATCCCAAGTGGACAGTTTGTCTCAGCCTATGCTTCCCCCTCGGTCAGAGCCCCAGAGCTGGTGAAGCATACACCCTATTTGGTTACTCTTGCCTTGGATAAGGGAAGTTCTTTCCCTGCTTACAGCCTTTGCACATAATATTTTATTTGCCTGGAAAACTCTTCTCCCAACTCCTCACATGGCTGATTACCTACTATGTATAAAATAGATAAACAATAAGAACTTCCTGTATAGCACAGGGAACTATACTCAATATTTTGTAATAACCTACAAGGGAAAAGAATCTGAAAAAATTTTATATATATATAACTGAGTCACTGTGCTGGACACCTGAAACTAACACAACATTATAAATCAACTATACTTCAATAAAAAAGAAAAAGAAAACAATGTCAAACACAAACTCTTCCCAAACCTGGGCAAGCCTGCTGAGCTTCCGACTTGGATGTGGCTCCCAGGCTTCAAGAAATGCCTTGGGACATCCTCACGGTACATGTCCAACTGATCTTTGAATTGAACTGTACTCCTTTGGGATAGAGGCTGGGGCTGGGGTGCTCATCCTGTACAGGGCAGTCCTGCATTAAGCCACAGTAGCAAGGCCACTGTCAGGACCTCCCAGGATTCAGTGCATTATACTTGTGAACCCACAGTACCCTCTTGCCCCTTTTTGTCTCTGCCTTGTGGAGACGACTGGGAGGAAATTTCTACACCTTTCTGAACCTCAGTTTTCCCACCTTGACCTGGGTCAGAAAGTCTTAAACTGGAGTCCTAGGGGCTGCCAAGGGTGGGGCTTGTGTGGGGGAGGGTAAGAGCAGGAAGAAGGAGCTCAAGCAGGCAGGGAGCTGAATGTCACATTCCACTTATATCTGTTCTGCATTCTGAGCCCTCCATTCACAGAGTAAGAATTCTGTAGCTAAATCAAGTTGAAAAATCTCAGGGCTGGGCACTTTGCCTTGAATTGATTTTCACAGCTCTCAGATCTCAAAGAACCATCCTTTCTTCTCTTGCCTCTTTCCCCTGTGATCCCTTCCTCCTCACTGTTTCCCTTCCCCTCACTTGCCCAATCCCTCACTCCCTGGAGACCATTTTCCCAAATTGCAGATGCCTTTCACTGGGACCCTGACCCAAATCCTTGTGACGGGGCACACCTGCCTGGATTTGGGGAACAGTGCTGGGCCTGTGGAGTCTGAGGCCCACCAACCAAGAAAGCAGTCTGGAAAACTTAGACAGCAGGCAGGCTCCTTGCCTACATGCTGGGGACTGCAGTCAGTGAAATGGCAGCAACCGGTAGCCAACTTGGGAAGAGTGAGTACTTCCTTTTCCTCTGAGCCAAAGCTCAGTGGTCCTGTGGGGAACGGAGAATGTATGCCAGCCCCCAAACTCTATTCAAAGCATTCAAGCCAATGAGTATTTATGAGGATCTTACTTTGTGCCAGGCCTGGTGCTGAGCACTCTGGTGCTGCAATGAGTAATCAGTGAGTTGCAAGGCTCTCTCAGTCTTTCAAAGGAGCTCGACACATGTACTGGTGATATCAATACTAATACAGAAGGAGAGATCCAATACACGCCCCGCCCCAGCCTCTGACTTCATGTCTCTTGACCACAGATCACATTACTCTTACCCTCTCCAACCCCAAGCCCAGAGAGAAGGGAGGAGGCTTAAGCGCTCTGAGAAGTGGGGATCGTAGAATCTCAGAGGCCTCATCATGCCCCTACAGGTTGGAGATGAGAGCCTTCCAGCCCAGCAGGGCTCCTCAGCATCTTTAGTCCAGGTCAGGATCTATTTTACTAATGGTTTCCCCAGGGCTGGCCAGAGCACTGCCCAGATGCTAGAGCCTCACTGCTCCCAGGCTAGTAACATGTTGTCTTCTCCAATTAACAATTGAAAGACAGGACTGTTACAGGGAGAGAGCGGATGCCTTCTTCAATTTCAGGATCTTTCTTTCGTAAGCATTGAGGATTGACTGACTAACATTCTAATGAAGACTACCCTTTGCAAAACACGGTTTTTATTCAGTTTTAAATCCTCAGAATTTCAGAGAGGGCACAGAGTTTCAGCTACCACCAGTACCCATATCAAGGTGTGCTGCAAGTTCCACCACGGATGGCCCCAAGGTCACTGGGCACTATCTGGAAGCTTATCATGGCACTTGGGCTTGGACCTTGGACTGCAGGATACCCAGCAATGAGGTGGAGTTTATTCCTAATTTCTCTCCTTCTGTTCTCATAGCACAAACAGGCTTGGAGGAAGGGACTTGGCCTGGGGATATGGAAGATCCAGCAGATCAGAGGAAGAGGGAGGGGAGGCAGTGAGGAATAGTGGAAGGAATCTAGATTTTGGAATCGGGTGATCGAAGGCCCACTTATGCCACTAGATGTGGACCTTAGGAAAATCACTTCTCTGATCCTTAGTATCCTTATTTCTAAAAAGGAGATAATAATAGTACCTCCTTCACAGGGTTATATTGAAAATTTGAGATATAATTCACAAAATGCCTGAAACAAGGTAGACTGCTTAAAATAGGGGGTATTGTCAGAAGTAGTATTGGCCCATTATCATCACTAATATCGTATTGATCAACAATCTAGATCCTTTGGGGATCTAGAGCAGGTGACAATGAGCATGCTTGCCACTTGAAGCATGTGGTTTAATTACCTTGTCTTGATGTGAGTGACCCTAGTTGTTGAAGAAGTATGGTACAGAGCCTAGGTATGAGCTCATTTAGAGAAATCCAAGCTGCCTTGGAGTAACTTCTCTACAAAAAGAAATTCCTGGCCTTTTTCTGAAAGAGGAATGGTATTCTGTTGTGATGGTTAAAGTGACCTTGTCAGTATCTCTGCAGATCACTGGACCTGATACTCTTCCAGACTGGCCTTGAGTACATTCCACCTCCTGCCACTTCTGGCTCCAGGGTCCACTTCCTGATGGCTCATTGGGGAAAGAGCAGCATGGTAGCTCCATTCTCAGGCAGTCACACTGGCTTCACAGCTGTGGCTCTTTGAGGATTCTGACTGCAAATGATGAAGTGTTCCACTTATGCTGGTACATGCTGCCCTTTGTGACGTTCAAGTACCTACTCCATGTGTTTGACTGATGTAGTCTGTCTTTCAAATGACAGGTTTTAGGGTGTGTAGGAGGGTGGCACAGTATTTCAAGGACAGATCAGTAAATGAGAATTCCACGTCCCGTTTACTCTATTTGTAGTCTTGCTGAGCCATGCTCTCCTAAGACTGTAGCAACACCAGGAACCCTCTGGGGTGACATTCTGTTCCTATCCCAAGGGGTTGGTAAAGCTGTGTCTTTGTCTGAAAGCTAAACATATTCCTTGGAACTAAGGTGGAACAATTTTTATTTTCCCATTTTACAGATGAGCTAGCAGAGTCAGAGAAGTGAAGTGAACTCACCTAAGGTCACAAGCTAGTAAGAAACAAAACAGTGTGATATCGAGGTGCCTGGTAGGCTGTGAATGTTGACAAGCCTGTAGTAATCAGACAAATGGCACTTCTTCTCGCCTCTCCCCTCCCCTCCTCTCCCATCCCCTCCCCTCGCCTCTCTTTCCCTTTCCTTCCCTTCCCTTCCCTTCCCTTCTCTCTCTATGCTCTACCCCTTGGTAATCTTACCCGTTCTTACAGCTTTCAATATTTTCTGTATGCTTATGGCTCCCAAAATCATATCTCCAAAACTGACCTCTCCTCTAAACTCTGATGCCAACCTGACATCACTACTTGACTATCAAATAGTACTTCTTTAGAACTTTTTTCAAGTTCTAGCCAGGGAAATTAGTCAAGAAAAAGAAATAAAAGTCATCCAAATTGGAAAGGAAAGAGTAATACTATTTCTACTCACAGCTGACGTAAAAATGTTAAAGAATCTATAAGAAAGCTACTATAGCTAATAAAGAAATTCAGCAAAGTTGTAGTGTACAAAATCAACACACAGAAACCAGTTGTGTCTCTATACACCAGTGTTGAACAATTCAAAAAGGAAATTAAGAAAACAATCTCATGAAAAATAGCATCTATAAAGTAATTTAACCAAGGAGGTGAAATACTTGTATGCTGAAAATGCAAAACATTGTCAAAAGAAATTAAAGAAAACCTAAATAAATAGAAAGACATCCCATCTTAATGGTAAGAAGACTTAATATTGTTGGGATGTCAATACTCTTAAAGTGACCTACAGATCTAACACAATATTTATCAAAATTGCAGCAGCTTTTTTTTTTCCAAGAAATAGAAAAGCTGGACTCTCAACTTCGTATTTGGAATTACAAGGTGCCCCAAATAGTCAAAACGATCTTGAAAAAGAAGAACAAAATTGAAGGACTTACACTTCCCCAATTTCAAACCTTACTGCAAAGCAGCAGTAATCAAAATAGTGTGGTACTGGCATAAGGGTAGAGATACAGACCAATGAAATAGAACTGAGGTCCAGAATTAAGCCCACACATCAATGGCCAACTGATTTTTGTCAAGGGTGCCAAGTTCACTTAATGGGGGAAAGAATAGTGTCTTTAACAGGTGGTACAGAGGCAACTGGATTTCCATGGGCAAAGGAATAAATTTGGACTCCTTTGTAAATAAGATTGTCTATACCATTTTTTTTCAGATTCCACATATACGCGTTAATATACGATATTTGTTTTTCTCTTTCTGCCTTACTTCACTCTGTATGACAGTCTCTAGGTCCATCCCCTATATCACACCTTGAACAAAAATTAACTCAAAATGGATCAATGACCTAAATATAAGAGCTAAATAGAAAACATGGGGGTAAATCTTCATGATCTCAGAGTTGGCAATGGATACTTAGATGTGACACAAAAAGCACAAGCAACAACAACAACAAAAATAGATAAATTGCACTTCATTAAAATTAAAATAAACTTTTATGCATCAATGTACATTATTATGAAAATGAAATGGCATTGCACAGGATGATAGAAAATATTTGTGAATCATACATCTGATAAGGGTTTTATATTTATTATATACAAAGTACACTTACAATTCAACAACAAAAAGACATAAACTCACAAAAAATGAGCAAAGGACTTGAATGGACATTTCTTCAAAGTATATATGCAAAGGGTAATAAGCACATGAAAGATGTTCAACATCTTTAGTTATTAAGGAAATGCAAATCAAAGCTTCAGTGAGATATCACTTCACATCTACTAGGATGTCTATAATTTTTTTAAAGAAGGAAAATAACAAGTGTTGGTGAGGATGTGGAGAAATTAGAACACTGGTGCTCTGCTGGTGGGAATGCAATTTGGTGCAGCCTCTATATAAAACATTTTGGCGGTTCCTCAAAAAGCTAACTATAGAATTACCACGTGACCCAGAAATTCCACTCCTATGTATATATCCAAAAGAACTGAAAAAAAAATAACTCAGCTACCTGTACTTATCCAATGTTCATGACAGGACTATTCACAGTAGCCATAACATGTAAATAACTCAAGCATCCATCAACAGATGAATGGATAAGTAAAATGTGGTATATACATATAATGGAAAATTATTCGGTCATAAAAATAAATGAAATTTCTTACATATGCTACAATAAATCTTGAAAACATTATGCTAAGTAAAATAGACAAAAATGGACACTTATTATATGATTTCACTTCTATGAGGTACCTACACTAGACAAATTCATAGAGATAGAAATTAGATTAGAGGTTACCAGGGGCTGGAATGAGGGAAGAATGGGAGAATGTTGCTTAATGGTCATGGAGTTTCTGTCTGGGGTGATGAAAAAGTTTTGGAAATAGTGGTAATGTGTTCACAACATTGTAAATATAATTAACACCACTGAACTGTATACTTAAAAATAGTAAAAAATACCAAATTTTATGTTATACATATTTTACCAGCCAAAAATGGTGAAAAAAATGTCAAAATTTATCTCAGTCCTGTGCACTTATCTCAACTACACTACCCTCACCTAGATGCCTGTCTTCAGTTTTCAGAGCTTAAATTTTATCCTTCTTCTTTTTTTTTTTTTTTTGGGGTTCCCGGGCATCTCCTTTTTTGGGCCCTCCCCCTGTGGGGGGCACAGGCTCCGGACGCGCAGGCTCAGCGGCCATGGCTCACGGGCCCAGCCGCTCCGCGGCATGTGGGATCTTCCCGGATGGGGGCATGAACCCGCATCCCCTGCATCGGCAGGTGGACTCTCAACCACTGCGCCACCAGGGAAGCCCTTTATCCTTCTTTTGTTAAATTTATTTCTAAGTTTTCAATTCTTTGTGATGCTATTGTTTTCTTAATTTTGTTTTTGAGTTGGTCATTCCTATTGTATAGAAATGCACCTAACGTTTGTGTACTTGTTGATCTTGTATCCTGCAATTTTTTTGAATACATTTGTTAGCGCAAATAGTATTTTTGTGGTTTTTAGAATTTTCTGTGTATAAGAATATAGTTTTACTTCTTCTTTTTTAATCTGAATGCTTTTTATTTCATTTTTTTCCTAATTGGCCTGTCTAGAACTTCCAGTCCAATGTTGAATAGAAGTGGTGAGAGGGAATATCCTTATTTTGTTCCTGATCTTAGGGGGAAATTTTTCAGTTTTTCAGTATTATGTATGATATTAGCTGTTGTTTTTTTTTGTTTTCATAGAACCCTTTATCAGGTTGAGGAAGTTTCCTTATATTCCTAGTTTGCTGTATGTTTTTAATAGGAAAGGATGTTAGGTTTTGTCAAACAACAGTTTTTCTGGTATTTACTAAGATCATGTGGTTTCTGTCCTTTATTCTATGAATATGGTATATAATATTGAGTATGATACCATTTTTAGAAAGTAGTCAAGTAAAAATAAACAATAGATTCTGTAGGGGTGCATAACATATATTTCAAAACTTGGAAAATAAAAGACAGGGGCCTGATAAACCCAAAGTTTGGAACCATGGTCACTGTTATGGGAAGGGAGGTTGGGGTGAGCTAGGGAAGGAATACCCAGATGGTTGCAATGCTGTTGGGAATGTTCTTGTTCTTATTCTGGGTGGTCAGTGGATCCATGTTTGTTTCACCATTATGCTCCAAAATGTTCTCTTATTTTTCTGTCTTTATCAAATATTGTCAAAAGATGTAATACATGGGACAACTAAAGTGTCTAGAAAAACAGACCTCATCCTGTGGGCATCCAGGCTGGCCTGGCAGCAGAGAAGGCGCCTCTAGGAGAGGAGCAGTGGTGCCAGGGTACAGGGCAGAGTCATGCCTGGGGAAAGAGGTCTCAGGAATCATAGGCACTCAAGTGGAGATGGACAAAAGCATCTTCAGCATTAAATCTATCCTACTGGTTGGTTAGGCATTCCTGGAGGGCAGGTTGAGCCTCCTGAGTGCCCAGAATCGAGAATGTGCCTACTAATGAAGACTCCACATAGATAGAAGAGTGCAGGCCCACTTGTGCTAGTCTAACTCAGGACCCAGTCAAGGCCTGGAACCCTAGCTCCTGAAGTAGAGTGGGAGAAGTGCTTGTACAGACCTTCAGGGTAATAGATGTGATCCTGCTCCATAAATTGTAAAGCATCATGTCTATAGAAATGTTTAGGGTTCTGTACTGTTTCCCTGAATTTCACCCCAGCCTGAGGCTGCTTGGAGTCAGCCCACCTCTCTTTCATTTGCCCCTGAGTGTACTAGCGATGCTGGAGAGATCGGCTCTGCAGAGCCTTCAGGTTTGTATTGGAATCTTGTGGCCCTGAACAGAACAGATGGGTTGGCAGCCATTTAGAATCAATTGATTATGATTAAAGCCTCAGAGTGTAATGCAGGGCCCTGCAGATGGAGGCCTGTCACTTCCGCTTGCGTTCCTGCTCCATCATCTTTGGCTGACTCCTTGGCATGCTGATGCAAGGAAGAAGCCTGGAACCCCAGTCTGATTCTTCAGTGCCTATTGGGATGTTCTGGGACTTCATACATGTCAATGGGGGAAACACATTTACCATTCCAGGTGCAGTCACCATTCTGGCTGTCTGTCTTTCCTCCCCATCCCCAGTAAATGAATCCCTATTAACACGTACCTGGGCAACTAACAGCCTCTGAACCAGTTTCCTTGCCTCCATGATTCCCTTTTTAGTCTACTTTCCACGCGGCAGCCAGGGTGGGCTTGTACAAATGAAAATGTGACTGTGCCTTGGCCTGCTGAGAGTGTACCCTGAAGACAAAGTCAAAGCTGCTTAAATTCCAGAAAGTCTTCCAGTATCCTTTTAAAGTGATTGGCCTTAGCTTTGTTGCAGAGTTACTGAGTTTTAGACTTGGATGCTCTTTGAATATCATCTAGTCCAGACAATGACAGCATCAGGTCATTTTCTGGCCTCAAAAAAAAAACTATATTTTTGCCAAAGTTTACCCAGGGAGAAGGAGCAAAGTCTGGATTTGAAAACTGACCTGTTTCTTTTTCTTTTTTTTTTTTTACATCTTTATTGGAGTATAATTGCTTTACAATGGTGTGTTAGTTTCTGCTTTATAATGAAGTGAATCAGCTATACATATACATATGTTCCCATATCTCTTCCCTCTTGCGTCTCCCTCCCACCCACACTCCCTATCCCACCCCTCCAGGTGGTCACAAAGCACAGAGCTGATCTCCCTGTGCTATGTGGCTGCTTCCCACTAGCTATCTATTTTACATTTGGTAGTGTATATATGTCCATGCCACTCTCTCACTTCATCCCAGCTTACCCTTCCCCCTCCCCGTGTCCTCAAATCCATTGTCTACGTCTGTGTCTTTATTCCTGTCTTGCCCCTAGGTTCTTCATGACTTTTTTTTCCCTTAGATTCCATATATATGTGTTAGCATATGGTATTTGTTTTTCTCTTTCTGACTTACTTCACTCTGTATGACAGACTCTAGGTCCATCCACCTCACTACAAATAGCTCAATTTCCTTTCTTTTTATGGCTGAGTAATATTCCATTGTATATATGTGCCACATCTTCTTTATCCATTCATCCGATGATAGGTACTTAGGTTGTTTCCATCTCCAGGCTATTGTAAATAGAGCTGCAGTGAACATTTTGGTACATGACTCTTTTTGAATTATGATTTTCTCAGGGTATATGCCCAGTAGTGGGATTGCTGGGTCGTATGGTAGTTCTATTTTTAGTTTTTTAAGGAACCTCCATACTGTTCTCCATAGTGGCTGTATCAATTTACATTCCCACCAACAGTGCAAGAGTGTTCCCTTTTCTCCACACCCTCTCCAGCATTTATTGTTTCTAGATTTTTTGATGATGGCCATTCTGACCGGTGTGAGATGATATCTCATTGTAGTTTTGATTTGCATTTCTCTAATGATTAATGATGTTGAGCATTCTTTCATGTGTTTGTTGGCAATCTGTATATCTTCTTTGGAGAAATGTCTTCCACAAGTGAGAGATGCCTGAGGGACCAGATAACACAACTTGGAATTACAAGTGACGTAATAACTTCTGAGTTGGATTTTCAACAATAAGCAACGGGAGATAGGGTGGACTGTTCTGAGGCAAGGTGGTTCCATTCCATTCCACCTATCCATGGGTGTCCAATGTGACTGAAGAACCAACCAAATTTCTTTTGAAACTCTGGCCAACTCCATAATTTATCACTTGCTATTTGCTTTCACTCCTTTCTTACCTCAGTTTACTTTTTCCTTCACTCCTGCTGTCCTGTGACTGAAATTCTAAATAAAATCTTAGGATGCAAACTTCGCCTTAAGGTATGTTTTTTTAGGCAACCCTGTGTAAGACTGTTTTGTAGGTCATGGCCAGAACTTAGGACTTCAGGACCCTGCAGAGCCCATTAAGTGTGTTAAGCAGGGGAGTGATAAGTGTGTGCTTTAGAAATTTCACGCAGGCTCCTGAGGGGAGAATGGGTTTTATGGAATAAGAGTAAAGGCAATAAGGACAGTTAGGGAGGATAATGCTATAGTTTAATCCAGAGTTAATGTCTTCTTGGACTAGGGTGGTAATGGTGAAGTAAGGGAGAAGCTGATATATTAGAGAGGGATTTGGGAGGTAGAATCAAAAGTAACTGATGATGGGATAGACGAAAAGTAGGAGGATGAGTGAGGAGTCATAGTGGAATCAGAAGTTACTAGCTTTAATAACTGATTAAATGTTGTCATTCTCTGATATGAGGGAGACTGGAGCAGAAAGTTTGGAAGAAGATGAATTTGATTTTGAACATATAGAGGATACTACAGGCCATCTAATAGGATGGATTTAATTCTGCCTTTGTGGGAGTGAGCATGCATTCTTCAGTCTCTCAGTTATTACTGAGCAGTTGCTAGGGACATGACCCGAGTCTCTTGGTATTTTAGTTTTGCCCAGTAGCAGAGCAGAAGTCAGGTCTCTGGGACTAGAAACATTTTTCTTATGGTTTACTTTGATTTCTGTCTTGTAATTCACCTAGATGCCTATAGACATTGAAAAATACCACTGCTCTTTAAAGAACAAGTGCCCCAAAACCCTCAGCAGGAAGTTGAGACCCAGCTGTGCTTGCTGTGGCCCCTTTAATGTGGCAATCTGAACTGTGCCACCTTTACGCTACCACCACAGGCTCTCCAAGAAGCAACAAGCAGACCCAAAGCCCACCCAGGGTTTCTCTGCCTCATTTAGTTGGGCCTTCAGCTCAGGCTCAGCAATGTTCTCTCTCTCCCAAGGAGTCCCAAGACTCAGCCTATTCATCAGGCCCCTGTCTGGAGCTTTGAGGATTTAGGTTTAATTCTGAGGACACATGTCTTCATCAGGCATAAAGCTTGAGGTTTTTGGGCCCTCACTGCAGGCAGCTGTGAGGCAGGTCTAAGTTATGACTCAGGCCGAGTCGTTAAAGATCTGGAAATTGAAGCTATTTGTACCCCTGCCAAGCACAGCTCTCTGGTCTGGAAGAATCCCGGCTGTGTCTTGAACGGATGAGTAATTCTCTACCCACACTGCAGCTTCATCTGTAGGCAGGGTCCAACTACATGTGTAAATAGAGTGACTGGGCAAAATTTTGGCAAACTATCCTGCACATTATGTGACTTCCAAGCCTGTACCTGCCTACTTGTTAGTCTTATATCCCAGGAGCTGGTCCCAAGTTGAAACAGCCTAGGGTAAAATGTGGTCTTGGGTCTTTTCTGGAGTATTTTGGTTTGCTTCAATGCCACAGACATTTGCAGAGTGTCTATTAGCTTCTCTACTGGGTACATGGCCATAGGTCACACCTGGTCCTTGCCCTATTGATGTTGGAAATTTGGAGGCACAGGTTGATCTGTGATCAGCTATTTTATAGAAATTAGTGATAGGTTCTCTAAGCTACAAATTATCCTGGTAGCCAAATAACCAAAGGGACTGCAATCCAACAGGTATCCAACTGCAATCCAAGGTATCCTGGAGGAGGTAGCATTTGAGCTGAGTCTTTCGAGAAGCAATTCTTTAGACGGGTGGAGATCAGACTCAGGGTACTCCAGGCAGAGAGGACTGTGTAAGCAAGAGAAAAAAGTGATATGGAGCAGAATCCGCTCAGGCAGCAGGATGAATTCTGAGGTGTTTGAGGGTAAAGAAGTGGGAATGGAGGAGGGGCAACAGCCCTGATAGGACAATCCTCGGAGATCTGACAGCCACATTGTCAAGTGTGTTATTCAGCATGTGCCCTGGAGCCAGGGAAGTTGTTTGAACTGCATGGGGGTAGGCAGCCCTGTGACAATCACGAAGACCTGTCTTTTGAAAAAGACAGCTAGAGAAAGATCATTTGCAGAGAAAATAGAGTTCTATTCTAAGGCTTTCAGCAAGAGTTGAGGAGGGTCTGATCTGAAGCACCGGCAGTGGGGTTGAAAAAGAGAGGGCACATTGAAGACATACTGAAAGAGAATGAATGGATAGGGTTTGTCCCCCAAATACAAAAGAGAGTCAGAAGGAAGGTGGTTCCTAGGATGCCTCCAATGAATCTCCTAAGAGAATGAAGGCACCACTCCTGAGATGAGAAGTCCTGGAGGAACAGAAGAGCGGGGGTGAGCTGATGGGGTCAGTTTTGCCACATTGGAGTGCAAGGTGTCTGTGAGGCACAGCTGCCAAGAGAGAAAGGGCCCACGTTAAATCTTCAGCTTCTAATCTGGTCTGCTGCATGGCACCGCCCACACAGACTCGAGTGGGGCTATGGCTACTCTTTACCCGGTAGGGCAAAATGGGTGCCTTGCCACAGGGATGGCCACACCTAATTCCAAAAGCCTCATCAAATGTGAAACCCCATGAGGATCCCAAGCTGGCCCCAGTCCCGATCCTGTCTCTGCTGAGGAGTAAGTTCAGTTAAATTAGCCTTCAGAGTAAAAGCAACAATTTTGTTCATTTTCTTGTTGGCAAAACATCCGAAAGTAATAGGATGATTTTAGCAGCTTTTACAGGCCTTTGGGGGCAATTACCAGGACTCAGTAATGGAAAGATCAAACCCCTTTTGCTAGAATTAAATGCTTTCCCTCAGGCCTTTGTAGAATTGTTGATTGGTTGATTGGCACCCACTCGGGGGACTTTATCTGTGAAGGCCTAGAAGCCAGTCCATCTGAGCCTTCTTGTGTTGGGGATGGGTGTGGGTGGCATGTGGCAAAGAGGATAAGGAAGCCTCAAACTCCAAGGATCCTGGCATCCCAGATGTAGAATGGGCAGGCCCTCAGATTCCACCTCATGTATCACTCCTACTATACCAATAAAGGCATTAAAGCTTCAATATGGGTCAGGGACTGGTCCAAAGCCACAGAGCCAGTCAAGGGTGAAATCAAATTTGACCCCACTTCAGACTCCTGGCTTGGTGTTCTTACTTTTACCCCATCTGGGCTGATCTTCCACTGCGTCCATCCCAGTGGGGGTAGTTCAGAAGCAGCAACTATGGGGTCAGACTTTTTCCATACTAGCCATGGTCCTATGGGTAGTGGGGACCGGGGAAGAAGCCTGGGAAGTCCTCTGTCGGGAATGACTCAACAGAGAGTTAGGGCCCCGGGGCCTTGGTAGGTGGGAACCTGTCCCGCAAGAGGCTGCTCAGAGTGCCCCTTCCCAGTGGGAAACATTGCCAGGGACTGGCCTTGGCCATAGATGATTAGCATGCAGCTCAATAAACTACTTCATTAACCACCACTGACACTCAACATACGACCTATTTAAAACCAGTCTTTTCTATTCTTTCCAGCCTCTGAACTCATCAACTACTAATTTCTCCCTTGCTCTGGTTCTTTCTGTCACAGAAACTTTTAATGTCAGCTACTCTTTCTCCATAGTGGCAAAACTTGAAGGAAGATTGGGGAGCCTTGAAAGAAGGTTTCTTTCAGTAGGAGAGAGCTGTGGTGGCAGTGGGAGAAGGCGGTGTCACAGGTAGGTCTGTTTTCCATCTGCAGATGGACCAGTGTGCACCACACCTGCCCCTCATCCTCCTGTGCACAGTGATGGATGCTGTCTTACCACTTTCTGCCTGGGCCCTTCAAATTAATCTGGACCTCAGGATTTGCACCACTTCTCAGGAATCTGCCCAGAAGCACTATCCCATGCCTGAATGCTTGGGAAAAACTGAAGTATGACCCTTCTCTGCCAGTCCCTAAAGTAGTGGGCAAGGGCAGGACACCTGTGATTTTCCAATGCCTTGCTGGGTAATTTTAGTATCATCCAATTTTAGGGAGCAAATAAGTTTGGGAAGATGGCAAGTGGGCAGAGACCTTTGGGAGAGACTAAGGCTGGTTCGTGACCAGGGCACAGGGCCAGACAGGAGTAACCTGAATAACTTGCCTCCAACATGCTAGGGCACAACTTCTAAAAGTTTCCATTGAAGCCGTTGAGTATAAGGATGATATCCAAGATGCCTTGCCCAGAGTTGGCACCAAGGAAATGATCATAGAATGAATGGTTCCAGGTGGATGGAACACAGTTCACGGACAATCATTTTCATTTGATTATCTCTAATTTGTTCTTCCAGGTATTTCCACTATATTTCATTTCATGTATTAATTTTGGTATTGAAGCTCTGGTTTATGAGCACTTAACACAGTGTCTGGGACACAGTGAGCAGTCAGTAAATATCACCGACTATTATTATAAATTAGCATTTTAAGCCTTGTTAATAGCCTGTAGCTATTTTTGGTCTCCAAGTCAGTCTTCTCTGGGAGGAAGAGTTACCAGAAAATCCGGTGCTACAAGATGCTATAGTCTCTAGAGTGGCCTCAGCTCCATCAGGGCCCAGATCCTAGGAGCACCTAAGTTGCCCAAACATACATACTGAGGCTGGGAGAAAAGAAGCAGGAAACCCAATCACCAGTGGTGGTACAGACATGGCACAGGGCCTGCCAAATACAAAACTTATTCAAACTCACAATCAGGGCCGGGATGACAAAATGGATTTTCAGAGGGGCAAGAACTAGTCCAGGGTCTGACAGCAAAGCGTGACAGAACAGAGTTAGAGGCCAGGGCTGCAGCCTCAGTCACATCAGGTGGCCTCTCTGCTGCCTAGCTCCACAATCTTGAGAGTCATGTTTAAGGCTTCTCTGGGAAGGTTAGATGTCATCTCCCCTGTCCTCTTTCACTCCTGGGCCAATAAAAGAGTTTGGAGAAAGAGAAGAACAATAGACAAATAAGTAAAGGTGTCTCTCTGTATTAAAAGAGCCTTCTCCCAGCTGCTCAGTCACTCACATGACTGAAGCAGAGCTAAAGTCTGACCATGTCCTATTCACCGCTCTCTGGTAAGCAGAGTGCAAAGAGGGCTTTTCCCGGACCACTGCCACAATCTAGTCTCACACAGCAACTAGAGTGATCTTTTAAAAACACAAGTCAGATCACATCCCTTCTCTGCCTGAAGTCCTACAATGGCCCCATTTCATTCAGAGTAAGTGCCCTCTATGCTCTGGACCCCAATGTTTTGCTGCCCTCCTCCCTCCCCGCCATTCCTCTCCTGTGACCCCAGCGTCCTTGCTGCTCCTCAGTCTCGCAAGGACAATGCATTTGCTGTTTACTCTGTCTGGGTCATCCTGCTCGAGAGGCTTCTCCTTAGGGAAGCCTTTCGTGAAGGTCAGATTTAAAGTTAGCTTCCTCGGCTCCTCTTAAAACTGTTCTGATTCTGTAGAGGGCAGTTAGCTCCACTTGATCTTTTCCTTGTTCATTAATCTGCTTACTTCTACATTGGGACCTGGAATGATTTTAAAGAACAGGGCAGCCTTTCAACTGATGTGTATGTAATGTGAGTGAGAAATGAAACTTGGTTGTTTTAAGCCATTGAAAATTTGAAGTTGTTTGTTTCTTCAGCAAACCTTAGCTTATCCTGATTACTACAATCTTCAAGCCAAGTCATTAAGAGCTGCATGGATGCTTTGGAAATTTCAGGCAGAATCCTTTCCTGAGGTAGTTGGGAGGCATGCCTAGCAGGATAGTAGGAGGTCAGCTCCCACATTCACTAGCACATTGCTGTAAAATGCGGTGTACAGTTTTCCCAAACAGGTCACTACTGGGACTTTGGATGGAAGGATTCTTTGTTGTGTGGGACAATCCTTCACATAGCGGGGTGTTCAGCTTCCCAAATTCTAGTCTTATCCCTTCAGGCATTATGACAACCAAAAACACCCCACCATTTTTAAATGCCTCTTAGGGGGCTGCATCATCCTCTGTTGAGAACCCCTTGGGTAGGTGCTTGCAGACATTTCCATTAAGGCAGTCAACCTACTCCTAAGGTGAAACTCTCTATGCAAAGGTTATGCATATGAACCTGGCCATGATCAGACAATGTGAAGATATTGGACTGGCTGATAGGGACTATTTATTATCCTCATTTAATGAATGAAAATACTGAGGCTTCAGAGGTGAAATGACTTGTTCAAGGTCATATAGCTTGTGAGTGGATCCACATCTTCCAGTTTGCAGTTCATACTGTACCCACTGTCATGATATGTGTGCCCAGTGCCCACTGGAGCAAATTAGTACTACAGTGGAAGCAACCCTGCTGGATGTGAATGGAGTCAGAGTGGTAAGGATTAACACCAAGAGTGAAAACTCAAATCTCCTCAGTTTGATCCGCCAGCAAGGAGCCAAAACCTGGCAGGCATGAGCAAGTTGAAAACATATCCACACCCTGATAAAGCCAGTTCGTCTGTCTAGGCTCACTGTAAATTCCCTAGGGTTGGTTGGGAGGGCTCCTTTTTCCCCTGAGACCAGATTAACTCCACTGTTATACACACCATAGCATCCTGTACCTTCCCTCCATAACCCTCATCACATTTGCAGTTAATTTTCAATGTCAGTTATGCCCCTCCCACACACACATACACACACAAAGAGGTGACCTCTGTGAAAGCAGGGACCTTATCCATCCTGTTCACTTATGTATCCCCATCTCTGACACAGTGTTTGGCATATGGTAAGCACTCATGGTACTCATTAATGCTGTTCACCAGCTTCTAGCTCTCTATTCAGGACACATGGTAGGAATACATTTCTTGGCCCTTTAGCGGTTGAGTATGGCCATGTTAATAGTTCTGACCAAAGAGTTTTGAGTGAAAGTTGCATGTTACTCCCACAGAGAGCATCAAACCTCCAGTGTAAAATGCTCTGGAGGAGTTCTTCTTCCCTCTGTCACAGTGACCAGCAGCATTCAAGTTGATGGCTAATATGTCAGCTTACTTCCTAGAGTGAAGAGACATGGAGCAGGCTTCTAGCCTTCTAGCAATGAATATGCAGTGTGAATAAGAAATAAATCCTTGTTTAAAGTAAGCCACTAAGTTTGCAGGGCATTGTTTGTTACTGCAGTATAATATGGAATATTCTGACATAGAGTACTCAATAGATATTCATTAAAAGAATATTTCCATATTGACTTGACTCTGAGGGTCAAAAATAATAAGTCCACAGGCCATCTGAAAAGGCTAAAAGATAATGGTAACTTTCTGGAAAGAGATAGAAAATAAGTAAAATAGCAAATTACACATGAAAGGTTATAGGCTATTTTTAAAAGGAAAACTTAATGAAGATTACTAATATCAAGTACTATTGGGATCAAACTCAGGAATAACAGAAATAGAGAATGATCCAGAAAGTTTAGTACATTGCTATGCTCTGGTTAAAGGGTAATGTAGAAAGTATGTGGCAATGGCTACGGCCCAGACAATTATTATATAGCCTGTGTAATGCAATATATATCTGCATATAAAAAGACTTTGGCTGAAACTTTTTTCTCCTAGTAAAAATTGACGTCATCTCTGAAATCCTTTAATATGTAGTTCCTTATTTTCTACCTTTCACAAGAATGACACTGTTTCAAGGTGGGACTGGGGTATTGAGTTGGGATTAGAAGTAGCCTGGATGTCTGGGGTTCTCAGCTAGAGAGGATTTCTAGGGGGAGGGGCAAATGTGTAGCTGCAGTAGCTGGGGGACAAAGAAGTTTCTACAGTGGGCAGAATGTTCAGAAGCTGAATAGTCAGACATACTTGAGCAAGTGTACCTGCAGTTCAGGTTAGTGGTTCCTTTTCCACATCTGTTTTCATAATAAAAACAATAGTAATAGACCACGTTTTTGGCATGCTAAGAGTCAGGCTGTATTCTAAGTGCTTTACGTGCATTATCTCATTTAATCCTTACAATACCATTAGGCAGGGTGCTATTACACATAATGAAGAAACTGAAGCCCAGAGAGGTTAAGTAACTTGCCCAAAGTCACAGAACTAAGGGATGATAAGGCTGGTATATTGCCCCCTGGAGATCTACCTCCAGAAACCAAACGCCTTAACCATACAGCCATGTTTAGGACTACAATGAAAAAGTGGTAGAGGAAGCAGTGTAAATGTGCAAGCAAAGTGTGGAACATGTGTAGCGGGGGGCCAAAGGATTATACATTTTAGTGTGTTTGCTAACCCACAACAAAAGCCCAGCCTTGCCTCCTGATCCCTGCCTTCTCTCCACTCCTACCTTTATGCTTTCTTCTCATAATTTTAGAACATCACTCCTGGATTTAGTTTCTACAAGGTTCCAAGGCTTTAGTCCTGTTAAACATTGAGCAAGAGCCAATGCTCAGATGAACGCTGTTGAGGATGAGGCAAGAAAGGAGGGCTTACACATTTGGGATGCATTTTGATCATAAGGGGATAGTGAAAGTGTACATTCACCCTCTACATTTGGTGTTTCAGTGTCAAAGTCAGGTCGTGGACCACACCTGTTTGTCTTGGGGATGGGATTGGAGGGGGAAGGTAGAGGCTACAGAAAATGTACCTACGCTTCACTCCTTTATCCCTTGGCAAGTTCACAAGTCAGTGAGCATTATTTGTGAGAAGAGAAAGGCTTTCTGCACATACGTCAGGCTCTTAACTCAGTCTGCTTTTGGATGGAACCGATAAGGGAGAAAGTTCACGGGCTCTACACTTTTAATTTGTTTGTCTCCTGGTGTGCTGCAAACAGCAGCCTGGGGTCAAAAGTTAATAGCCAATTAGAGAGTAGCAAAATCCAAGACCAGAAAAAGTCTCTGCGTCAGTTAGGGATGGACGTGGGGCTGCTGCTGGCTCTTGGCATAAGAATAGAATTATCAGGCAGAGGGATAAAGTTTAAAAAGCGACCAGAATTTTCAAAACCCTGATGAGTGAAGCTTTTCATTCAATAAGGGTAAGCAGCAACCATTAGCTGTGTGTGTCATTCCTAGCATCATTGTGTTTCCAAGGCAACTGGATTACCAGGGAGACTTGGGGAGTGTGTATTGCTTTAAACTGTGTTATTGGAAGTGGCTGCGGCCCTAGCATGGCCTTTGAAACCATACAGAATATTGATGGTGCTTGTATTTTCCTGCATGCCTTTGTTCCAGATCTGCATTCTCCAGTGCTCTGGCTGAAATGGTTGGTCAGAAATAAATCATCTTAGACAATGCTGTCCCCTTACTTATAGCTATAACTTACATTGACATGAGAGGTTACTATTTTGGCTCACATTGACCTCTAGTCCTATTACAGAACCAGGAAGAGAAGTAAAATTAGGTGAGAAGAGACCAGATAGTCCTAGATAGACTTGAATGGTCCAACCATCCTTTTCCTCCCCTTCTTGCCTTGCCTGACTTCAGGCTAAGAAGAAAAACTGCTGCTTTTAGATCCCTGACTTGTAGTGGGGGTAGAGATTGAGAGTTTCTGCCTGTCTTACTCCTTTGGACTGTCTCTTCTAAGATTAGTAACCCCTCCTGAGCAGTAGAAGAAGTGGGGAGAGGCAATAGCACATTAGACAGAATACACCAAGCATTTGAAGGCCCAGGTTCCAGAAAAAGAATCTGAAAGAATTCTAATATAACAGGAGAATAGAATGCAAGAGAGGAGACAGATGTGAGACGAAGCTGGAGAGTTACACATTTGAGGAAGTCGTTGGAGGATTTTAAGTATGGGAAAGAAATTATCTGAATTATTCTTTTAAAAAAAAGATCACTTTGCTAGGTGGAGAATGGATTGTAGATGTACAAGAGTGGAAGCAGAGAGATCAATTAGAAGGCATTCACAGAAGTCTAGGCAAGAGATAATAGCAGCCTGGAATAAGGTGGTATCAATGGCCATAGTGAGAAGTGGGTAGATCAGAGAGATGTTTAAGAGGTACAATTGATGGGACTTGGAGATTTATTAGATGCAGTAAATGAGGGAGAGAGGGGAGTCTAGAATAACTGTCAGATTTCTGGCTTGGGAAACTGGGTGGAAGGTGGTTCAGCGCACTGAGATGGAGAAAACTTGAGAAGGGCGTTCCTGAATTGTTTGGGACATTGAGAACTTATTTACAACTAATCCAAATCCTTCATGCTTGCCATATCATCACCAACAAGCATGTGTTTGTTGTTCTCAGTCAATTCTTCCTAGAAACAGCAAAACTATTTTCTCCAAGTGGAGCCCACCTTATCCAAAGATTGTTCCTAAATTCTTGTTCTGCAATCCATTATGAGAAATATAGATATTCTCCCTAATTCAAAGTTTATAATCCCTTCATCATGAAATCCACAGGATCCATGATTGCTTGTTTGTTTTGGAGATAAACTGACTTTTATTTATCATCTTATTCCTTCATCCATTCAGTCATTGTTTATTGAGGACCCGATTTGCATCAAGGATCTCTGCTGGGCATTGGGGCCATAGAGGAATGACATGGGCCATCACAATTATCCATCCATCCATCCATTCCCTCCTTCTTTCAGTCACCCTATTCCACCATTCCCTCACATTCCATTGGCCAGATTTGCCAAGAAAAAGTTCTGGCTCACTTGCAGAACTGGGTAATGAATAGGGTGAGGAGAAATTTGATAGTGAAGCAAGAGGATCAAAGAGAAGCTAAATAAAATCAACTCTTTAATAGAGGTATAACCCAAAAAGTTCATTCAACTCCATCAGTGACCAATACATCTTGTGTTTGGATTACCGTGTCAGCCACTCCACATCCACTCCTGGCCCTTCCAATCCATTCTCCCCAGAGCAGCCAGAGGGATTTTTTAAATAGCTAAACGAGCTCATTTTCCCCCATGCTTAAAAACCTCTAGTGCTTTCCCATCACACTTCAAATAAAGTCCACATAAAATACACATACTTTTCCACGTGTCCGGTGTTTTTTGTCATAAACATCTTTGCCATAGATATCTTTGCTGCAAGCATTTTTGCTACATAACTAATTGGCTGTAAGGCAATTTTGTTGTAAAAGGTAAATTAACTGACAGTTTGACAGTTTGGTTTCATTTCTCCATTGACGCAATACTCCCATTTTTATATGACATGAATCTTAGCCGTCATAATGGTCTACACAGTGACAAATAGACGTGACAGTCTTTAAAATAGTTGATCATAACAACTATGTATGTTGACTTGATAGAAAATATGGTGATAAAACTTACTGGAAGTGTGAAATAAGAGAGTAAAGCCAGATTGCATACTATACTAGAAAATGATAACATCAGTTTGCAAATTCTTTGGTGATTTGAAGGCGCAGAGTTGAACCCACGTTTCCCATAGAACTCCGGTACTTCTATCAACAGACATGTGACAATATGCCAAGAACAAACAACAGTGTAGAAGTCTTTCACAATGCAATACAAAGCTCAGTTACACATATGCATGTTAGTATTTGGAAACTGATATCTCTCTCTTTTTTTTTTTTACATCTTTATTGGAGTATAATTGCTTTACAATGGTGTGTTAGTTTCTGCTTTATAACAAAGTGAATCAGTTATACATATACATATGTTCCCATATCTCCTCCCTCTTCCGTCTCCCTCCCTCCCACCCTCCCTATCCCACCCCTCCAGGCAGTCACAAAGTGATGTCAAATGAGGAGAGGAATCAACAAGCAAAAAAAAAAAAAAAAAGAAGGATAAAATACTATGAATGAAAGGTTGGAAGACAAGTGGTTAGGTAAAACCCACAAAATAAAATCTGTTATTTATGTAGTATTGCCATGAATCTACACACATTTTATTTTAAGGTTAAATTAATTTTATTTTTTTACACATTTTAAATGTATTCAAGTATTTTGTATTTCTCAATAAAGTCTTCTTAATTTTGTTATTCACTTCTCATGGTTCATTTTATCCTTTTTAATATGTCCCCCTTTTATTTTTTCATTATTTTATCTTTTATAGCAAAATTACCTTATGGAGAATTAGTTATGAGGAGAAAATGCTTGCAGCAAAGATGTCTATGATAAACATGCTTATGTCAGCCCTGCCATTCCCCAAGAGGCACACACACCTGTGCCTCATACACTCATGCTTCAGGTGGTTGAATTCGCCAGAACAGGACTTGATTATGAGTTTAAAAGACCCTAAACAAGGAAAAGATTATGCCACCCTCACATTTGCAATTAAAAAATAATGGTTGGCTATTGTATAAACCGTAAAATGAGTGTAAGAATGTTCTACACCGTTCTAGTTTTGCACATGGTGATAGCTACCTGGGTGCTTTGCTTTTTGAAATGTTTTTTCTTTTGGTTTCTTTGTTCTTTCCTTCCTTCTCTCTCTTTCCTTTCTTCTTTCTTTCTCTTTCTTCCTTTCTTTCTTTCCTTCCTTCCTTCTCCTTTCCTCTCTCCCTCTTTTCCTCTTTCTTTCCTACCATCCCTCACTCCCTTTTCTTTTTTCCTTCCTTCCTTTCTTTCTTTCTCTTTCTTTCTTTCTTTCTTTCTTTCTTTCTTTCTTTCTTTCTTTCTTTCTTTCTTTCTTTCTTTCTTTCTTTCTCATTCCCTCTCTCCCTCTTTTCCTCTTTCTTTCCCTCCTTTCCTTCCTTCCTCACTCCCTTTTCTTTCCCCCTTCCTTCCTCCCTTCCTCCCTTCCTTCCTCCCTCCCTCCCTCCTTTCCTTCCTTCCTTCCTTCCTTCCTTTTCCCTGCTGTTCTTACTCTATTAAACCAGAGAAGCTGAGCAGATTTGGGCCTGTTCATTATATAGAGGGAAAGAAACTGGCTGTGCTGTGGGGGGACATGATGGGAAATGGAGGCCAGCCTTATAAATTGGTCAAAGGCCTGATTATGTACAGTCTTTAAAGAAAAACAGTCAATTTAGTTCAATTACATAAAGTTTATGTATTCTCACAGCAAATTAGATCCAAAAAGTAGCCTGGAGCCTTACGGCTGGCTTGAATGCACAAATAAGACTCATTTGTATTTAGCACATTGATTTGGTACAAACGGTAGCTCTTGAAATGCTTTGCCATTTTTCAGTTTCCTCCTCTCTGTCATCCCTTTTCTCTCACGGTAGTCCAGCCCAGGGGGAGTGAGCATTTTTGGAGGTTGGAATCAATAGGAAGTTACTGTTATTATGAGATATCTGCTTGTCCAACCTACCTGTCTGAGCTTTTGTCTAGCTGTTAAGTGTAAACATGCTGCATGGTCAGAGGTTTACTGACCATTTTCTTAGCAGGATAGACAAAGCTTTTGTGACTTTATATTTTACTCACAGCCCACCTGCTCCCCCAGGACTATGGTGACACCTGACTTCTCACCATTGCTCAAATTTGCTACCCATTTCTAGTCCTTTGTACAAACTTTTCTAGTCCTTTGTACAAACTTTTCCCTTTGCTGGGAATGTCTCTCCACTCTTCACCTAATGCCCTCCAACTCAGGTTTCAAGCTCTATCTTAATGTCACCTCCACTGTGAATCCTTCCTGAAAACCCTGGTGGATTTAGTCCCTTCTTTCTGTTCCCTCAACCCTCCCTCCATCTTTCTATTATACCCAAGTGTAATGTCATTGCCTGTTCCCTTGTGGGCAGGAACCATATCTTGTACCATTATGTATCCCAGTCTAGTAGCATCAGGACACCTGGGAGCAGCGTCTCAGGCCTCACCCCATATCTACTGAATCAGAATCGGCACTGAACAAGATACCCAGGTGTTTCTTTTGATGATTAAAGTTTGAGAATCACTGTGAGAGTTGACAGAAGGACAGGGGGAAAAAACAGTACATTAATGATTTTATGTCTGCCATAGGAACAAGCTAAAGGTCAAAATGGGTTCAAATGCTCACAAAGAAATGGGATGCTGGGACTGTTCAGAGCAGACTAGGAGAACAGCTGGCTGACTGTGATTCCCAATGGTCCTCAGATTCCTACAGATCATGTTGGTCCTAGCAGGACCAACCAGACAGTGTCATAGCTGTAAGGTTCCACAGCCAGTATACAGCCAGATAGCCTCAGAGCTGGCTCCTTGGCTGGATGAAGCTGGCCAGCCAGTGACCCAGGCCAGCTTGTTACATCACTAAGCTAGCCTGTCTCAACACCTTGCATTTGAACCTCTGGTGACTTCTACAGTCCAGCCTTGCTCCAAGTCATTAAGAGTAAAAATCATTCCCACCGAACCCTCAAGTTTCTGTTAATTTGGCCAATTTCCTTTTTTGCTATTATTTTTATTAGATAACAGAGCCAATTTTAGACCAATTAATGCCATTGCACATAGGAAAAGCCCCACGGTGGTCTCATCTCTTTCTAAGGAAATGGAAAGGTCACCATGCTCCAAATCACATGCTTCTCTCGGCTGGTCCAGGAGACAGAAGTTTTCTTTCTAATTCGTCACTTCTGATGTCTTTTTCGTTTGAAAATGTTCTTTTCCACATGATTCTCCTGGCTCCCAAGTTTATCACTCCTTCCCATCTCAAAAAGAGTTGGAACTTTCCAAGTCCACTCACACACTCCCTGCTTCCAAATTTTACCTGAGGCATGACTCAAGGGAGTTGCCAGCCAACACCAATGGGCAGAGATGTGGAACATTATCCAAAAGCTCAGAGGCTGAACCCCTTCCACCAACAGCTCTCAGATCACTTCCCCTGGCCACGTGCCCCAGTCATTTGAACTCTTTCATACTTTTACTCCTGATGTACCTTCTTCTTCACTTCAGACAGTCATCCAGCCCTTGGATGCACCCCTTTACTGTCCGTCCAGAAGCCTCCTCCAAGCCTCTCTTCCTTTCCTCCCAAGTCAAGCCACTGTACATGGTGGATCAGTGGGACAGCCCTGTCCCCAGTATTCTTGATTCCTTCCCATTCATATCTTTTCCTTGCACACACCCAACAAAATCCCAACCCTGGATGAACTAATCATCCACAATCCAACTTCTTTGTTTTTAGATGCAGCTCTGAGTCCAACTGGGAAAAAAAAATCACACAACTGTGATTAGCCTCATTATAAATCAGGGTCATTCCTTAGTTGAGCAATCATTGCTGCCAGGCAATCCTTTTCCATGGCTGTAATGAGATTTGCCACCATTTTTCATCCACCAGATAAGAACCTACAGTTGCTTACAGCACATGGTGTGACACAATATACACAACTATGAGGTAAGTGGCCTAAAGGTAATGTATTTGCCCTTTTTGTGGGGGTGGCACCGCCACCTACACATATCACTCTGATAGGCTCTTGTAATTTATGCCTTGACATCATGCTCTGTTCCCCTAAAATACACATAGGCAGAAACACCAAGCCCTTTTCCTCCTTGCCCATGGGATAAATTATGATCTTTCTTTGCTGTTGTTTGTCTTCAGAACTCATATGCCACCCAGTCCTTATCCTCCATGTTTGCCTAACTGTGGACCTTTTGGTCTGACCCCCAGCCCTGCAGGACCCCACTTTCCTCCCTCCTCATACATCTGCCACTTCCCTTCTTCCCACTTTCAGGGAACTCACGAAGACACACACATCTTTTCACAACTTATGTATTTTATTTTAATCATCCCTATAGATGTACCCTGTAGATGAAAGATTTAGCCTCTACACCACTGGCCACTTCTCAGAGGCCAGATCTCAGAGACTTTGCAAAGTGTTCTGAAGTCTCTAGCCTCACTCTGAAGTTATTGGTTGCCCAGGTCGTCACTTGAAGTGGGGGATTTCTCCACACTCTCTATTTTTTTTAACATCTTTATTGGAGTATAATGGCTTTACAACGGTGTGTTAGTTTCTGCTTTATAACAAAGTGAATCAGCTATACATATACATATATCTCTTCCCTCTTGTGTCTCCCTCCCTCCCACCCTCCCTATCCCACCCCTCTAGGTGGTCACAAAGCACTGAGCTGATATCCCTGTGCTATGTGGCTGCTTCCCACTAGCTATCAGTTTTACATTTGGTAGTGTATATATGTCCATGCCACTCTCTCACTTTGTCCCAGCTTACCCTTCCCGCTCCCTGTGTCCTCAAGTCCATTCTCTAGTTGGTCTGCATCTTTATTCCCATCCTGCCCCTAGGTACTTAATGATCTTTTTTTAATTTTAGATTTCATATATATGTGTTGGCATACGGTATTTGTTTTTCTCTTTCTGACTTACTTCACTCTGTATGACAGACTCTAGGTCCATCCACCTCACTACAAATAACTCAATTTCATTTCTTTTTATGGCTGAGTAATATTCCATTGTATATATGTGCCACATCTTCTTTATCCATTCATCTGTCGATGGACACTTAGGTTGCTTCCGTGTCCTGGCTATTGTAAATAGAGCTGCAATGAACATTGAGGTACATGACTCTGTTTGAATTATGATTTTCTCAGGGTATATGCCCAGTAGTGGGATTGCTGGATCATATGGTAGTTCTATTTTTAGTTTATAATGGAGAAAAGACAGCCTCTTCAATAAATGGTTCTGGGAAAACTGCACAGCTACATGTAAAAGAATGAAATTAGAACACCCTCTAACACCATACACTAAAATAAACTCAAAATGGATTAAAGACCTAAATTTAAGGCCAGACACTATAAAACTCTTAGAGGAAAACATAGGCAGAACACTCCATGACATAAATCACAGCAAGGTCCTTTTTGACCCACCTCCTAGAGAAATGGAAATATAAACAAATGGGACCTAATGAAACTTCAAAGCTTTTTCACAGCAAAGGAAACCATAAACAAGACCAAAAGACAACCCTCAGAATGGGAGAAAATATTTGCAAATTAAGCAACTGACAAAGGATTAATCTCCAAAATTTACAAGCATTTCATGCAGCTCAATATCAAAAAAACAAACAACCTAATCCAAAAATGGACAGAAGACCTAAATAGACATTTCTCCAAAGAAGGTATACAGATTGCCAACAAACACATGAAAGGATGCTCAACATCACTAATCATCAAAGAAATGCAAATCAAAACTACAATGAGGTATCACTTCATGCTGGTCAGAATGGCAATCATCAAAAAATCTACAAACAATAAATGCTTGAGAGGGTGTGGAGAAAAAGGAAACCTCTTGCACTGTTGGTGGGAATGTAAACTGATACAGCCACTATGGAGAACAGTATGGAGGTTCCTTAAAAAACTAAAAATAGAACTACTATATGACCCAGCAATCCTACTACTGGGCATATACCCTGAGAAAACCATCATTCAAAAAGAGTCATGTACCACAACGTTCACTGCAGCTGTATTTACAATAGCCAGGACATGGAAGCAACCTAAGTGTCCATCGACAGATGAATGGATAAAGAAGATGTGGCACATATATACAATGGAATATTACTCAGCCATAAAAAGAAATGAAATTGAGTTATTTGTAGTGAGGTGGATGGACCTAGAGTCTGTCATACAGAGTGAAGTAAGTCAGAAAGTGATAAATACTGTATGCTAACACATATATATGGAATCTAAAAATAAGTGGTTCTGAAGAACCTAGGGGCAGGAGAGGAATAAAGCTGCAGACATAGAGAATGGAGTTGAGGACACAGGGAGGGGGAAGGGTAAGCTGGGATGAAGTAAGAGAGTGGCATGGGCATACATACACTACCAAATGTAAAACTGATAGCTAGTGTGAAGCAGCCACATAGCACAAGATCAGCTTGGTGCTTTGTGACCACCTAGAAAGGTGGGATAGGGAGGGTGGGAGGGAGATGCAAGAGGGGGGAGATATTGGGATATATGTATATATATAGCTGATTCACTTTGTTATAAAGCAGAAACTAACACACCATTGTAAAGCAATTATACTCCAATAAAGATGTTAAAAAAAAGTGTAATTCCTTGGCAGCATATAAAGAGATTCTGTTTCAGCAGCCATAAGGCAGGTAGGAAAAGCTGATTTTTAGATCCAGGGCTTAATTATAAGAGGATGAAGTTAAATTCTAAAGTTTTAGAGGTTAGCAGACATTTGGTTCTGTCCAAAACATCCATGGGCATATTTGGTCCATGCCAAGTGGTTTTGGACAGGACCAAATATCATTAGCCTTTTGGTGTGGACCAAATATCTTATGGACTTTTTAGACAGGACCAAATGGTCGTACATATATCAAGAACCTTTTGATGTGGACCAAATAACTTATGGACATTTTGAACAGAACCAGATATCAAGAACATTTTGATACTCACCAAATGTCTTATGGATGTTTTGGATAGGACTTAATGTTCTGCAGGGCTTCTGGAGGTTGGCTACATGAAGATCAGAGCCATGGTTGGGAAGGAGTAGGACACTGGGGCATTGAGTGGGGACGTCTGAGTTGATGTACTCAAACATCTTGATTGTTCAAATTCCTCTGAACCCCTTAGGCCTGCAAAGTGAACCATTCCTTCCTGTGAAAAAATTAGTACTTCCTACTTGCTTGAAGGCCATGCAGAAATCTCTGCCTTGTTTGACAACATACATCCTCTTCAATATCTGTCCCCATTCACCCTACCATTTAATAGAGAAATAACTAGGGTTAAGTCACAACATAACATGGTTACACAAATGTTGAGTCTGCTAATAGATGAAACAGACTATATTCTAAAGGGGCTGCAAGATCTATCTAACATATACACCAGGAGATCTGAGACTATGTATAGGACTGGCTTCTGAGAGTACTGGATTAATAGAGGCAGAACATAACGTTGGATAAGGAAGATTTTATAGGTATGAGACCACTCTTCTATAATACAATATTTAATAGCCTGGCAAGAACCCTGTGGAATAGTGTTAATATTATGTTAGAGTGGCTTTCAGAAGCATGAAGAAGGTGATGGTCCACATTAAGTCAAGGTGAAATACATCAAGAAAAACAGTGAAGAAGAGATTAAAATGCTTAGAAAAATGGACATGGAAGAGTGAATGTATTTCATAAGGTCAGAAAACACATCCAAATGACTGTTTTGTGGGATAGTCGGAAGGACACTCTATTTACCAAAGTGGTAAAGAATGAACTCATGAGAGGGACACCAGTAACTCCCAGAAGTTTAGAGGTGCCTGCCTGAAGGTCAAGGTAGCCAGAAAGATGCTGTTACAGAACTGGGATCCCTATTAGCAATAATAGGATCCCAAAATAATAGATATCAGGTTATGGTGCTTAACTATAAGAAGCAAGGTTTGCACAATTATCAGAATGAGCAACAAGGTCAGAGTAGCAGCCAGGGGTCTAATTTGAAGAAGACTATGGAGATAGAATGAAGAAAGTTGTCCTAGTGGCAGATACCAAGGTTATTGCTCCATCTGTACAACCAAAATAAGTCAAATACGGATGACCAGGAGGATGAGGACCATCCCAATAGTCATGATCCCTTTGCCCAGGTTCTGGATGTCAGCCATTTTTCAAACCCAGAACCCATTCAATGAATTATATACATTATAGCTCAGTCTGCTATAAAAAATACCATAGACTGGGTGGCTTAAACAACAGACCTTTATTTCTCATAGTTCTGGAGTCCAAGAACAAGGTGCCAGTAAATTTGGTTCTTAGTGAGGGCCCCCTTCCTGGCTTAGCAGATGGCTGCCTTCTCAGGGTGTGCATGTAGAGAGAGAGAAATGTTTCCTGTCTCTTCCTTTTCTTATAAGAGCACTAATCCCATCATAGGGATTTCACCCTCATGACCCCATCTAAACCCAATTACCTCCCCAAAGTCCCACCTCCAGATACCATCACATTGGGAGTTAGAGCTTCAACACATGAATTTTGGATGGACAAAACATTCAGTCCCTAGGAAACCTCTTCCATACAAAATTAATGACCATATGACCAGGTGTATGGCTTGCAGCTCCACCCACTGGGAAAATTTTCCCTTGCAACTGTTTTTTAAGATCATCCCTCAGTGTGATTGCAATATAGCCTCCATCATTTCTCAATTTTCACCCACTATGAAACCTGACTTATTTATAAACCAAGCCTATATTATGACTGGGGGTGTGATAATTAAAAAAGCCTTGGGGAAAATTATAAATAAATATTCTTATCTTTACCATTGTTTTTTATCCTCTTTTGTAATTGGAATGGAAAGGTACACATCTGCCAAATCAATTGCTGTATACCATGTACCTGAGATTTTATTAACCTATTCTAGTAACAGTATGGCAAAACAGCTGTAATCTGTATTATTACTTGGTGAAGCCTGTGACAACATACAGTCATTATCCAGAATCCATCTAGTTTCTTCAGGGACCAGACTGGCAAATTAAATGGAGATATGATGGTGACTTCCTTGAGATCTAGAAGGGTGGCACTAATTCCCCCACCTGGTTTGTGATATTTTTACTATACTGTATTTGCTGGGAAAGGATATTTTCAGAGGTTTTCACTTGGCCTTTCCCACTATGATAGCTCTTATAACACAGATCAAGGACTCAATGTGGAAGTTACTCCAACTTCCAGAGATATCAAATCCAATTATGCACTATAGGATGGCAAGATGACCACCGAATGGGTCTGTGGACCTAGTCACCCCACTGTGAATTGTAATCTATCTAGGATTCAATTTATTACTTGGTCTCCATAAGCCCCCTACTCTAACTGGGAAGTCAAATGATGCTTTAGTCTTCTGGTAGCAATGTTAATTCAGACCTATGTCTAAGAGTTCTTGAAATGTCTTGGTATTCCCTTCTATCCCAAGTGTGCAGTCATCTGAGTAAATAGCTATAAAACCCTTTGAGGAAGGAGTGGGGATATAATCATAGTATATGCTTTTCATGGAGTTGCATAGTACTTCCTCCTAGAGACCTGGAAATCTATTCAGTCAATGAGTTCCAGTTCTGAAGGTTGGCTCAGGGGCAAGAACTGAGCAAAGTATCATGACTTTTTTATTTGGGCAATCACACTCAGCTTTCTGTTCCTGCAGTCTTGCCTCTGATTGTAGATTTTAAGTAGCACTCTTGTTAGCTATTCATCTATTTTTGCCTGTTCTGTTATCTGTCTCTTCAACTTCCTGTAAGTCAAGCTCCCTTGGCTGTCCCTCCAACCTTGCTGGTTAAGATAATTTCATACCCTGACTTCTGGTGATTAAGTACTACCACTTGGTGTCCATTGCTTCAGGGCACCATCATTCTCGTTGCTATTAGCCATCCAAGCTAATGTCTCTGCTATGGTCAGCCCGGGCCTGCAGAGGAGAACTACTACTGAACTTCTTAGCGATGTTGGTACCTCTCTAACTGGTGCATTCTTCATGGCTTTGAGGAATATCATGTCTTCTGGGCCCTCTCATGGAATATAATCCTCTCTGGGCAGTCTCCTGGCCTCATCTAGTGTACAGGCCTAACCTATACATTCTAGCAGGCGCACTTCCCTCAGACCTTTGAATTCTTTCCTTTACTGTCTGCCAGTGCAGTTCAGGCATTTCCGCTTTGCTCAGCATTGGTCATCATATTCTCTAAGCTTCTAAGGGCCACCATAGCAGAGATTTTGACCCATCCCCTGGGGTTCTTGCCAGGGTGTTAAATCTCATGTCTTGAGAAAGTGTCCCCATGTCAATGGATTCATGGTTATTCATTCTTATGTTGCAGCCCTTGTAATAAAGCATCCTCAAAATCCAGTCCCAGTGCTACTCCCCTGACTCCTCCTGGTATATGCTAGCTAATTCCTATAGCTCATTCAGAGTCATCTCTTTCTTCTTTTATTAGACCTAGTACTTTCCCAGTGGATTATGCTGGGATTTAGCTCTAGCTGCGTTGGCAGCCAGGAAAGGAAGTTGGACAGCTCCTGAAGGGAGCACCTATTGCCTTGAGAGATAAAGGTCTCTAAAGAGTCCTCCAGTACTGCAGAAGTGCTAGCCCTATTCAGGGAGCAATGAACCACCTATACAGGAAAGTCTACAAAGCCTCAATCCTTGAAGGTATTCACTCACATGTTCCCATTCTATGTTTCAGAGTCCCAAGTTTTCTCAAACAGTGCCCTCATTTTAGCCTAAGAGATATGCCTTGGCTGGACAATTAATCATATCCTGGATTTTTGCAAGCGTAACTCTTAAGTTCTGCATTTTCTCCTCATCTCTGTCTGCTTTCCCACCGAAGGCAATAATGTTCTCTTTATAAGCTTCCAGAGAGGCCCTCTGACTCTCATCCTTACCCTTTAAGGTATTAAAACTACCGTCAACTATTCTCAGTTTTTCCTTATCTCTCTGTGGAGCATCACTACATTTAGTACTAACTGGCCAATGCCACGGTCTTTATATACAATGTTTCCCCCATAACCTTCAAATATGCTTCAATCAGCAACATGGTTCCCTCCATTTGGATGTTTCCTGAGATAACCACCAGTGAAATCTTCAGGAATTGGGCTGTCCCATTGTTTCAGATACTATATGTGCCCCAAACTCAGGATGGGTTGCTCCTTGCCAGCCAGGTGGTGGGTGATCCCAGAACCCCATCTTACTGTGTACTTTCTTGTATTTTTCATGGTATCAACTGGGTCAGTTTAGGTGGTCTGAGAAGCAGATGCCAAGATGGGATTAGAAGAGCAAGAGATTTGTTGGGGCAAATGTTTGTGAAAAATAAAGGAAGAAGGAGCAAGAGTAAGCTGGGAAACCTTCACGTGGGAATAAGGTCTGACACCCAAAAGGAGAGGGAGAAGCAAGGATAAATAGGAGGAAGACCCTCGAACTGCAAAGCAGGTTTGACTAAGTCTCACTGACTTAAGGGGAGCTCTGGTGCAAAGACTGCTTGTTGGAGGAGTCCATCTGCATTTGGCAGAGGTGTGCATACTCTAGTACCCCTGCAGTGTTCAGTCCTAGGCTAGGAGCAGCCCACAGACAGTGTGACCTCAAATAAAGCATACTTATGCCAATATATATTTGTTATTTGTCTGAAATTCAAATTTAACTGGATATCCTGGATTTTCATTTACATTAAGGTTTTATGTAGGCACAACAGCATGGTCACCAACTCACTAAGGCTAACTTAGCTATTGATTTTGCCCACAACAGAGACCAATGATGAGTCCTGATATATCACCATTCTTGGAGAAAATCAACAAGTGACTTGGGGACAAGTTGACTACATTGAGCCTCTTCAGACTTGCATAGGGCAATGATTCATCTCAATTGCAATCAACACATTATGGATATGGGTTTGCCTTTCTTTCCTGGAGGACCTCAGCCAGCTCCACTATTCAGGAGCATAGAGTGTTTGATCTACTGGGACAGGATTTTATATAACTTGATATGGACCCATAGATCCACTTTCTGGCCAAAGGAATCCAACATTGGGCACATGCCTGGGATTCTATTATATACCACTCCACTGAGAAGGTGCTGGCCAGATAGAATGATGAAATGGTGTGTTGAAGGCACAACTGAAGAGTCAGCTTGGAGATGATACCCTGAGAGGATGGGGTGTTACCCACCAGGAAGCATTATACATCCTAAATCAATGACCATTATAAAGGAGGATATATAGGTTTGGGAACTAAGGAGTAGGAATAGGAGTTGTCTTCTTATCATCACTCCCAGAGATCCACTGGGGTAATCTGTACTTCCCATCCTAATAATTCTGGGTTCTGCAGGTTTAGAGTTCTTGGCTCCCAGATTGTGCCTTTACCAGAGGACAACGAGTCCCATTAAATTTAAATCCACGGCTGGTGCCCGATCACTATTGGCACCAGCCAAAAGAACACAAATAACCATCCTGACAGGGAAAATCGACTCTAATAATTGGGAGGAGATAAGGGCACTGCTATACAGTGGGGACAGGCAAGAATAGGTTTGATGTCTAGGTGACCCACTTAGGTACCCCTTAGAAATGACGAACAAGTCCTCCAGCCATGACTTGAGAAGAGCAAGATCTCAGACCCTTCAAGGACGAAGCTTATAGTCACTTGACCAGGTAAGCTACCTAGATCAGGAGAGATACTAGTTGAGAGTGAGAGGAAATTCAGAATTGGTAGTGTAACACAGACATGATGATTATCAGTTAAGTTTCTAAGACCACCTGCAGTGGCAGGTGCTATAGTGTGTTTCATTGATCTTGTAAGTTTTCCTCAGGAAAAGAAGCTCAATGTAACCATGGGTAAATTTCTCCAGATTTTATTTATCTGAAGCAAATGAGCCTGAACAAAGTGAGGAATGAACTATAGTGGGTACTGTGGTGTGCTACCAAGACCTTCCACATCCGTGTCACTTTGGGACTGAAGCTTTCATTTCTCCAACAGCTGAGATTGCTGGAGGCTCACAGCCTTCAACTGAGTCCTTCTCCAGACACATCCAAGTTCATGTCCCTTCCAAGTTCATGCTCACATCCAATAACTGATAAATGCAAGAGTATAAAGGCCCAGTTCCCTTGCCCTGATTTGTGACAATTTGGAAAGCCCAAACCAACTCCAAAACTTCCCATGTGTACAGCTGAGGACCTAATGGTGGCTGCATTGACCCTAAGAGCACTCCCGAGTCAACCTCCTGCACGCTAATCTCAGTCTCAGAGATTGCTTCCAGAAAAACTAACCAGTGATAATATGTTTTGCTATACATTTTTTGGCTTTTCCTTTAGTTATTATTTCTTAGTACGGACAAACTGGTGTTTTATGTCATGTTTATAAAGGCCTTTCCCATCTCAAGAATATAAACATATTCACCCATATTGTCTGATGATTTTCTTTAAAAGTTTTAAGATGTTTGTTTCATCTGTAATTTTGATGTAGAGAGAGAGAGATCCAGTTTGTTTTTAAATGAGTAACTAGTTCTCCCGACACTAATTAATTTTTAAGTTCCTCTTTCCCCAAAGCTTTTCTAAGGTATAATATGCTTTTATCCTTTTTCCAATTTCTAGGTTTCAACACTTAACTCATTTATCTTCCATTATGTTTAGTAATTGAAATGCTTAAATCATGAAATTTTCTCCAAGTGCGGTGTTGGCTGCATCCCATGAGTTTTAAAACACATGTAATTTTTTCTTCATTAATTTAATTTTTTGATATTTATGCACCCAATTATGGTTTTAACTTCTTCATTTTTAAAGAACTGTTTACATGAGCTTTTTAAAATTTACAAATGTTAGGAATTTTATTTGTTTTTAGCTTTACTGTAGGGTGATTAAGGAATCAGGTTTGCACTATTTGTTTCAAAATGCATTTAAATATGAGTGCTCACAAATTTGCATGTCTCCACTGCTCAGGAGCCAGGCTTCCTTTTCCCCCCACTGCATCTAATATAAGTAAAAGTGAGGAAATATTTTCCCTGTTCTAAATTGTTACTTGTAATGTGCTCTGGGTTAGGACATTAGAAAATACACAGTAGAAGCATGTGGATTTCTTACAGGGAAAGTGTTTGAGCATCATTTCAAGAACTTTATGGCAAAACTGTTGGCTGTTCAGATATCATTTTGTCTCCTCCTTAGTTCTTATTGCTGTTTCTGACTTTCCTTAGAGTTGGATGTGTCAAAGGATGCCAGGGCCAACATTTCCCAATATACCTTTAGAAAGTTTGTTTGAAGGGTAATCAACCAAGATCTCCAGGCTTGCTCTAAGCCAAGACAGGGTATTAGGATTTCTGGGGTCTGGCCCCACTCCACTACTGACTGGTTGTGTGATAATAGACACTCCGCTCTGTACCTCAGCATCCCCATCTTTAAATGGTGGTGGTGGGGAGTGTTGTGAGTCTGATGGTCTTTAGGAAACTTCTAGGTGACTAGATGAAGCTAGAATCATGGGCAAAGCAAAAGGGACATGGAGGGGAGAAGTGGCATGGGAGTAAGTAAGGGAATCAGTAAAAGGGGGCCACCCGCTTGGTCACTCTCTTCTCTTAAGTTCTCCACTGAGAGAAGGGGACATGGTGTGTGCATGGTAGGTCTGGGAGTCATGGATGGGAGAGGGTAACAGACAAATGTTTGGGTCACTGAGTTAAGATTTAAAACCTGAGCTGAGAGCAAACTTGAATGCCCAAGAAACCAGCCATACCTTCTATGCTTTGCTGATATATTTATTGATATATTTCCCCTTCTCACTTGATGGTGACAAAAAGCAGATGGATCCCCATCCTACCCACCCCCCAATAAAATACAGACACAGATTTCATTCAGCATATACAAGCATTGGGGCGTGTCCAAATTCACCTCACTGGGTTACCAGAGCCAGGAGAGGTTAGATCTTAGGGGGCAGTCTGAGCACCTGAGGCCCAGGAATTGAGCAGGCCAATGCTGAAAAGAGGCTGCCACTCTGGGCCCTGCCACTGGGGTGCCAGCAGAGGCTATAGAATCAAATCATGGTGAAAAGAGCTGCCTAGCCCTGTCATGTGGTATAGAAGGTGACAGTGGGCTCCTGGGTAGTTTCCAGTGAGATCCACAGTCCCATAGAAATCTGTGCGTCAGGGTTCTCATCTGCAAAATGGGGATAAGAATCCTGCCCTGAATATATCACAGGGCTATGAGACTCAAAATAGAAATAATTTGTCAAAAGTGCTTTTGCAAAAGGTAAAGTGCTATACAAATTTAAGGGAATTCAATTGATTGATTGTGATTGTCAGAGTGCCCCAGGGATAGGAGTGGACTGGTTCATGGGTCCAGGGGCCAAGGAAGTGGCAGAACTCCTATGCTGTGCCTTAGCTGGGCACCAATCAATGTGGGTAATGCCCACTGCAAAGCAGAGTTCCCTTAGTTTCTTGGCTCCGGGAAGTCACCATGGCCTAGCACCTGGGTCGGGGCTGGGAAAGTCACTGGGAAAGTTACAGAAAGAGTCACAAGGGTCAAGTAGGAGGAAGAAGGTGGCATAAAAAGCAGGGGGTCATAGTATCATCACACACGAAAATAGATACCCACTGGATGCAAGGTATTGAATTGGTACTGCAGATGAGGAATGAAGGCCAGCGGGGAAGGGAGATGGAGATGTCACAGCAGCAGAGGGAGGGATACTGTCCTCAATTGCTGACTCCCCTCCTCCTAAAGGGATAATGTCAGTGTCCGTCTATCTGCAGGGGAAGGGAGGGCAGGGAGACAGAATCAAGAAAATAATAATCTGACTTAAGGATGGGGATTCCCTCCTGCTGTTAACACTGCTGCCCAGCATCTTAAGGAGGTGTCAGGAACAGGCAAGTAGCTGGTCTGTGCACTTTGAGGCTGAGGCCAGAGCTGGGCCTGGAGCACCACAAAGGCAGTACTGGTTTTCTGGGAAAAGGCAGTGGGTGTTAGCCCTTTTGGGAGATAGCTAATCCACTCATACATGGACACCATCTTAGGGAGCTGGTCACTGAGAGCCTACATTTTGAAGCCTGAGCATCATAAATGCCCCTTGAGGAACAGAGAGGGGTGTCATTTTACTTGAAATGGGCTGCTAAGGAGATTCAGTAAATGGGCCAGGTAGGGGAGAGGGCCAGCAAGGACCAATTCCCTGCAGGCTTCTATTTGGGCAAGGGGGAAGGAAAGACACTCTCTAGTTTGCTCCTGCTGCTGCTGCTGCTATTTTCCCCCAACTCCCTAGGCAAAGGCTGTGGGACCTCCTGGGGAACTGGGGAGGCTGCCCCACAGGGTACCAGCTGGTGCCTACAGGTTAAGGCAAACAAGCCAGTAGAGCACATTGAAGAAAAAGAAGGTGACTGGGAAAATCACTCGCGAGTAGTTATCAAGGCGGTAGACATGGATGAAGAGGCGGCCCTGCTGCCAGGTGCTGCCCTCACAAGTGGGGACCGTGCAGCAGTACTTCTCGCACCACTTGCAACAGCCACCAGGGCGAGGGGTGCTGCCTGGCCTGACGGACTGCCGGGCTGGGCAAGATGGGCCCTCCTCTTCCTCACTCTCCTCTTCCTCACTTTCCTCCTCCTCCTCAGGGTCCTCAATGTCGCACACAAAAGCTTCCGGATGCTCGATGACACGGACACGGGAAGGGGTTGGGTCACGTGCATGGGCACGAGGCTGAAAGGAACAAGGGAAGAAGTCAGAACAAGGCAAGGGAAGGTGAACCAAGCCTAGGTGCTGCCTCAGGGTTTCCTGGAGATTCCGTCCTTGGCACACTGTTTCTTTCCCCCTAGAATTCCCACCATCACATCAGAAAGTTTACTCAACTCCCCCCAAAGCCCCAGGTTACCCCCATCACTTGGTGAGCTGGCCACCCATGTGTCATGAGTCCTAGTGCCCTCACTTGCATGCCTCCGTACTCCAAAGCCTTGCCACCACTCCCATACCCAGCTCATACATGACGAAGTTTCGGAGAACCACGGGATGCTGTCCGGTTGTAGGTCAGGAAGTTGAGCACAGCAAACTCCATCAGAGCACAGAAGCAGAAGATGAAGCAGATCGCAATATAGAAATCCAAGGCTGTGATATAGGAGACACGTGGGAAATTCTTCCGGGAAAAGGTGCCCAAAGTGGTCATGGTGAGTACAGAAGTGATCCCTGTGAAAGCACAGGAGTGGAGGTGGGCGGAGCTACTGTTCTATATATTACACTTTGGAAAGGACCCCTGAAAATGCAATTCTGTGCCTCATGTGTATGCTCACCTTACCCACTTACCTAAAGAAGTCCTGGCCGGAGCACAGTCTTTCTTGATCCAAAAGGAAATCCAGGAGATCATCGTGGTCACAGAAGAAGGAACATAGTTTTGAAAGGCCACAAAGCCAAACCTCCTGCTCACGTTGAAGAAAAGCGTCATGACTACGTAATCGCCTGGAAGATATTTTAAAAATATCACTTCATTACAGCATTGCCATGAGGGTCTCCCACACGCAAGACATGCATATTAAGGGTCCTATTGTTCAGCTCATGGGATGACCACCACAGTCCTAGGATAGAGGCACATTAATCCAATGCCACACATGGAGGATCAGAAGAAGCCCGAGAGAAGACTCACAACAAGACCCGTGGTCAGTTAAGAGCTAAGCCAGGGCTAGAACCTTAATAACTTCTTTCTCAGTTCGCTGGCCCACATCGCACATCTGTCTTACCAGGATGGGGGACAGAATAATCAAATGAAAGAAGTAAAATCAGTTAGGCTTCTAGATATCAGAACCATACAGTTAATGTCCAGATGGCTGACTGAGGCCTTTACAACCACTGAGGTGCCATATCTAGTCTGCAGAATCATTGCCTTATACGTGCACTACTGGCCCTTACAATGTATACTCTCAGGAAATGAACTAAAAGTGATCTGTGGTGGGGGAAGCACAGAAGCTATTCAGCCTCCTTCCTATACATTCATATGCTGGTGAAATGCCTTAGTTAGCACTGTTCCATCAATGGCCAAAAGAAATCACTTGCCTACCCCAAACCTCTGATAGTTTCCTGCTCCACAGGAGCTACAGAATCAAGTCTACACTCTGTAATCTGACACTAAAGGCTCACCACAACCTGGCTCCAACTGACATCTTACATGTACACCCTACTCTAAGCTAACCCCCATTTACTCAGATTCCCCGAGATATCATGCATATATTTATACCAATATTCAAACCCTGGACTCCCTGTTCTTAGTCTATTACCCTAGCCCAAATTGAGTGTTTCAAGAAAATAGAAGAATTAGTTGAAAGTGAAAATTTCAGTCAGCCCTCTAGATGTCAGGTCTGCAGAGTATACATCCACAAGGCAGACTGAGGTCTTCGCATTCATTGGGTATCATGTCCTTGATGTTGGCTCTCAGCCTAGATAGTGATGGCTCCTACAGGACCTGATGACAACCTATATCTACAGTTGGCATCTTCTACTGTACATTTCATGTTGCCTTATACTCTGACACACCCATCCCAAACACTCTGCATGCTCACCATGACTCCAGGGATTTTGGAGTCTTTTCTGAGGCCAGAATATCCCTTTTTCCTCTCCACATCATGTTGGATTTATAATAGTTCAAATTCTGGCTCCTTAGTGAAGCTAAGCTCCAACTTTCCACCTCAGTGATGCTGTAGAATTCCCTGGCCTTGAGTTAGGTGGGTTTTTAAACCCCTTCACGACAGGGCTCATCTGAGCCCTGTTGCTACACTCCTGCCCATCCATGCACAGCACAGCCCGGAACCTAGCAGATGCTCAACAACTCTTGCTACTTCCTGGCAACAGCTTTGTAAGGCAGACTAGAACACTAACCTGTCCATGTGTCTTCTTATTTTAGAAAATAGATCACCTGCCCAGCAATTCTGTGTATGTTGGGACTGAATGAGAAGAGCAGCCTTTCCTACTCACCTTGTCAGCACTGACACTCAAGGGGCAAGACTTCTCAGAATCTTCTGGAAAAAGGCAAGGAAGTAGCCTGGGGTCAGTTGAATACCTGTGTCCAGAATAGTAGCTTTGTGGATAGAACTCCTCCTCCAGGGCTGCTGCAGGGACCACTCGCACTTGCCTACTAGCCAGAATGTATTTATCAAGATCCTAGTTCCCTTGTCCTGGGGTATTGACTGCAATTTAAGACAGCCCTACTCAGCTACAACCACTCCCCACAAAACTTTGCTGAGTTTATATATTCTTGTTACAACAAGATTTATTATTCTATCAGCCTTTTCTATTTTTATTTTATTTATTTCAGCAAAGAAGAACCTTCTCTACTTGTCAAGAGATGGGAATTTGTCTTTTAAGGCCAAGTGAAGGATATTAACACACACTTTCTTATTTCTGAGGAATGGAGGAGCATGGGTAAGGGAAAAAAAGATACCTGGGGCTAAGGAGCCAAAGGGGGAAAAAGCTAGAGATGCTTTCTGCTCTTATCTGCTTTAGCCAGACCACAGTTGGTCACTGCACTGTCAGAGGAACACAATCAAAAAGACTGTGTCCAGAGGACTGGGACTAGAAGGATGAGTGGAGCCAAAGCTTTGAAGAACAAGGGGGAGAAAAAAGAACTATGGTTGTATAGTCTATAAAAGAATATGACCCAGGGCTGGAACCATAATACTAGTTCTTTTATCTTGACCCGGTGGAAGACTCACTGGACTTACTGTAAGCTCAGTATTTGTAGGGAAAAAGAACTAAGTCTAATGGGTGGAAGTTCCAGAGACTCCAATTTCAGATGAACAGGGAGATTTTTCTGATGAACAGAATTGTCTAGAGAAGGAAGAAACTCACTTGCGAGAAAGCAAAATCCTAATCATGGGTAAAAATCTATCAAAGCTCAACAGCCAACAGTGAAAGATGACTCACTCACTGGGGGCAAGGCTGGACTCTCTGAATGCCTCCTGAAGCAGGGATTCTCTGGTTGAAGGCCCAAGGTGGCCAGAGTAGCATGCTCCCACTTCATTCTGAACGCTTAGGAGCTGAGTACATAAGTTTGTTCCAGATGGAGAGAACTGCCCAGGGACTGACTGAAAGAGTTTGGGTCCAGTCCCAAAGATAACTATGATACTGAAGAAACCATGATTCAAGATCAACTCATCTCTAGCAGAAGAGAAAAAAGCCCTTCTCCTTTCTCCCAAGAACCTCTTCTCTCCCAAGGAGGACTGGTGCTTACCTATTGTCATTGCTTTGGTGATGATGCTGGCTCTGGGGCTTTGTAGTCACTAGGGCACCATTTTGAAACAATGCACAACCATCTACTAAACGGAACCACTAGTGACTTGAAAGCCCCTGGGCCTTGTCTCCTCTGCTGCTTTTTGATGATGGGTCCCCAACCTGTCTGGGGAAACTGAGGTGCAGAAAGGCAAGAGGCATGCCAATGGTTAGCTGGCAGAAGAGCAAGGGTCCTAAGTCAAAGGTAGTAAAATTGTTTACCCAGAGCCCCCGAGAAAAAGGAAAGCATTTGTAAAGCAGCCCTCTGCCCCTGCCTAGTGCTGCGCAAGCAAAGCTCTAGCCGGATGAGCATGAGCTATCCCTCACCCAGTGACCAATTCAACAAGTAAAGAAAAAGCAGATTTTCCGCCTAGCCACATGGAAGCAAAGCAAGACGCTTCCCATGGCAAATGGCTGGTTGGGTGACTGGTTCCATCCGTATTCTGGAAACGATGAGGGCAGTGCCGCCACTGCCCTGACTTGGTCAGTATGTGTGAACAGGGTTTCCAGGGCTGCTCTGGGAGCAACGCTAGGGAGGTCCCTTGGCTCCTCATTCAGATCACCTAGGAACACAAGCAAAGACACTCACACCTAATTGGGAGCTAAAGTTTAAGAGACCCAGGACCCTCCCCTTTAGTCCTTGTTAGGGACAAAGTCAGAAAACCAGTGATCACCATGTCCACATTGAATCCACCATGAAGTCTTTCACAGGAATCTGTGCGTATCAGACCTGCTCCTTTAAAATAAATGTTGATATAGCAGCCACTGTAGCTGCTGAAACCTCCTCCATATTATCCCAGCCCTCACCTAGCTGATGACACAACTCAAGCCTCCACCTCCCATTAGGAAGGGCTTTGCATCCCACTCAACTAGAACCACTTGGATTGTTTCTGAGTATGTAGAAGTCACATGACCTCCATTTCCCAAAGTCATCCAAGTAGGTCAGTTGTAACAAAGACTTCGAAACTGAAGGGTGTGCATGACAAACCTAGTTGAAAATTTTGACAGCAGTAAAACTTAATCTACTTACCTACCCTCTGCGGGGCTTGGCAAAGCACTTACTTCTTTGCAGATGAGACTGAGATGTAGTTACAAAGTCTCAGTTTCCTCTGCAAACAGTTGTAAGTGCTTAGCATTTACAAAACAGGAGCCATGTTCTACAGTATTTTCATGGGATGATTACATAAGCATTTGGATGAATGGATGGCCACCTCCAGTCATCCCTACCACCCTCCTGGGCCTCTGCTGCCTAGCCCTGGCTCAAAGGCACACTTACCAGCTACGGTTGTGATAGTTTCAGTCGTGTTGCTCACTCCTATAAAATCAAACTGGAAGAGCTTCCAGGAATTACTCTCATTGATTACAAGCTTGAAATTTTCCCACTTGTAGATGATCTCATTCTCAGGATAGGAAACTGTAAGGCAACGTGGGAAGGAGAGTCATGTGAGACTGGGAAGCCCAGCTGAGGTCTCCACCAGCATGGTGTCTGACTCTGGCCTCACCAGCTGTGGGACCTTACCTCTCTTACCTCATTGCTGAAGTCCATCCAATAAGTGCATTTACTGAGCATTCCTCAGTACCACGCCCTGTGCTGGACATACAGAAACAAGCAAGGCAGGAGCCCTGCTCTCAAGCACTCACATTTTATTGAGTAAGACAGTAAGTACACATCTGTAATTGTTGGAATACATCTGAGAAGCCTCCGCCCGTGGGAGAGTGTGGAAACAAAGAAGGGAAAGATCAGTTGGGGACACACCCAGAAAAGATTCCAGAGAGTAGGTGACATTCCCAATAAGTCTTAAAAGTCCAATATAAACATTCTCTGTATGGATGAGGCTGAAGGGGTGAGGAGGGTGTTCTATGCACAGAAAGATGAAAATGCCTGATGTATTATGGAAATGTCAAAAGTTCAGGATGGCTAGCCCACAGAGGATGGATGAGGTATGTAGGAGTAGATAGCACGGGCCAGTTCATGAAGGGCCTTGAAGACTATTCTAAGCAATTTGGAATGGATCGATGAGAGTTCAGGAAGGATCTGAAACTAAGAAGTGACCTAGTCTAGATGATGCTTCAGCTAGGTCACTCTAGTTCTTATACGAGGATGGCCTGTTGTCAGGGAGACCAGTTATGGGAGGCCAGTTCAGTAACCAGTGCACAATAAAATGAATGAAGGCAGGATTCGAAGCTGTGGCAGTGAGAATGCAGAGAAATAGGATCGACAGAGATTCAGGAGGGAACACCAACAGGATGTGTTGATTGAATAGATGGGGAGGTGAAGGAGAAAGAAGCATCAAAGTTCTTGGCTTGGACAACAGAGTGGGTGATGGTGCCTTTCAATGAGACAAATGGGAACACAGAAGCAACACATCTGTCTTGGGGGTAGAGGTTCGGTGGAGACCATATATTTAGTTTTGAACATGTTCAGCTTCAAAGTGAAGATGTTGCAAAGTCCAAGTGGAATATGACAAAGACCTAAACCAAGGTAGTAGTGACAGTGGAGATGGAAAGCCGACATACTTGAGATACACTTCAGAGGCCGGTGACTGATTTGAGGTGGGGTGGACAGGAGAAGGATGAACCCAACGTGAAGCCCAGGTTAAGCAACACAGTATTGTTAGCAGGAAAGGAGATGAGGATGGATTGGGAGGTCCTGGACAACTTTGGCACCATCTTAGGGGAAAAAGCAGAGGCAGAAAATGTAAAGGGAAAGGATGAGAAAAAGAAGGGGCCCAGCATGATGACTCTGGGGCCCCAGAAACCTAAGAAGGTACTCACAGCTAGAGAAAGACAGAGGGCAAGAGTGAGAATCCATTGGAAATTTGAGCATGTGGAGTGAGCATCCAGCATCAATGGTCATCCTGGAAGGGAGAAAGGAGCCTCATTAGGCTGACCCTGAACACTTAGGTATCCACCCAGCTTGGGCCTGGGGACCACCACCAATGTGTGGCAATGGTGGGAGCTGAGACAAAGAGCTCAAAGGAGAGACAAAAAGAGAGGAAGAACAGCTTGGAAATATCTGGCTACTCTGGTCTCCATCATCAGAGAAACGTATGGACTAACTTAGATGGAATTTTGCTTCTTGCCCATCCCACCTTCAAGGACCTGCCAACACTCTCCCACTCTTTATTGCCTCCCTGCCACCTTATCACCTGTACACAACCTTTCCCAGCCAGGCATTCAAGTATCCAGCCTGGTCTTAGGTATCTTTCCAACTGCTGTGTTGCTGCTCCGCCTGGACAATTCCACCACTGTGGACATGTCTTTACATCCAGTGCCCACTTGGGGTGGAACTGTCTACACAACACAGTCACCGTGCTACATTCTAGTTGGGGGAGCTCTGGACTTGGAGCCAAGTAACTAGATATCAGTCCAAGCTCTGCTACAAACTTGGTGTGTGGTCTTAAGCAATATCTTTCTATTTTGAGGCCTTAGTGTGTGTGTCAGTACGTGAGGGGATTGAGCTCATGGTCTAGGAAAGCTGGAGGGGCCCTTAGAAGTATCATTCAGGATGAAACCTCTGCCCATGTTTCTTTGGCAAAAATTCTCAGGAGGGGAAGAAGTCTCAAGAGGCAAGACTCCAGAGGCTTGACATACCTGATTGTGTACAACACCTTGCCATCCTTGTGGATGCGGACCATCTGGTTGGGCATGGTGATCGAATGCTCTTGGGTCCTCTTAGAATTCCTAAAAAAGGTGTCTGGGATCCATAACAGGCTCACCAAGTTGCCATTCAGAACAAAGCTTTCAAAGCTGCCATTGAAACGAAGGCGTTCATCATACCAAGTCTGGTAGAAGGTGATGTCAATGGTGTATTCCTGGTGGCAAGGATAGAAAAGCACACATTTGGGGCTGTGCAGGCAAAGAACATTCCCATGCCATCCTGTGATGGGCCTATCAAGTAGATAGGGACCCACTTAGGTTTGCACAGAGGAAAACAGCATGAGCTTGGCTGTAGGATGTTTTCTATTTCCAGGTATTCCCAAAAGAAAAAAACATTCCTGAATGAACAACAATCTGGGAAGATGCATTTAATCCAGAAACACACAGGTGATGGTGGCTTAATTGTACAGGCTGGCCTCATCACGTAACTACTCCCTTGTAGCAGGCCAACACCCACTCAGCCCCCATATTTCCATAGCAAATCAAAGATCTCAGGTCAAAATCATTCTAAACATTTACAAACACACACACTTTTGATTGCATACAGTGAAGTTGCCCCTTTCAGCTTTTATTTGGGGAGCACAGATGTTAATTAACCCATGATTATTTGGTCTCTAGATATTGCATAGCCCACAAATTATTTTTTTTGAAGATAAGGATTCAATTTAATAAAACTTTACCACTCACAGACATGCAGAGGGAGGTAGTCTGAGGTTTGAGTAGCAACTAATTAAAGAAATTTTAAGGGATTGTAGTATTTAACCAGAACATTTACAGTCAGCCCTCTGTATCTGTCGGTTCCACATCTGCAGATTCAAATCCCCCCCAAAAATTCCAGAAAGTTCCAAAAAGCAAAACTTGAATTTGTCCCTCACTCACAACTATTTACATAGCATTTACATTGTATTTGGTGTCATAAGTAATCTAGAGATGATTTAAAGTTTACAAGAGGATGTGCACAGGTTATATGTAAATACTACACCATTTTATATAAGGGACTTGCGCATCCTCAGATTTTGGTATCTGTGGGGGTGGGAGGTGTCCTAGAACCAATCTGCAACATATTCTGAGGGAGGATTGTATTGAGAGTTTTCTATGTACCAGACAAATGTTATGTGAACAAAATTCTCATGATTGGACTTTCAAGAAGCTTACAATTCTCATTAGCCTATAAATTATTAAACATCAAAAAGAATTTTTAATAGCAAGAAGCATGAGAAGCTAGAAATCTCACCACTGGTATTGAAGAGAGAAAAAACAGACTGTAATAGAACTGAAGGAAGCTGCTGGAACAGCAAGTACCAGAACTATGCCAAGGTAGAACCTTGAGGGCTAGGCCAATCTCCTTTATTTTAGAGGTAGCAACACTGAGGCTCAGAGAGAAAGGAGCCTCAAAGTTCAAACTCAAACAGTTCATGGGAACATACTGGCTCTGATGCTCAGAGCACCGTTAACATGGCCTTGCCCTGGGACGACCTTCACCCATCTTCCTCTCCAGTGCTTACTTCACTTGCTCCAAGAATCTCTTTAGGATCAAGGTCCAGTTTTCCTCTGCAGGACCCCTAGGTCTTTCCCCTGAGTTATCCTGCATCAAACAATGAACACCAACTGGAAACCCACAACCTGGGAGGCCTGTAGAGCCCTCAGGGTGGGGATGCAGAGGGTCAATACAATCCCTGCTTGCCTTTGCTGATCAGGCCAAAAGGTGGTGAGAGCCACTGCAAAATTGCAGGGAGCCAGACCCCCAGGCCGAGAATGTTCCCTCGAGGAGTCCAGAGCATCACACAGAAAAAAGCTGGCAGCCTGGCTACCAGTCACATGGGAGCCCCCAGGCCTGCCCTGCCCAGCCACACCGGCCTTTACAAGTGGCCTTCAGGGTGGCTCTGCAGTCCTAAGTGGCTGGCAGTTCCAAATTGGCCTACAGAACTTCTGGGTAGCCAGAGGAAGCCTTCCCCTCTACAATCCACGCCTGGCTCCTGCTCTATGTTAGAGTGTTTCAAATGAGCATTTAATTTCTATTTAACAAGATTCCAATTGTAACTTCACTACACATCAACTGATAACTAACGGTTCAGTTTTTCCCCAGTTTGACAAGGGGGCTTGTTTTCTCTCCCTGAGGACAAATTCTGAGCTCTACGCAACTTCTGATTGACTGAAGGATGTTGGAACTCCTCCTCACCAAGTACTGGACTCTACAGAATCACCAGAGAAAAGTAGCCTGTACAAGGACTGGGACCTCCCACAGCTTTAAAGAACTATTTGGAAGTATGTAGAAAGCCAGACTTCTCCGGGAAATTTAATACCACATAAGTGTTTGGAATGTTCTAAAGGCACTTGGCCCAGGCGATAGCACTATGTTACCGGCCAAAGAAAATCAAATTGTTGGCTCCTCTTTGGACCAGCTCTGTGTTGCATGCCAGGTTCGGTGACTGCTGGGTTATTAAACTGTATCTCTCAGGCTTGTCAGGTATCATCACTTCAGGTGAGCCCAATGCTGCCAACATTAGTAGGCATAGAGCAAAGAGGGATAGGGTATTCAGCTACTGTGAGTGGGGCTGCTGCTCTGCTGCCACACAGGCTCTTGCAGGTGATAGAAATAGGTTTCCCAAAATTATATCTTACGCAAATAGCAAGGAGATTGTAGCCACAGATATTCTACTACTCTTCAGGCCACTTTCTCCATCCCCCCACCAATGATCTGAAAGGTCCCTTTCCTGTTAACAGTAAACAGTGGCCATGATGGTGGACCAGAAGAACTCAACCTCTGGCTCAGAACCCAGCGTTTCTTAGTTTATCAACAATTTTAATCAAACTGATTGCTAAATTCATACTCACTTAGTGGTAAGCACATTGATAACAGCAAAAAGAGTAAATCTGACATCAAGGGAAGAGGAAAAAAAGAGCTTTAAAACATCAACAGAAACTCAAAAAGATCTGTCTCCTCTCATGTTTCTCTTCTTCTTTGTTATTTCCCAAAAGTTCATGGCTTTTCCATCTTCAGCAGTTTTTCTCATGCTCTTGCTCACTCTAAGGGAAGCCACCTGCCAGATGGAGAGGCCCACATGGCAAGGACTGTGGAAGGCCTACAGACAGCAGCCAGAGAAGAACTGAACCCTGCCAACAACCACGTGAGAACTTGGAAGTGGATCCTCCCTTAGTCGAGTCTTCAGATGAGACCCCAGCCCCAACTGACACCTTAACTGCAGCCTTGTGAGACCCTGAAACAGAGGACCCAGCTAAGTCATGCCTGGATTCCTAACCCACAGGAGCTGTGACCTAATGACTACTTGTCATTTTAAAACACTGTGTTTTAGGGTAATTTTTTTGCATAGCCATATATAAGTACATTGTGCCTCAAGAACTAGGCAGCCAAACAAAGCATCACAGTGGGAAACCCCACTCTTCCACTCAGCCTATGTAAACACCTTGATCTTCCATGAATGTTTACTTACCTTTGAGTGTCTATTTGCAAGTGCCATCTCAGAGCCTAGACTCTGAGCTCACCCACTCACATGGTGCTTCTTGGGTACCAGTGTGTATGCTAAAACTGTGTCTGACTTGAGCCAGGTCAAGGTTATGGCTGTGATGGATTTGGTTACCACAGCCTTCCTCATTATCAGGCTCCGCAGATGAAAGTAACATTTGCAGAACATCTTTTATAATTCGTTTGCTCAGCTAATATATACTGGGTCCCTGACATCAAGAAACCCATAGTTGACAGAGCAAGGCAGACAGAGTACATAATTACAGTACAGTGAGGTAGAGAAGGTCAGGTAAACAAGTGTGATATAAGTTGAAGGATAAGGTAGAAAATTGGAACAATGCCATCCCAAAGTGGAAACAGCTTGAACAAAGGCTCAGGAGTACCAGATAGCCTGGGAACACCCGTATGCTAGTGTGACTAGTGCATGTGGTCTCTAAAGGGGTGAAAAGAAATAAAAATAGAGCCCTGGGTTGGCTCTAGCCATGGAGAGCCCTGATTGCTAGAGTGTGGGGTTGAACTTCATGCTTTAAGCAGGGTCAGGACTGCAGGAGGCACATCTCTCAGGAGGCCAGGTTAGTAGGTAGATTGGAGGGTAGGCAGGGACCTTGTGTTTTGTATATATCAAGTGGGAGATAATGGAGGCTAACTGGGGACAGTAGTGACACTGGGATGATAGCAACAGAAAGAGAAAGACAAATACCGTATGCTAACACATATATATGGAATTTAAGGGAAAAAAACGTCATGAAGAACCTAGGGGCAAGACGGGAATAAAGACACAGACCTACTAGAGAATGGACTTGAGGACATGGGGAGGGGGAAGGGTAAGCTGTGACAAAGTGAGAGAGTGGCATGGACATATATACACTACCAAACATAAAACAGATACCTAGTGGGAAGCTGCCGCATAGCACAGGGAGATCAGCTCGGTGCTTTGTGACCACCTAGAGGGGTGGGATAGGGAGGGTG